>NC_132935.1:8604999-8909734 GCF_034638445.1 Ciconia boyciana
CTGCTTGTCTCACTCTTCCCAGTGCAGCTTACACAGCATTACTCAGACACTGTCAAGAGGTTTGATTCAAGCATGCACGGATCCCAACAGCCAGATGAAGCACTGCATGAACTTATTAGGTGGCAGAGCACAGAGCTGCAGCCTTGTACTGTCTCAAAGACTGGCGCTCTCTGGAAGTGAGCACCTGCCGTCTAGCTTTGTGTGCAAAGCCTGATTTGCCTATTTCACATTTCAGCTGTGTTCAAGCATATCTGACTGTGATGTGAAGTCTTGAGCACACAAATGCTAATGATGATCTGTGCAATTTCATCATCCAGTAACTGGCAACCATACTAAGGGGCTCTGAGCTCCTGACCAGCACTGGCACTTTCCTCAGCTCAGTTCCCTGAAGTGGCACATTCATGTACAAGAACTGGGCAAAAGAAAACTCCCTAAAGTGTCGTGGTTTAACCCCATCAGGCAGCTCAGCCCCACACAGCTGCTCAATCACTCCCCCATAGTGGGATGGGGGAGAAAATCAGAAGAGTAAAAGTGAGAAAACTCGTGGACTGAATAGATAAAGCAAAAACTGCGCACACAAGCAAGGCAAATTAAGGAATTCATTCACTAATTCCCATGGGCAGGCAGGTGTTCAGCCATCTCCAGGAAGGCAGGGCTTCATGACGCATAACAGTTACTTGGGAAGACAAACGCCATCACTCCAAACATCACTCCCTTCCTCTCTCTCTCCCCCATAGCTTTTATTGCTGAGCACGACATCATATGGGATATCCCTTTTGTCAGCTGGGGTCAGCTGTCCCGGCTGTGTCCCCTCCCAACTTCTTGTGCACCCCCAGCCTACTTGCTGATGGGGAAGGGTGAGAAGCAGAAAAGGTCTTGACGCTGTGTAAGCACTGCTCAGCAATAATGAAAACATCCCTGTATTATCAACACCGTTTTCAGCACAAATCCAAAACAGAACACCATACAAGCTACTATGAAGAAAATCAACTTTATCCCAGCCAAATCCAGTACACTCACGTACAAGAACTGGGTATCAAAACAGGCCGAGGCTGAGGCAAAGGAGAGAGCTTCAGTTTCACCAGGTTATTTCAGCTCCAAAGATTATAAAAGAGCATTGCAGACATGATACTATATTTTGCCTGAGGCAAGGTCAACCCCCCACTGACCATTTGTCACCCGCCATGCTGGGGCCCTAAGTCCCCGCTGTCCTGGTTAGCAAAGCCCCAACCATTCCGTGAGTATGGCAGTGAAAGCGGAGGTCAACTGAGAGCCAGATTCTGACTTTTCTTGTAAATTCAGGGTGAATCTTAAGTCACAAGAAAGCTTTCAGATTAGTCTGACAATATAATAAAAACTGTAATGGAATTGTGTTATTTAAAGGTGAGAGCAATTTATGAGACAAAAGAAGAACTGGAAAAAAAATTTTTTCCATTAAGATGACCCCAGCTGCTGCCTGCTCATGGCCACACGTCATTGGGTTTGTCCCTTACACCTTCTCTTTGCACTGCAGCTGTATCCAGGCTTGCACTAGCTCAGCAAAGCCTTGGGCACAGCTGCTGCCCTTTCTGCTCTGACAGGTGATCCAGCATTTAGTTTTTCTGTAATCAAGATGACCCCAGAAGTGGCCTGTGGTCTGTTCACAGCTTTGTGAAGCCCTTGCAAGCCACATGAATCTCAACTCAGGGGCATGCTTACAACCTCACCTGAGACTGCAAGTCTGCCCCAGCTCTTACTGCACATGACTATGTATCTGAGCTCTGATAGGACTTCGAGACAGGCTGGTGATAAAAGGTGTCATGGTACTGACACGCCTTTTCTCTTCTTCCAGGTGGTAAAAGTAATTGCATTTGGTCCTCTCCTCTGTATGTCTCCATGCAATCTGTTGCCCAGGGACAGGATGGGTGGGGAGCTTTCAAAGGGATGCTCTTCGTCACTTCTTTTCACTCGCAGTGTGAAGAGGTCTACAAATCCTTCCATGAGCACAGCTCTTGCACCTCAGCTCTTCCTGTGCTGCCTACTCGAAGGCAGTAGAAGCAAGCACTTAAACAAGATGCGCTCTTCTACCACGGTATGAGCCACCCCCCGCTCAAGGTCTGTTAGGTGTGTAACTAACTGTGAGACTTGTTTTCCTTAAGAATTCGAGCCCATATTAAAAATAGAGGTCCTTTTAGACTATGTGCTGCCCATACTTCAATGTGTGGAACATGTCCTCATATGAACCCAGTGGCTATTCAAACCTGCAAAGGTTTTGTTCATTGTGTTTATCTGAGAGAGCTACAACAAGAGCCTGTGCCTGTATCCAGCCTGCATGTCTTGCAGCCCTTCCTGAGAGCTCATTAGGCAATTGAATTGCACATAGGACCTGACCAAAAGTCCACTGGAGCCAGTGAATGATTTTCTATTGATCGAAGCCCTTGAACTGCAGCGGTACAGGCAAAGGAAATTGTGTGAAATTTCTGCTTTTAACCCATCAGGACAATATTTGAATTTCCCTGCTTTGCCTCTTTTTTTCTTCTTTTGTCTGTTTTGGACTTTGAAGTATTTGGTTCAGACAGATTTCCCCTCTATAAATCTGCTTGCATTTCTAAATGTAGTTACTAGTAGGGGGAAGATGAGCAACAGGCAGAAATCAAGGCAAAACAGCAAATGGACAGTAAATGGAGCTTTCTTTAACAGCCAGGAGAGAGGGAGTGAACCACAAACTATTGTAAGAATAATTACAGTATTAAAAACAATAACAAGAAATCATAATATATTATGGCTTTGCAATTAAATAGCATCCTTTATCTGATGAGCTCCTTGTGCTTTATGAACTTCAGTTAATTAAATCTTCCTCATGCACATGATATGCAGTAGGCAGTAATCTTCAGCAAGAGTTTCAAATGACTGCATTAGCTGAGAGTGCAAACCACACTATCCTTCCTCAGGAAATGAACACTTCGCTTTGGAAAAATCATGTTTCCTACATCTGCTCTGGAAAAGCTCCTCCCCATTCAAACAGAAAAGTAGCTGAGGAAATAAAAGTTTAATTTGCCTGAGTTTAGACAGGGCAGTTTAGGGCAAGAGAACCTGAATTTCTTAAACAGCATCTGTTAAAGTCTGAAAAAATCATTGCTGGAAAAGAAGAAAAAGCAAAGGTTACACGGGTGGTGCATTAACTGCAACATCATCTTGCTTTTCTGCCTCCTGTTTGCCTGCTCTTCCCCTTGCGTGATTTGTTGAACCAGTGACAAGTTAGTTTTCAGCCCGGATACAAACTTTTTTAAAAAAAGGAATAAAAAATGTGGGTGTCTCCTATGCGCAACTTACAACAGCAATACCAGCAATATACTCAGAAATGAATGCTCCTTTAGGTGTATGCCAGCTGTTGGGCTTACACTAAACAATGTTCTTAATTAGTGGTAATGAGTTGGCAAACTCCTGAAAGTTCGCAACCAATTATTTTTTATAATTATGATCACTTAAAGACAATAGCATATTACAAATGATGACTAACAAGGACAATGCAAATGTCAATTAGAAAATATGGCTCTAATCATCACAAGTTGCCTTAAAGCACAAATCACTGCAAGTGCATTTTTTGTTCAAAGGGAAAAAAAGCTAGGGAAAGGCAATGCTGGGAAAATAAAGAGCCGAGCTATTCTGCTTCCCGTGCTGGATGCTGAAAGGACGACACAGAAATTAATGAGAAAGTGCCGTGAAATATCACGCAAAGAGACTGTCCCCATGGTGCTACACTTGGTGATCGGAAACCACCTGCACTTTCAGAGCAGCCCTGTATTGGGGGAGGCAAGTGAGGGGTCTGTGCATCTGTGTCACCACTTGCAAGGCACCTGCAGTGACATCCAGTTGCTGTGATGATGGTGGCTAGTGCCATTTTATACAATTCAGGATATTCCACTTAATTTTCAGCTGGCTATTTCAGACTTATTCAACTATCCTACATATTCACACAAGACGGGGAGATATAACATTGGACCCGTGGAAAAGCTGTGCTCTCCTGGAGGGGTGGCTGGAAGGCAGGTGGGCTGTGTGAGGCAGCAAAACTACATTAGATGCCTGTGTTTAGACATCTGAACCAAGCAAGGAGAGATTTCAGGTCCTATCAACCTTGTGCTGGCCTTGCAACATCACACCTTGACTGGCTCAGTACGGACCTTTCCCACCAGACATTCTCTGAAAGTTGCCAAACATGGAGACATAAGGCAAGAACAGAGCTCTGAGCTCAAAAGTATGTTGTATATTCAGGCAGTGCCATGTCACAACTGCCAGGTGATTGTCTTACTAGGAAGGAGAAGAACGAACCGTACTGGCATTTGGAATAAAATGGCTTTCTCTGTGGAGGGTGTACACTTCAGAGCAGGAAGCAAGTGAGCACGTTCAAGGGAGCTTGTGGTACAGACCAGGGCTCTCAAAGAGTAGCATCTCTGGGCTTGCAAAACTTGAGTTTCTGTGTGGGTGGTGACAGTGAAGGCAGGAGAGGGTCTCAGGTTTCAGGAGTAAATGCAGTGATAAAAGTCCTTTTGAGGTGTCTCTTCAACTTCTCTTACATTGTTGGCATTATTGAATATTGGAATTTTCTAGATTATTTTTGTGGGGTTCATTTGGGGATATATATATTTTTTACCCCTACCTTGAAGGACATGGTAGAAAATTATCCCCCTGGACCACAAAGTAAGCATTATCCAAACACTGTTAAATGGAAGAGGTCAACCTGCAAAGTGAAGGAAGGAGATGCCTCCCATCCGTCATGGTTACACAGCTGAAGGCCAAGAGACGAAGGTTTGTTTTCATCTACTCTGACAGCACTCATTCAGCCAGTGCATCTCTGTCACATTGCACGTAGCTCTGAAAGGTAACTGGCAGCACATACGTGACTTATAGATACACAGACACAAGCAAACACGATAAGAAAAATAGCAGCATAATCTAGAAAGCGAGGGGCAAGGAGGGATGTGAATTATTCTCCCCTTAGAATACAGGTGCTCGAAACTGTCATTTGTGCTGCACCAGCCAACTCAGAAAGCAGAGTCTGTGCTCAGCATACAAATCTTCCCTTGTATATCATATCTTGGTAGGTTCGAGGTGTATTTTACCAGGGACTAGGGATGTTGTAGCTCTCCCAGTGTGTGTGTGTGTGTGCGTGTGTGTGTGTGTAGGGTTATAGGGCAGGAGCCGGGCCATTTGGCAGACACACATCCTCCCTCCTGGCCCCAAGTTGAGTGGTTTCTTCCCTCCCATCCATACCTAAAAAGCACTTTAAACATTTACAACTATGAAGGATTAAAATCAGTATTCTGCACCCTCAAAAAAGTTCAAGTCTTCCAAAAATATCACAAGATAAAAGGAAAGTCACTTTTCTTGGTACCCTACCTTTCTTACTTTTTAATCCTTTTTACCATGACATGACTGAGTACCTCCAAGTCATTGACCCCATCATATTGCAGTTTTAAATACATTAGCTTAGGTACTAATAGCAGTCTGGCTGCAACAGCTTGGATTTGGCACCGGCAGAAAATCCCATTTGAAAAGCTTGGCAAATTAGGTCAGGCTCTGAGCTTTGTGCTGGCAAACCCAGATTTCTGCCACACCAACCTGGACAGCTGGAGGACAGCTCTAACGTCAGTTGACTTGAAGTCACCACCAGGCTGACAGGGTGGGTGTACAGCTTCAGGCTGAAAAGGCGTTCTTTAACTTACATGAAAATACATTCAACTGATGGGTAACCCCTCTCCATATATCCACAGGAAACAGCAGATATATTACTGTGTTTAGTGACAACAAGACATCTGGGAATGACAGACAATTTATATTACACAGAGACTGAGATGGTTGAAGGTTCAGTACTGCCCACCTAGCTCTCTGCTTTGGTTGCAGATCAATGCTTAAATTCTGCTCACTGGCAGCTCACAGATTTCACAATGAGAGTGGAGGATAAATCAGTCATGAGCTCCTCATCTGGGGCATCTCTACATCCTCTCCTCATGTGCCTGGATATGTTATCCATGTTTACAGGCCATGGTTACATTGGAGAGGTACTTGCAGAGATACCCAAGCCCACCACACCCAAGCTGTTACTGGAACAGGACACTATAATCACTTCAGCAGATCTCTACCTGAACAAATTAGACTTGTTGAGAAGCAGCTGATTATGAGCCCCAGAGCAGCTTGGGGGTTACACCACTTTCCACATCACAGACAGACTCTCTGCATGGTGCTACATGGCACTGTGTGGATGGCCCAGCCCTCTTGGTGCTGTCTCAGAGCTCTTCCCTTTGGGCTCTTTTGTGCACCTTCATGCAAAAAGTAGGGTATGATCCCCAGGGAGCTTAATAGAATCATAGAATCATGGAATCATTTAGGTTGGAAAAGACCTTTAAGTTCATCAAGTCCAACTGTAAAATAACTTGCAGGAAACTACAAAATCAGGGGGGAACATGTTGGTCCAGAAAGAGCTTTGCACAGTGGCTGCTCACACCCAGACCAGGTTGGAGGAGCCCACAGCTCAAGGATCACCACACTTCTCTGATGTTGACATACAGTTACTTTTCTCTTGTGCATGAATTTAGGTTGGTAGTTGGCACGTGTATTCAAATTACCATTTTGACTAGTCACAGAAAACTATTAGATTCAAGTAGTGTTTTGCAATGACATACCTGTCTTTTCCAAAACCTACAGAACAGCGTGTAAAATATTCCTAAAGCAAAGAGACATTGTCAATAAGTTGTCCCATTTTCACACTAGTCAGTGGCTAGCCAGCGTAGCCGACTGTGTAGCTAATACCTTCCATATGGGAATATAAAGCTCATTAGTTGGAATCATGCTTTTTAAGGCATTTTGCTAGCTGGAACATCCCCCCAACCTGCACAATACCCAAAGCAGGGCAGGGACTGCAGCACACAATTTGGCTCTATGCATTTAGTACAGGCTGAGAGTTAAGGAATTAAACAGCTACTAATGTTCTGGCTGCAAAGATTTATCTGAGGCCAGTTCCTGCCCCTAGAGTGTCCCTGCAGCTCTATTGCATTTTTTGTCACTGCATAAGTGTAACTGAGGGCGGGAGTAGGACCTCCAAACCCTTTTTTCAGTTTTTCACTTTTTCACTTTTTTCTTTAAGCTTCTGCTGCCAAAAACCATCATGCACTGATGAAAGACAAAATGAGCAACTCTGAAATACAGTTTAAATTGGTTGGGAGCCAAAAAGACAAGGAAAAGTAGAGTGAAAAAACTTGAATATGCCTGGAAGAAATGGCCATCTTTTTCAGAATTGCACTTATTAATTCTATCATTATTATAACAGAATGCAATGTCATAACATGGGCATGGCCGTTATTCATGTATAGTTTCATAAAAGTGACAGAAAGTGTGGCTTGTGGTGCCTCTTAAACAAATAAGAAATTTAACTGCCTCAATAACATTTGGAAATTTGAGATAAAGCCAAAGACCCATGTCTTATATTAACAAATTACTAGCTCCTAAAGCAGGCCTGCATAGCCTATTATACAATTAGTGACAAATACGGTGCCTGTGACATATTTAGCGCATAGAAAACAGAACTGGTCTGTATGATGTATGATGACTAGGTAATGATTGTAAGTAATGGTCTGTTTGTACATCTGAACAAAGCAAAGAAAGCAATCAGCCCTTTCCGTAAGCCCTCCATCACTGATGGGCTGTCATGCTTCTTTAGCTTGCTCGGGATAAAGGAGAGAAGAGGAGAAAAGGAGCTGCTGGAAAAAAAGACAAAGAAAGGCGGAAAGGAAGGAGAGCAGAGGAGGTTGTTCCCGACACCCAGGCTGAGTGATTTGGGTGCCGTATTCTGTCCCCTGCTTTTTTTGTTTCAGTGGCTGATGCTCTTTCCCATCCAGGTTCATCAGTGCCTCTCCACTAGTCCCTTCCCAGCTCCTTGGCAATCAGCATGTCTGATCCACTTTAGACAATTTCATTTCTGCACTTCTTCCTCCCTACTGGGCCTTACTTATGCCCCAGGTCATAGATAATTCTGTTGAAAAAGCAGCTCAATGCTAAGGAGCTACCTCTTTCTTCCTCTCCCCCCCCTCGCCCCCCAAAAAAAAGACAAGAAAAAGAAAAAAGAAAAGAAAAAAAAGTTGAATTATTAGAGAAGAAATAGGGAAAAGAGCAAGTAATATTGTTATGGTAAAACACAGATCCACCATGCACATTTGAGTAGAGAATGCACAACTTTGCTAGGAAGTGGAAAATGTTCAAGGGAAAGGAAAATGTGATTTGAGGAAACGGACAGCAACTAAGGAGATTAGCGCTTATCAAACTGCAAGTATAGAACAGTTAAGGGGAACTATGAGATCTATAAAATCATGAGTCTCAGTGAGTTGGTGACGAGAGAAAAAATTATGCCCAGTCCCTGTCAATCGACAGCTAGGGGCTTTCAAATAACCAGCTGGCAGGTCCAGACCAAACCGAATCAAAGCAAGATGTTTCTTCAGACAACATACTAATCTGTGGAACTCCCCACTCCTGCCATCTCCCTGTCTAACTTTACTTTTTAATTCTCCCCCACAGTCCAGACAATATTATTTTCTCTTTCAACTCCATACCCCTGCACACCACAGAAATCCTCTCCACAATATTTTGCTCATGAGCATCCATTTGAGCTCCCAATATCATCGCTGTAGCTAGCTGCGTTTGATATTCGCTTCTACTCTTCTGTTAATTGGCATTAGTGTATAAGGCAGTGTCCTAGGAACATCTCCCTTTCATCCTGAAAGCCGTGTACAGTTTTTACAACAGCTAGAATCCATGAGTTGTGTCATTCCCTATACATTGTAAATGCAGAAGATACTGACCTGCAGATAGCAGCTGACACAAGACTCATATCAGATTTCCCCTTCTGCTCATCTTGGGAGGAAAGATGTAAACTGGTCAACTGTGAGTTTACTTCTGAATTGAGCATCTCTGAAGATCAGGTGTCAGACTGGGATTCAGGTATTTCAAGTATGTTATCTGTCATCTTGCTCTGTTGTCTCTGAGTATATCAGTAACTTTCTCAGAGTCACTGGAACATCATCACAGCCCATAAATTCTGCAAAAGTGCTCATGTCTCTTGGGTGTACAAAGGGCCGACACCGCAGAAACTCCAGAGGCACTTTCTCCTCCTGGAAGTGAAGAGGAGACGGCACAGACAGCAAGACTGGCATGAGAATGTACTAGAGGCATTTGCAGATTTTCACACTCTTGTTACTCAAAACAGCATGAAAAACAACCTTTTTTAATCTTTAGTAAAGAGCAAGCTGGCTGAGGACTTCACAGGGAAATGCAAAATGCTGAAGGATATAATGGAAATAAATGATACATTTGACCTCAGGTCAAACAAAAGAGAGAGAGAATGAGCTTCAGATAAGAAAGCTGCAGGTAGGAGGGAGTGTAAAATATGAGGGGAAACACAGGGCCAGGGTAGAAATAAACAGTAAAAATAGGTTCTTTGTTCTTGAGCTTTAATTTCTGGATGGCTGGTTGAACTTTTCTATGAAGGAGGTTGCGTGTCTTTTAGGTTTGGAGGGGTTTTGTTGTGTTTTTATTTGTTTCAAGGAATAAAGCAACTTCTGTAAAGTAGTAGGTGAATGCGGGTTTTTTTTAGTATATCTGATGCTTATTTGAAGGAGAGGGGGAATTCCTTGGATTGACTTACAATAAACAACATGTTACATAAAGCTGCTGTAGATTACAACAATTCAGCATAATTTCACTGGAGAAATGGACACTGAGCTCCTTCAGATGTTTTAACATCTGTGCATAGGGTATTTTAAAATCTAAAGCATGTTACTTTAACACATGTTATTTTAAAATCTAAAGCATGTCAGTCAAAACATTTTCATTTCTGCAACACTCAATTCTGAGATCATCCCACCCAATTAATTTTCCTGCCCTTTTGGCAGCATGATATCTAATAACTTTTATTTAAAGGAATAGGAAGACTGAAAATAATAAGTTTCATGATAAGAAATCGTGAATCATCAGGTTGACTCTCTGATTTTCCTCCCTCGTACAGTGAAAGGATTAGTTATTACAAAATCTACCTGCAGGAACTGTAGATTCTGTGCCAAATCTTGACATCTTGTTGGGTTGCTGTAGGGTCAACAGCCGGACATGGAATGTACACAGGCCCTGGATGACGCAGTTGGGTTGGGCCAGGGATGGACTTGGCAGCTGCCAATGTTAGGAATGAGCTTGTTAAGAGACGATGATTCCGTTCCCACCGAGGGCTGGGCAGGAACTGGGAGTTCCCCTCTTACGCAGGCACCAGGTGCTGCCCGCATATTGCTTCTGAGAAAGCTTCTACTGCCTTCCACAGAGCTTATGCTAGCATCTTTAACCTCTAATTTGAGAAAAAAAAACACGATCTACCCATTGCCCTTCACAGCCATACTTCCCACAAGTGTGTCCTTGGTGACCCTCACCTAGCTCAAAGAACTAACTAGCTTAGTGCAGAAATTACTGGTCAAAAATTCCTCATAATCAGTTTTGCAACAGTTCAGTGAGGTGATTCTAATGGTCCCTTCTGGCCTTTGTGTTTGTGATTCTTTGAATATTTACCCCTGTGGTCATAGGCAAACAGGTCTGGCAGAGATGGGGCTAGGAACCAGGAGATCCTGCATCCCATCCAGTTCACAGACCACTAGGTCATCCCTTTCTCACCATCTATTTACATAACGGTAGAACCATATTTAATCCAATTTTTGGATTGGAAAGAGACAGTCACGCTGGAGTCTTTCACCAGTTTATTTATCCTTTTAGCTTTGTCCAACTCTGTATGCTCAAGCCTATTAGATAATTCTAGTGAACCAAAGCCCAGTGAAGCTAAGATCCTTGTCTCAGACAACTAAGTATTTCTCTTGCTCCTTTTTACCTTTTCAACAGCAATTAAAGGAAAAAATGTCCCCTTGTTACAGCCCATCACCTGCTGAATCATCAGTTGATATCCTGCCTGTATGTGGGAGGCTTTTTAAAAATACGAGACTCATTATTCCCTGACCTAGTGATTTATATCGTGATCCTTTGTGGGAAGAAAATGCACTAAGGTGGCAAAGTGGGGACTGAAATCAAGAGTGCATTGTAATAGATTGAGCAAATGGTACCCTAGATGATGGGAAACTGCAGGCAGGAGGAAGGGAAATATCAGGGATGTGTGAAATATGCCAATTTAAGTTATCATGATTTTGACGGATCAAAAACCATGAGGTTTTATTTGAGGTAAGTTTGCTTTCTCAGAGGTATCACTGAAGCCATAGCATCAGGCAGAGCCCAGCACCCCGTGCACAGCTGAAGAGAAAAGAGAAGTGCCTGGTGGACTTGCCAGCTGCATATATGTACTGGTGAGACTTACCAAGCACTTTCAGCAAGTCCTCAGATGCTCTTCTTATTTCCACTTAGATATTTCCTGGAGCTGACTAGCTTCCAACGATTCTTTCTTCCAAAGGCTTCAGATGACAAGCAGCAGTCTCACTCACCCATCTGAAGGAACCCGCTTCAGACTGACCATTCCTTCAAGCATGGCCTTTCTATCTACTACACATTTAGCAACACAGATTTTGGCAATCCTCCTCTAAGCTCTGCCCATGGGTGGGTACCACTGAAGATCAGAGACAGGCTGCCTTTGAGGAAAACAGATAAATAGTCCAGCATTAACCTCAGGGTTTCTGCTTGGCTTAATATTAAGTCTTTAAAAATCAGCTTCTTTTCTTTAAAATCCTTCTTCAAGATGTTCAAGAGGGTGCGGACCTGGCATGTACTTTGCAAACTGGGAACTCTTGCACATTCTCGTGGTGTATGGGTAAGTACCCAAAATGCCTGGATGCTCTCTGTACACTGCATCTGTCAAAAGGGCCCTCACAGAAGCAATTTTCGCCTTCATAGCAGCAGGCTGGCTTCAGTCACGATCAGCATTGGAAAAGAAGAGTTATTCTGAGGAGGGAAACACATTTTCTGAGTGCCTACCAATGCCAATCTCTACTGCATTTTGTGCAAACCAGGGCCGATGTGACTTCAAAGACCGAAAAATGCCCTGGGGTGTAATGCATTTATCAGGTGTTTCGCTGGATAAGTCTCTTTTCTCTCAACTCTTTGGAGTTTTCCTGGCATGAGATAATAATAGAACAAACCCCATCTTGCCTATGCATGTTCAGTTAAGATCAGCTGAATTAATTTCTCTTAATTAAGACAGTTATTACTTTGCCAGTTGGCTCTGGATTTTTACATCCTGCAAACCCCAACTGCAATGTGTAGTGTAGTTCTGAGCATGCAAAGAAATATCAGCTGAAGTTTGCTGCTAAAAATAGGGAGGAAACCTCTGTGGAAATAGGTCTCATATTTTTCCACACCACTTTCTCCAACCTTACTGCTGGTAAATCTTCAGGGAAATATTTGTCTTCATTTTCAGCTTCTTTAAAGGAAAGTTTTAGCTGTTTCCACTTTCGTTCATCCTTAGTTAATCTTATGGTAAGTAAAACAGCAAAGTTCAAGCTCAGTCTGAGACCAATCTAGAGAAGCACTTAACAGTGTGAAATGTCCTACTGACTTCCAGAGGGACTGCTTGAATGTTTCAGCTTGTGCTCGCGCTTAAGTGCTTTGCTGCTGGGGAGCTTCTGACCTCTTGATCTGAAAACGTGACCTCAGGAATGTGTGCCAGGTGGGTACCAATTTGGCTCCTGGGGAGGCAGGAGAAAGGAAAGTGGTGTATCATCTCAGGATGGTTGTTGGCACTCAGCTACAGAGATCCAGACACCAACAGAGGGGCTCTGAGAGGTGACCGCTGTGAATGCATGCATGACATCAGGAGATGTGACTGCCCCAGCTCTGTTCTGTGCCTCTCTGCTGGACACTGCAGCAGAGAGAGCAGAGCAGGGACTCAACTGCCCCACTGCAAAGTCCAGAATATCTTTACAGAGCCAGTGTCACCACAGGATTAAGATGATATGTCGCGTTGCAAGGTACAGCTGATGAGGTACAGACATACAGCCTCTTTCCCTGACCTTCCTACGCAGAAAGGCAGAGAGGACACCAAATCTGGGCACAGCACAAAGCTCTGCAGCTGTTTTCAAAGGTGCAAGGATGTCAGAGTCCTTTGGCAGATTCTGCTGTCAGCACAGTGAGTTATAAAGCAGTGGTCAGAGGCTACCTCACAGACCCACCTGGGATCTCTGTGATATGGGAGCTACAGTGCATTTTTGTTATATAACCAAAGCTTCTTTATGCAACCACTCCTCCAGCACTGCCCTGCTATATCCGATTATTACGGAGGATGAAAAACATTGTTATTTTTAACAGCTGGATCAAGGCTCAATGGGCTTAAAAAGATATTCAGAAGCAGCTGTTTCCATGATGCTTTAAAGTCAGTGGTAGCCACTGCAAAAGCTGTTTGCTTTTGTTTTGGAGACTGCTTTTCCATGGCGTTTGCGCTGCCTTGCAGTTATAAATGAGAGGCTAAGTCCTCTTTCCATGAATGTTGTAAACTACTTGTTGCCATTCACCCAGACTATGCAACAACAGCTTTCCAAGATGTTCCTTTCCATCACATCAGGAAAAATAAAATAATATTAGTGCTTCTGGAAGGAAATTTCTCAATCCATAGCCTATTATTCTATCCCTAAGCACCTATTGGTAACAACAGTTCATACGTTGTTCAATATTAGCATCATTTTTACAACACACAATTCATTCTTGACTTCCAAGGGTTGGTAGTACTGTTACGTTAAAGGAAGTAAGAGAGTGAGATCCTTCCAACAGTGGCGTTCCTGATGTTCACTTCTGTGCTTAGACAACACTGAGCATACTGTAAGCCGTTATAGTACATAGCTTGAGCAGAAAGGGTCTGGGCATCTGACGAAAGATAAAAGGAGAAAAAAAAATAGTGGTTTGTTCCCCTCATCCCCAAACAATAGCAGGATTTTCATTATAGGTTTGTTACTCAACTTCTTGTGTTCCTTCCAGAAGATGAAACTGTCAGGTGAACTTTCATTCTTGATCTGATCCAGATGCACAAAACTCAGACCCAGACCTTGATCTTCCTAAAGTTTTAGGAGCTGGGATAGTGGTTTGTTTCACTCCAAAGGCAGGTATAGGTTCTGGCTGAGGTCTCCCATGCTTTGGAGGTCCACAGTGTTGGGGCGGAGTGGGCTGTCTCTCTTCTCTGGTGCTAGATCAGCAGGAACAAGGCAGGAAGGATCTTATTTTTGTAGAACAGTCATTTCAAGCATTCTAAGTCTAAGACTATTCAAATTTATTAAACAGCTTATTTATAGCCTTACATGCCTGAATTCCATTGGTTTTCTGTACCTTCTCAGACCAACAGTGGCTGTCTGACAAGTACCGGATAGTCAGAGCGTACTGTGGGTCTTTACGGTTCACCGAGCATCTGGAAGCATTTCCAGTTGTGTTTCTATTAAAGGTGGGATTCCTTTTATGCAACTTGCACCAAACAAAAGTCAACTGACTGGAGTAAGCCAAGTCTAACTTTCCTTATTGTCAGTGACAAACATACTTTTCATCAGAGGATGATTTCTTCTACCTCAAACATCTATTTTAGGATGGGGCAGCTAATTGAATATGTGATTTATTGTAGTGACCATATCCAGTTGGCAAAGACTAGGTACAAATTTAATTCTAGATAGCTGAAGACAATTAAAATCAGCCTCACCTAGAAATTCAAAACAAACTCTCAATGTTTTTAAACAAGCAGAAAAATGCATAAAAATCAAATTTTGTCCTTGGCCGCATGTTGTATTAGATTGAAATTCAGTGGACCAGGAAAGCTGAAAGGTTATAAAGAAGCAAAGCCTTAGTCTTTAACAGTCAGTGTAACTTGACATTACAATTTAATCACACACATCTATGTTAGCCAGGGTGTACAGCATTGTAATAAGCCTAAGATTGGTGTGAATGGAGAATGCATGGGGACGGCTGGGTGTGGAGGCACCAGCAGGAGCATACAGCAGGGACAGGGCTCTTAGAATGGACTGTGTAAAGGGCACACAGACTGGCAGGTCATCAAGACCCCAGCACATCTACCTGCAGCTTCACAAGACACCCAGACCTGGAGATGAAGAATGGTGGTGACCTGATAATTCACAGAGGTGGGACAGGATGGAGACACTGATCACTGCCAGACCCAAAAGAGCACAAAAATGCATACTGGAAACTTACACATCCTGAGAGAAACTCAGCAGACCCAAGAAAGGCATGAAAGTTGGTGTTACTTGTCCTCCATGTTGTTGCAATGGATCCTGGATCTAATATTTTGACACAAGTGTTGCGATGCTTGGCTGCTGTGCTTATGTCTGGTCACCACAAACATGCTGCTGCTCATGAGTGTGAGACTGAGAGCATGAATCAGTGAAAATGTTTTTTCTTTCAGTTTGTATTTTAAGAAAAATCACCTTTCCCCATTGTAAGGTCATGGATATTTCCATGACTATTTGTGGCATGGATATTTCCTGCACTTTTTGACAAAATGTTGAGACAGCATTGATGTATATGTAGATTGCATGCAAGCTGTCCATTTAAAGCAGGAGATATTTCTTCTTAAAGTTAGCAGAGTGTACGCCCTGTTCCTGTGAACTAAGAGATTTCAGTTGAAGAGAACTGTTGTTTAGAAAAGTATTTCTTTCTTCTCTTGATTCTTTAAGTGGGAAAAAAAAAAAAAGGAAAAAAAAAGTTTGAGAGGGCTATTTGTCCTATCTCAGAAATAAAGATACAATGCCTGGAAATGACTGATGCAAGCTATTATTAAGGGAGATATATTCATACATTTCAGCAGAGTTAGATGATGATGAAGTTGAAGTTAATTCAATCTTGTAATCATAGATAGCTATTGTTTCAGGAACAGTATCATCTAAAAGATCTGGTCCATATCACCTTGATGTTTACAAATAAACACTGAAGTGGAATTTAAACTCTGGCTAAAATGAAATTAGAAGGAGAGTCACCTTCTGCAGTGCAGTGAATACACTGCACTGACCATCAGCAAATGTTTTCTCCTTTGGTAGTTTTGCACAAATAAGTAGTTGCAAAATAACACCGAGCCTTATTAGTACATTTCAGATTCGTTCATTGTATAATATTATCTTCCTCAAACTGCAAAAAATTCTGGGTCACATGCTTAAAATAGTAAAATTATCTTTAAAATAATGAAATTTCATTTAGGAGTTGCCAAAATATGTTTTTAATCCAAATGTTACACCCCATCATACTGTTGTTTGCCTTTGTGGAATATAGAGATGATACTATGAAAAGTGCCAGTATTTGGAATAATTTTTTTATTCAGCTAGCATCCTCTGCCCTTTCCTCTAACCTGAAAATATATTTGCTTGGAAAAAAAAGGCACTAAGTTAGATCCTGATACATAATATTTTCACGGTTTCGAAAGTGATACCAGTTAATACCAGCTGTAGAGCCATCCTGGGATAGACTTTGTTTGATGCAAAGCTTCCATGTCTCTAATCTCTTTCACATTCAAAACAAAAAGAAGTCTCAAAAAAAAATTAGTTTTTGTACCTTTGGTCAGGTTTCAGACAGCTGGAACCAGAGTGAGTGACACACTGTGAGGCACCTCGTTGCCATCCTTCATAACTTCTGTGGCCATGCAAGAATCACAATTTCTGAGGGATTTATTGTGGTGGGAATGCCTTCACTGTGCACTGAGAGTAATCAATCTCACCTTTCACATTCACCTTTCACATGAGACCTTCTTTTGTAACTGTTCTTCCTCCTTCTATTTATAGTGTTAATGCAGAGAAACAAAAAATCAGATGCTGTCATCCTCAAGTTCATCTTTTTTCCCCATTGTCCTTCAAAATGATAAACTCCAGTTGAATTGATTTCATATATGTCTGTGAGATTTCCTGGAGGGCTTAGAGTAATTGGGCAACATTTTGGATGAACTTCCTCTGTGTTGCTTCTGGGGTGTAAAGCAGGCAGAAAGTTGGCTTACCCAAATGGATGGAGATCCTCTAAATAGAAGATGATCACCAAGCTATAAGTAGCACAATTTCTCTTGACCAAAAACAATCACTGCTGCCTGAGCTGGTTATTCTGAACTGCCCAGCGGAGATCCAGCTACTATTGTATAGACAATTTAATATATAATTCCTTTTATTCTAAAGTTGATAGCCAAAACAAGCTGGAGGAATTAATATCCTAAAAGTACTTGTTTCTCCATACTGAGTATAAAGGGAGCCAAAGCTGACCAGCTCAGATGG
This sequence comes from Ciconia boyciana, assembly GCF_034638445.1. Lineage (NCBI taxonomy): Eukaryota > Metazoa > Chordata > Aves > Ciconiiformes > Ciconiidae > Ciconia > Ciconia boyciana. Next base: position 8,622,234 of record NC_132935.1, read on the forward strand.
ACTTATCTACAGTGGAGGTGTCTTAAGGCAGGCGAGATAAACGCCAGCTGTGACATTATGGATTAGTAAACCCCCATTCATGGTTTGTGTTGCCTTCAGCAATGGAAGTTGCAAGGAAGAGATCAGGACTGAATTCCCCCGCACACTGTACAAATGGTGAGGAGAGGAACTGCTTGCTTCAAATCCTAGATCTGACTTATCTAAGGTAGAGAAAGAAAGGAAGAATAAACAAAGACATGGAGAGGTAAAGCAGTTAGCCCAACAGTTTGTGGGCTGATCTGCCAATGAACTGACTGTGGAATATGACCTGGAGATTTATAAGCTTGTTTATATGTTTGCTTAGCAACAATGTGCTTGATGCTGTTGTCTTAAACTTTATGAAGTGCCAAGTGTTTCAGGCTGGTACAATAAAAAGTAAATTTAAAATAAACAGGTTTTGCCTAATAAGGCTGCTTACCCTAAAGCTGCATCCTGGAGAAGCTGCAAAGAAGCACAGTCACCCCTAGTATGCATTTGAAATAAGAAAGATCCCATACACCTATTTACCTATTTTTCATTCCATATTACACCCAACTCTGAAATACAAAGCATGAGGAAGTCACAGAACAGCTTACAAGACATCAGGACTGTAGTCTGGTGACATAAACATAATTTATTTTTATTCCCCTAGACAGTGAAGTCTAAGGACATGACTAGTCATAAAATATGACTTTTCAAGAGAAGAAACCTGAGTGTACAACTGCTTGGATTTGGTGTTTAAAGTGCTTGCAGAATGCAATGCTTCAAGAATATTACAACGTAAAGAAGGTCAAGGTCAATGTCAGCAGATGTTAATGTCTTCTCCTAGAAAAGGAACAGTTAGACATCCCAGATGGCAAAGACCCTAAAAGGAAGACGAACTGCAAGAACAAGCAGTTGTCAGTGAGTGTTATTTCACTAAAGATAGAAATACTGATCAGATGGGAAAGTGGTTTGCCCTTTCTTGTGGAACTGTATCCTATATTCCAGGTATCCTGGTATCATTTTCAAGATTTATTTTTGTTTTTCTGAGGGCTGGAAACTCGCTGGGACTGCTCAGACTCACAATCATGAGCAACCGACTGAAAGATAATGCTTGGGAAAACTGGAAGACATGTGGGTCAATAGCAACATAAGCTTCCTCTTAGGCCTGACAGCAAGTTGACTGGTCTCCATTCGTTCCGACATCCCCCAATGACAAAGATTATGTCTGTCCCAAAGGGATTTAGCTGCATAGGTGTTATTGGTTTCAAGGAATTACACACTCAAACTCCTTTGAGGATCTGGACTGTTCTGAATATTTAGCAATTTCAAAATGAGATCTTGTATTCATGACATTTAAATTTCATTAACATTCACACATATCTTGTCTATAGCATTATGCGGGAAGATTTTAAAGACTGCCATCAAACATTTTCAGCGCAGATCAGCTACAGGCCTGGCTGAAGTCAAGTGGTGTAAACGATACGTTTTGTTTGGGCTAAATCAGAACAGTAAATACAGTCGCTGTTTGCATGGGATGAGCGAGAGCATTGGGGTGCCAGCCCACGGCACTGGCAAGCCACTGCAAACAGCAAAACCCAAGATGAGGGTGCCAGAGGTACCCCAAGGGGCTGACCTTGGCACCTGCTGGCTTTAGCTGTCTGAGCACATGGGAGAGGGAGGAAAGGACCATCACAAAACTAGCAGATAGTGTAACACGGGGGGGAGATGCTCTCCTGGGGTGGGGGAGAGCAAGCTGAGAGACTGAGCTGCTCCTGGGCATCAAGTTCACTGGGAAGGTAGGTTTTGGTTTCTGAAACAAGAAAACTGTCTCTCTCTGCTGCCTCCTGCTGTGTTCAGGATACCAGCATGATGCTGGTATATTTACACTGTCTCTTTAGGCTCTATGCTTAACCAGTAAATAGTGGAAGTTTCCTCCAGGGCAAATTTCAGAGCAGGAACTTAACAGAGCTGCGCTGGTGACTTCCCTCAGTCTTTAATCTGGGAAAAACCTCAGGCCACTATTTTCAGGCTCCCACTGATTCCAGCTTAACGTAGCTCCGCTTCCTGCATCATGAAAACTGAAGTGGTGATATTTCTCTGTCTCAGAGCAGTGTCTACTTTATTAATGTTTTGGAGGCGCAGGTACTATGGTAACGAGCACTACAGTCAGTGCCTAAAGAGGAATTTACATTGCCAGAGATGCTGTCTTTGAACAGCTTGACACATCTGTTCATAAACAGCAGTCTGATTCTCTGTCAGCCCACAGGAAAACTCAGCTGAGTTGCAGCTGCATCAGACAATGCAGTTATGTCAGGATTTCAGAGGTAATCTAAGACAGAGCCATCTAAAATGCAAGTGAGAATGAGAAAATACCTAGAAGTTTCAGGAGGCAGCAATATCTATCAGGAGTCTGAAGTTATCTATTCTGAGCAAAGCACTAGGAAAAGCAAAACTTGTGTACAGTACATAAGCAGAAATAAAGGCTCACTCCAAACTGAGAGGATTAATGCTCTCCTAATCCTGTCACTCTTTAAGGTATTTTGAAATATTGGCGACTTCTGGTGATTTCATTTTCCCAAGAAACAAAAAAACTCTGCCTACTTTCAGACAACATTAAGTATGCCAGGAAAAAATCATAAAATTAAATTAAACTTTGGAATAAGCTGTCTGAAGCTAGCAAGACTACCTCGAGTTGAATGTAAATGATGAAATCTCTTTACTTTGCATAGCCATAAAACTTTACATTGTTTTCTTTTTTAATAAGTTCCACTGGCTTTAACTCATATATTTTCTAGGAGAAAATGAAAGATTTCAAAACTATGACAGAATATTCTTTGATTCAACTCCAGCAATGACAGCAAAAAACAGAGACAATGAAAAAAAGAAAGTGAACAAAGCCATAGTAGCCGAAAAGAAATAAAGAGCAAAGATATTGAAAGAATAAAATAGGGGGGGGGGGGGAGAAGAGAAAAAAAGAGGGAAACAAAGGGAGGAGACAGAAGATATTTTCAAGATTAAAAGAACCAGAAAAGTAATAAACAAAATGCAGTTAAGCAAGAAGCAAAAACTATGACCTATCATTAGGCAAAAAGAACAGGTACTCTAAGCTACTGTTTTACTGTCATTAGGAAAAAACACTAGGAAATGATGAATGTAAAGAGATCTGTCAGTTGATTTTTAAATTAAAAGCCTGATATAAAAATATGGAGGGGAAGGTTCCTATTTCAAATATTTACACTAAAGAAATGTATTTCACAGAAAAGCAACTGTTCACATATGGAGAATTAGAAACATAGAGACTTGTGCTAGCAAAAATCAGGAGAACCAGAAAATGAAACTGAGATGGAAAAGGAAGCAGAACCACATAGTTAACTTTACCTTCCAGATATTAGCAATGGTGACATATGGACAACACGGTAATGTGGGTTTTATTGCATGTGGCCCCAGTGGATACCAACTTCATGGGGTGAGGATGCATGTTATGGTACACTCAGCTGGTGCTCCACCTGTGCAGCCCCTTAGGTTTAATAGCTGCAGTTGGTGGGATTCTGATAATTAGATTGGGAAGGGGGTTATAGTTTTTTTTAAGGTATTGCCTAATCCCAGTTTGGATAATTGCAATGAGTGAAATACACAAATAACAAGAAAAACTTGTAAAAATGACAAATTTTCATTTTCAATAATTAAAGAGGAACCTGGGAAAACCTCTGATAAGCTCTTAAAATAGTGGTCAGGAGTCACTGGCACTAAAGATCATTTCATACAAATACACTTAAAATTTATCAAAACCCAGAATTTTTAAATCCTGTAATTATTTTTCTGACATCCTCAACACAATAAAAATTTATCAGTCCAATGAGCTGTAGAATTTAAATGTTTAGAATGTAAAGTGCTCTAATGGGCTTTTCCTCTCCCACCAGCTGGATTTAGAGACAGAAAGAATAGAAATTAATATGAAACATTATTTTGATGGATGGAATGGCCTGGTACCACTTTAGGATACACAGGATGAATCATCTGAGGTTTCTGGCTGTTTTTAAGTTTGTTGACCATCATAGAATAACACCTATGGATAGCCTCATATTCACCCAGACTGAAAAAAATGTGTTTAACAAATGAATCTAAGTTAATCATGGAGCTACCCTGCATTCCTTCTCTAGACAACAGAAAGAAGAAGGCATTTTCTAAGGACAATTCAGCAGTCTGAAGATCTCAGTTGCCCTCTGGAGATACCTGTCCCTTTTCTGTCATCAGAGCAGTAGCTTGAAACAACAACAGGACCTAAAAAAAGGATGGATAAATCTGAGCCTTGAACAAGAGGAGGCAAGCTCCTTCTCTGTGATTACTGCAAAGTCTGTGTGGTCCCTGAATGCTGGATCATGTCAAATGGAAGCCTGACATATCTAGAATGAGTTAGCAATCAACCTTTGTGTGGCTAACTTTTTACCAGACATGTAACGGTAGGAGTGCTCAAGATAAATAATGACATATTTGTGGGTGGAGGGCTCTGGGAGCTATAAATTGACCTAAGGGCAACTTCTAATTGGGATGAACCTCTTTTGTCTTGAAACAAGGACTCTGTTTTTCTTCTCGGAGGCCCTCACGCTCTTACGTTCTGTAATTAAACAATAGCCCTTACTGTTGAGGGTTTTACTATGTCGTAATTTGGCCATGGTATAAACTAGAATACATAATCCATACAGTCAATTATTTCATTCTACAGCGTGAAAACAAAGGCTAGATTGTGGTCAGGATAAAAAGACTTAGATCTGGATACATTCTCAGATCTGAATTACTCAGTGCCCATGTAAGTCAACAGGAGACATGTATTTAGTGTTTTGGAAGTCTGGGGCAGAGGATAGCAGGGAAAGTTGACATTCTCTGTAACCCCTTGGTCATTCCTTTCCCTGTTTCTTCTTGTTTTGTTTGTCATTCCTCATGGTTTGGCATGAGAGAATATGGTGAATCAGGTCCCTTTCCTAGGCCCTCAAAAGGGTTCTTGTTCCCCCTGACAAAGAAAACCAACTCTGTCTGGACAAATTCCAGGAAATTCCAATTAAAGTTGGAATTCCAATTAACATTCCAGATGTAGATAAAGGATCAGAATAAACAGGTGTACATGTTGCTTTTCATTGCACATGATGAGAAAGACCACTCCAACAGTCAGGATCATAGGAAGGCGGACAAAATCTGGTTTTCAGCCCACAATAGCATGTTAGATCTGACAACCACAGTTAGATTTATCCTCAAAGCAATTCCATAAGTTACAGGAATGCTGACATCCTGTCCTTACAGTTCAAGAGGTGAGGGTACAGCATAGAATAAGTGAAGCATAGGGAAGTGGATTCAAAGACTAATTATCAATGGTTTAATGTCAAACTGAAAGAAGGTATTGGATGGGGGTCTGCAAGAATCCAGCCGGTCCTGTTAAATGCTTTCTTTAATGACTTGGATGAAGAAATATAGAATGTCCTTATTGAATTAGCAAGTAATATAAAACTGGAAAATGTTTGCAAACATTTTGGAGACTAGGATGAGGATTCAAAAAGATCTCAGAAAGATGGATAGTATGTACTGTAAAAGAATAAAGACAAGAGCAAAGTCACATATATGGATAGGCGTAATCATTCCACAAGACACAGGGTTAGGCAGCAGTCCTACATGAACACTTCCACCTGAGATCAGTAACTGTACTTTTTGGGCACAACAGTCCTTATTCTAAATGGAAATTGCTCCCATAGGAACTAAAAAATCACTGTGAATCCCATCAGTCGTTGCCCTACATTCAAAGATTATTTCTTCAAAACTATCTATCAATACTCACCTTGTACTATGGCAGTATTTAATCATGCACCTGTTAAAAAGACAGTGTATGGTACCTATATTTCTCACTTAATGAAGAGGAAGAAATAGGCTGCACCATGTTATGGGAACAGATACCTTACCGCATTTCTCAGTGTGCATGTGGAAGGACAGGCAGTAGGGAAGCAATGCACAGCACAGGCTTCTCTTAGATGATGCTTTCAATTCTTCTCAATTTCACCAATTGTTTTAAGAAAAGTTTCTAGCTACTCTTTTTTTCCAAGAAAACCTCAAAAATATAAGTTGAGTCAACTGTCTGTGATATGGGCATCTAGAACAGCAGCTCTGCTCAGCCCCATTGACCCCAGTGAAGAATTATCTCAGATGGATACTGACTGTCATAGAAATTAATTTTAAGGCCTTTCTAGTTTCTATGCAACAAAAAGAAAAGAAGGAAAATGTGTCTTTCATGTATTTTAGTGAAGGTGTCCCAGTTTGAAATAGCCCTTGCATTACATCCCACTTTTCCCTCATTCAAAATGTTGCTAGTCATAGAGAGTCTGCACTGGATATGTTCAATCCTCAGTCAGGGAAAGCCTGGCTCAGTGAACCCAGTGTCTCTCGGTAACTATTCACAATTAAACCTCTCTGTAATGTTCACGAAGAAGCTTTGGATGTGAGTGGAAGATGGTGAGATAGTACATGTTAGAAATAGGAAACTGGCTGCAGAATGGAGTACAATCCTCCATTCAAAGTAGACCTACTTTCCTCAGAGCCATTTCTCATTTTCTGCCTTTCATCCTTCATTTCTTCCCCCTGCTTTTAATGAAAAATTATGACAATAGAGTAAAATCAATATATATTTTTCTTTTATGTTTTCAAAGGCAAAACAAGAATATACACATTTTCAAGTGACATTCTGCTGTGACTAAAAGATTTGTCATCTGGTGGGAGTGCTAATTAGAGAATTATCATTAAGATTTACCTGCCAATGTATTCCATCTTCCAAAAAAGATTACATTTGTTTACTTTGGGAATCTCACAGCTTTATAGATTTACAGACATGGGAAATGAGTGAAAGATGTGGCAGCTCACTGCTCAGGATGGCACTAGCAGTAACACTCGCTTGCCTTTGTCACTGATATCTTTGTACAGGACTGTGCAGACTATAAAAACCTTCCAGCAGTTATAAAAAAAATGAGAATGGGAGGAAAGCAGTACTGAGAAAAGCAAACTATCTGAATACCTGGAAGGAGAGAATAGACTCCCGCGGAGATTCCAGAGCGTGGCCAAGTTACATTACTGCTAATCAGAGGCAGTATTCCAGAAGCAAGGAAAACAGCCACACAAAGTTCAGTAGATTCAGTTGAAGGGAAGAAAGTAGGTGGTCATAAAGCATGGATTACGTTAATTAATGTTTGTGCATGGATGTCTCCATATGTTAAAAGAAGGACTACAGCATTACTGCCAACTCCTGCCTTTTTGGTATTTCCCCAGATGGATTCAATCCCATGCCACTGAGGAAATGAGGCTAACTAAACACACTGAGATAAATTGTTCACTGCAATGAGATAGCAAAGCTTTGTTGCTACATCCAGAGATAAACAAGCAAGGCTAAAAACACAGAAGCTGTAGATATTGCATAGCTTGCTGTGACGGCACTTAATTTTTAGGTGTCTTCCACCTCATGGAATTCACATGACTCCATTAGACACCTAGGCTGTCGTTGTAGGTCAGGAAAAGTCAAACATCTTAGAGTGGGTTCCACAAAATCTACCTGGAAGGCTGCTTAAGTTATCCAGGAGGACATGATCATGTGTCACAGCTCTGCAAATCAAGGTGTTTAACCTGGGGCTTCAGGGAGGGACCCTCAGGGACCAACATTGCCAAGAAACCTCCGCAGCCACTCTGCACATTTTCCTAAAATAGAGGAGAAAATGGAGTTAATCTTCCTTTATCCAATAGTTCACCGATTACAAAACGCAACCATGAGACTGAAAACCTAGGTTCAAGACCAACAGGCTAGCTGGACACTCATTGGTCTACAAAAAAGTAGAGGGATAAGAAACTGAATTGATAGCGTTCTGCTCTAGAAGACAGTCTGGACCCAGTCTCTCCTTTGCACTCCTGTTATGTTGATTCATCTCCTTATTATTAGACTGTGGATGTCTTGGTGACATTTGGCATACATTAGATATGAGATTCATCTACCTAAGTGTGGATGTGTGAAATAACACTAGGAACCTAGATGCCCCAAGCTCCCATTAGAGTTAAAAGAAAACAAAGCAGTGGATCTTAGGTGCCACCTCACCTTAAGGTGGATACGTAAAACAGATTCACTAAATCTGTTTAGTGAATTTAGTCACTAAATTCATTTCTCCTCATTGACTGAGGATGATCCTCATGAGCTCTGATGGATGTATTTATATGGGTACCTGCAATATCTCTAAGGCATCACAGGTTTTATTATAGACCCATAGTTTCAAAAGAAAAGTGTTCTAGAGAACTGACCTCAGACTCATAGAGATCACAACTTTCTCAAGTCCATTTTTGTTCCCACACACAATAAGGTATTTTAATAAGAAACTGATTATGTGAATTTGATTGTTTCTGAAGAAATAGTTCACAGTTTTATAGCTTGGAGACAGTTAATCTCACCAAACTCCTTTATTGCTCATTCACAATAACATGGTAGGAGACCTTTCCTATGCAAAGACCTCAGTGCACTCTACACCATTAAAATATGTAAGCGTTCTATGGAAGAAGAAAACAGTAATCATTTTAATGGTAAGGTATGTGAAACAGAAAACAATTATAAGATTTAAACAAGGTCACAAAGTCAGCAATAAATGAGTGGGCAGAGATAGGCAGGAACTAGAACTCTCTGCCCTTTATGACCTCAAAACTTCTTCCTCCTGTTGGCCAAGAAGTGAATAAAATGGGGGCTTATTTATAATAACTGGCTTCTTTTAAATGTTTTGCAAACCAGGAACACAGAAGCAATTCCTCAGCTAACATTATCCTATTTCTTTTTTGTTATGAAAAATCTACCCACATTCTTCAGAAGCAGGACAACTTGTCCAATAGTGTTTGCATCACCATGGGGTGCTTGGCAGCCATCAGCACTTTGGAAGCACCTCAGCAATGTGTATTTGGGAACACTTTCAACCACAACTTTTCCCTTTCATGTACACTCCTGCCATTTGATGCATACAGGAACATCAAAAGACATGAAAGAACTCACCCAAAGATGCTGCTGTTCACTTTAAAATTTATCCTTTGCATTGAATCCCAGGAGGGCAACTTGAAGAGAAAATATGGAGGTGGCAGGTTATTAAACCATATGGTCTTTTAAACCATTTTTCATCTCTTTCAAATTTGCCAATCCTGTCATAAAGCAGGTATTAAAAATAATCAATCTGATTTCCTGAAGGGTGTTCCATTAATTATTCAGATGCAGCTCCTTGCAGAACAGACGAGGTCAGACAGCAACAAGTGCAAGGGGAAAAAGAACTAAACATGTCCAGGTAGTCTGCAGAGAAAGAGGATCGTCGTGTTTCTGAAGGCAAAGAAAACAGTGACGTCTCCAATAAGAGAGGCGGAACATTAACACCCCAAATGTCTTCTCTGCCCTAGGCACAGGTTATCTGATGGGCTTTCTTACTTGGAATCTTACTGTCCCTTGGGAGGTGACACATATAATACATGTCAGATTCTTCTATGCTCCTGCTTTAGATACCCATTCTATTCAAGGTAATTTGATACATGCTATCAACTCTAATAGCTAGAGGAGTCTAGGTCTCATTGTCCTGTAAGTGCTCTTTGCCTTTTCTACCTCTTTTTATGATGCTTCTTTCTAAAGCACCTCAAACAGTCTATGAATTAAGCAAACTCATCTTATTAGAAGACTCTCCAGGGTGCCTTCGGTACTTCAGCTTCTAACTTCATATCCTGGACACAATCAATGAATGAATCAATAACAATCGATGCACAAAGCATTTCAGCAGGATTAATGACTAGCTGGGAGGCACTGATGGGCAGAAATTAAGTCAAGGACCATTAATCCCAGCTGGTCATTTGTCTCTAGGCAGTGCTTTGTGCCAAGGTCATTACTGCTATTCTAAGAAAAAAATAAAAGGAAGCTGACATCGGCACATAGATATTTTTAACCTGGCTGGTGCAGAGTCAGTTGTTTTGTATGACTCTTTCTATTAAATGTGACCCACCCTCCATCAGGCATTTCCGTTGCATAAAGTGTCTCAGCACCATTTTCTCCATTTAGTGAATCAACACGTGTTTTCAACCACCTACAGGTTGCATAGAGGTGTCCTAGGATTCGTGGAGCCTGGTAGACCACAGTCTCCTGCAGCAAGGATTTACTTATATCCTCTCCCCACAGACACTCAGCTGTGGCTAGGATGGCAACAGGGACACGTGCATTTCTGCCAAGGTGCTAGGAATTGTGGCAGTCACATATTGTGTCTACTGGGTCCTCAGGAAATCCTATCAGCTCAAGGCAGAGAGGGATCACAGAAGCAAAAGGACTTCTAAAGATCTTCTTGGATAAGCCCCAGCATGTTCATCTAACCACACAGCTACACACACACACACACACACTGATGGGATGACATTAGAATTATAAACTTTCCCAAAGTATCCTAAAAATTACTGACCCATGATGCATGGCAGACATATCGTGTCTACAAAATATTTTAAGAGCCAACATTAAGGTGGAGTCAGGACCATATTTGTTGATTGGCTATGTTAACCACTAGAAAGCTCTCAGAGCCAGTTTGGTAAACCCATCTTCTGCACCCCAGAACACCCCATTCTTCAAAACACAGAGTATTCTTGTGTGCCTGATGTATCCTGATGCACTGAAGCTGTCCCTTTTCCCTCTGTGCTTGCAGACTGTGTTAATGGTGATATAATGTGACCAACAATGAGTGTACAATCCAGGTAAGGTCCCTTCACATCAGGATCCAGCTGTTTTCTTTCGCAAGACACAAATAGTATGGACGGTACTATATTGCTTTTGGTAATTTGCTATGAAGAAGGCGCTAGACAGTTCTAATCATGCTAGGTAAACAATAATGTAGCAGGGGTGTGGAGATTGCCTTGTGTTACTTACTATAAAATGCACTTAAGTGCAACTCACAACACTGCTTGAAATTTCTCCCCATTTCCCATGGGTTTCAGGATTTTATGTAATTCAGACAGGAAACAGATGAAATAGGAGTGCCTCTCCATGCTATGACAAAAATATTCAGCTAATAATAATGAAGTCTGAGCCTCCTCATGTGCTGCATAACCCCACAGGTGGACTAATTTTCCTATCTAAATGAAACATGAAACCTCTAAAAATGTTTTGAGTGGAGATGGATCTTTTGAAGGGGAAGATACTAGATGAAAATACTTTGAGATTCTTCTGAGACAGCAGGTGAAAAGAGCTTCAGTTCAACTTTCAGATAATTGGGCAAAAGTTTACCAGATGTGTTTCTTGCTTTCTGGGAATTTTGGAAATCTTGTATCCCAGGGGACACAGTCAAGGCTTGCAGAAAAAGGAATAGTAGACAGTATTTGGATCATGAGACAATTTGAAAATTCCCATGAGGAGGAGAAAATTTACTTTGTCTCATTTGGGCAGAAGAAGAAAAAAGCACATGAAGCTTGCATTCAGTGAAAACATAATGTATGTAACAGGACAGATTCTTCTGAGTGCAGACATGTAGTTGCCTGGGCTGTAGAGAAAATTATCAGCTGTAATATTCAGCTACAGAACGGAACTCCTCAGCATAGATATATGCTGTGTGAAGTAGCAGTTACTGTTTTGTGTGCTTTTACTCTGCCTCTCCAAGGTGTTATTTGATGTCAACTAGTTTTTGCTTAAAAAAAAACGCGCAACCCACATCTAAACAAATCAGTTCCTGTTCACTTTCAGTAGGCCTTTCATGATTTATAGATATTGCCTGTATCCTTCTTCTGGGCTGTCGTAGGACTGGTGAGAGAAAGAACTATATACATGTATATTTTTCTACATAACGTCTAAAACAAATTTTATGCTGAAACATTAAGAAGACAAGCTAACTGTGAAGCTTAGAGAAACTGATCAGGTGCTATTTTAATGCTTGAAAGATTTAATGGTTAGCAAATGAAGCAGTTCTCTGTGCATAGTTTGTGTCATATTGTTCAATGAAACTAAGAGAAAATGAATTACGTAATGACTCAAAATCCTGAAGAAGTCATGCAGAACTAGATGGAACTCTCCTGGAGACTACGGACTGGAAAATGTAGCCTCTGCCTTGTACTACAGAAAAGGAGCAAAACTCAAGAGAAGCAATGATAAGCTTGTGTTGTCCTTATTATCTTCACTAATAACAGGATAATTCTCAGCCTGTGGCTATAGCCATGCTGTAGATGCTTCTGGTCTGATTTCAGAGTTGGTGTTGACATAATTTGAGTAGCAAATTGCTACCTCACCCTGTACAGGCCAGTATTAAGGTACAAAAGTGTATCTCTGCAGTGCTCCCCTGCATTTTCTCACAGTGTTTAAGCTCAAGGTATATAGAGAGACAGGCATATTCAATTAGATATGGTGTTTTCTGTGGGCTTTCTGCAGTGTAAGCCCCCTCTTGTCGATCCCATCAGCTCACACAAACCCAGCAGGTATTGCAAGCAGTATTCTGTTTCAGAGGAAAATCAGTGTGTTTTCCAGGGATATGTGTCCAAAGTCAAAGAGAATGTGGAGAAGCTAAATGAGAAAGAAGTCCCCGAGAAAGAGGCGCAGGGGTGAGTCTGCAGCTGCCATTCAGAGAGTTTCAATGGAGAAGACTGTGTCAATGTTCTTATTAACCTCAGGCTGTAGGTTTGTGGCTGTGCTGCATTCTGTGTTACAGCCTGACTTTTCTTTCATACCAATTAAAAAGACAGGATGCTGAGCTGCCCGTTCTTGTCACTGTACTTTAACCCAGTGCTCAGAAAGCCTTTGGCCTGTGAAGGGAACAATGCCCAAGCCCAAGCCTCCTTGCCACCGCTGCAGTTGTTCCTGGGAGCAGGATTGTCCTCTCCAGGCTTCAGAGAGTGGAAGACGTGGTGCCAAGGGTTAAGCTAGAGTAGGTGCAACGGGGCAGGGCTTGCTAGCAAGGACAGGAAAACTAAAATAGGCAGCCAGGAAGCAGAGTCCAGGAGCCCGAAACCCAGTTAAAACATCCCCCCAGAATGATTTCTTACCTCACAAATATTTAAGGTTGCTTCCCGTGAGGGCAGATCTGAGACCTTTTATGTTTTTTCTGATGAGAGAGGAACTCTGTTCCAGGTTGAATAAACTGTGTTTGCTTAGAGAGAGAGAGGAGACTGTTAGATCCAAAGTAGCAATTAAATGTGCAGCAATTCTGAGAGTATTCACATTGGTAAATGTTATTGACATTTCTTTTCTGCTTTTTCCAGCAGAAAGAAATTATTAATATCCTATTATTGCAATAGTGAGCTCTTGATAGACATGGAATTTATTTTTTCCTATGTTGGTTTAGCCCTGAATCGGTTTTCACCAGTAATAAATAGAGATCATTTTGCTTTAACATCACTGACAACAACAGAAAGAGGAGCACAACATGGGAACATCATGAAATGCATGGCAGGGCTCTTCTGAAATCAAGAAATAGAGGGCATAGGTGCCAGTTTGCCACATACTGCCTCAGTCACTGGAAAATGCTGGTCTGGGTAAACTGCAGAAGCAGTAATTGAAATCCTGGAGCCAAACCACTAATGAGAGAGAGAGCAGCTTCCTAAATTCTTCCACTCCTACTCCAGGTACTTGGAAACGTGCCAACACTGAGTTCCTGGGTTTACTGCCTGTACAATGCTTTGGTATGTGAGCTGTTCTACAAACACCTATTACACTTGTCTCATGAATAATTACAGGCTTGCTTACTCCTTTGCTTTAGTGGGGATTTTTTAGGAATTTTCTAGAAACAGATCCTTTAGAACATTTAGTGAGGGACTCTAGAAATCTGGATAACTCCTAAATTATATTGCTCAGCCTCCCTCCAGTTTACCACTGATTATACATCCTTAGGATGCACTGGGGCAATTATAATAATTGATGGGGTTTTAAGAAGAGCTGAGTCGAAAATACTTCTGTGCTGGAAAATGCCTCATTGCTGAGCTAGAAAATGAAATAATTTGATAATGTTTTGTTATACAAAAAGATAGAAAATAAAAACATTTCAAATAAAAAATATATAATTCAGCAGTTTGATCTTAGCAGAACAAAACATACTGGGGTTCAAACGGCTTTTTTTGTTTTTAAACTTATTTCATTTTATAGTGAAGTATGATTCGTAGGGAGAAGTAATGACTTTTTTATTAGATGGGATAATGCAGGTGGAAAAAAAATAGAGAGTCTCATAGGCATGCAGTCCTCCCTTTTTTTAAAAAAAATTATAAAGTGAAATAATGTTATGTCAAAATCTGAACAAATTGTTTCTATTTTTTGGAAACAAGACATTCAAAATCAACTGAATTCTCCTTTTTAACCCCAAATGTTACCTTGTTTTCTGCTTTGGAATAGAAATGAGTTTTACCTGGAAAAAAGGTTTTCAATTCAGTCATCCCAGCACATTAAGGATGAAAAAATTTATTTTCCCACAGACACCAGACTTGGATCTAAACGGAGCCCTCTGCCCAACCACCAACCTGTCTGTCAGCAGAGCAGCCTCCTTGTGCTTCAGTCCATTCATTAAGATGTTGGTAAGCATGGTCAAATGATCCAACTGTAATAGAGAAGGGCAGCCCAAGAGCAGTATTAACATAGTGGCTGTGCCCTCTGGAGGTAGATGGCCAGTGTAATATACGTGTCTTAGCACAATGCTTTTTTAGGGCACCCTGGGAACTGCTGGGGCACTAGAACAGCTCTCAGGAGCTACACTTACGCAAAGTGGCTTGCTGGCCATGCTGTCCTCCGTGCCCACTCTCCAGAGTGGAGACATTTTTGCTCTTCCAGGTATCTTTACCTTGTCCCTTACTCTTCTGGTGCCACGGGAACCAAAAAGTAACAGCACAACCTTGCCCTGAAAACCTGGGGGTTGAAGGCAAATTGAAACTATCTTTGCTCCATGACTTCTTCGCTCCTGTGAATGGTCCATCTCCTACTTACCACGTTTCTTTCCATGTACTTTGAAAGTTTTCCCAAGATATGCCAGCATCAAGAATATGTCAGAAATAAATACTAGCTTTAAAGTGATGTACATTTTGGATATCAGCAATGCAATGTTCAAACTGTATGCAAGCTTTGGATGACACATGCCTCTCCATAGCTTTCCTCCCAGAAGCAGATGACAAAATATTGTGTGCAAAATGCACGATGAAAGCACTGCCAAAGATCCTGCTCCCATGGGTTTGGTGGGCCTTCTTATTAGCAAATAAAATTGCTGAGAACAAGACTTCGGTAGCTAAGCCTGTTGTAGTGCTAGTGGAGATATCTGTAAATACAACTGTATAGAGTACCTTGTCATGCAGAGATTTTATGTAGTCTGTAACACTATTTCCATGTAAAAACTTGACTGCAAATTATTTCTGGCTGCCCTCTCTGCTTCAGGGGAATCCATGGATATCCTACCTTGCCCCAGGGTATGAAACCATAGTCAGAGAGTAGGCAGCTGCAAATGTGTTTGCCCTCATTTTGAGGTCTATGTGATTCATGGCATGTTAAAGTGATGAGCCCACCAATCGTAGAGAGATGCAGCATGTATTGTTTGACCAACCTAGGGAGGGAAGGAAGTGGCACTGATGGGGAGAGGGAGGAGAAGAGATACAGAGGAAACAAAGACTGTTTCTGTGGAGAAGAGATAGGGACTGTGCTTGAAGAAAAAGCAGGCACATAGGAGGAAAGGAAATTTTGATGAATTGAAGCCTTAATGGTCCATTCACTGATTTACACTTGAGACCCTACTCTTAGCTTTGCCATATGATGATAATATGAGGGAAGAAAGATGCTACAGGTTTGGGTGCTAATACTCCTACTGCTGTGTGGAGATGTGCAGCGTCTTGTTCTCTGAGACAACTGGTGAGAGTAGCAGTCAGCAGTTTCTTCTGGAGCAGACCCAGCACACTAAGGGGCACAGCCAGGAAGTGTCTCTATTCCCCTTCCAAGCTCCAAATCAGGAGACGCTAGGGACAACACAGGCGCAAGATGCCCTGTCATCCATAACACATCAATAATTTTAATAAGTAACCTAAGGTACCTGCTATGTGATGGAGAGCAAAATACTGCAGAATATGCTTTACTGAAAAAGATCACACTTTTAATACATTGGTTCTGTTTCTGTTTACTTAAAAGAATAAAACCTCAGGGATAATGGGGACTGCTTGCCTGTACAGAGTATTTTGTGTCTAATTAATTTTATGTATGGACAAGAGCTGCTTTATCCACTAGATTAAGTATCAGTTCCAATGTAACATTTCTTGCTTGTAGTTTGGGGCACAGGGCACTATTTCATTAGCCATTTTAGATTGCTTGTTGGATTTTTTATACTTCAATAAAACTTCTGGCATAGTTACTGTTTTTCCTTCTCTCATGGTTGAACAGACAACAATGTAAAGTTTTCAAACAAAAACCCTGGAGGTTTCACTGAACTCCCAAAGAGATACAAAAGAGATGAGCACAGTCAGACCTGCCAGCAGAAGTTGTTTTGTTTCAATGATCACTCCACCAGGTAGAATTCTTGCTGCATGAAAAAGTCAAAAGCAGCATCTCCCAGGACCAAGGCACATGCCAGAGAAATATTGCTAAGCCACTGATGTAGATGTCATTTGACTGGTACCCAGAGACAGGCTCCGTCTCCTCCAAGAAGTACCATAGGAGAGGTGGAACAAGAAATGAATGGCTTGTACCTTGCCCCTGAAGAAGGACTGATGATTACCTGGATGGGACCATACAAGACAGTACCAGCCAAAGTCATTTCCTTCCCGCAGCCATCCTACAACCTCTGTGCCAATACCCTTGTGAGGATAGACCAAACCCTGCCACTCACTGAAAGGACTGAATAGCTTGATGACAGGTTTTTCTTAAACTCCGAACCATGGAAAAAATGTGCATAAGGAAAAACCTAATGTCCAACATCATACAGAGCAGGAGCAGAAGAGTCCAAAAGGGCTGAGACTGGTGGGAGACCAGAGGAGGGACTGCTTGCATTCAAGCTCAGTAACAGCCCCCTCAGAGCCACACTAAAACTGCTCTACAAACTGATCAAGGAAAGAGCTTTGACATCAGTAGAGCTTAAGGGCTTGGGCTGAAACTGAGCTTCAAATACTCATCTCTCAATTGTGGGTGATAAGATAGTTTGGGGAGCAATGTGAGCTTGAATATGCAGATACCTTATGATATAGACGTAACCTAAGAAAACCAGAAGAGCAGCAGAACTCCCACTGTGTACAAATTACCAGCTCTATATATGCCAGAGTATGACCTCCAGCTAGGATATAATAACCAGCTTTCATGAACAGCACTCATTATATTGTGTCCATTACACAAGTGCAGCTACATGACAGTGCCATAGGCTATAATGTTCTCACTCAAAAGAGTTTCAATTTTCTTCCAAGAGACAATGTCTCCCTTTTGTGAGCTTATTTTGTGTGTCCTGTGATCATTTTTATTCGATAGGGTGGGATGTGGGGTTTTTTGTTGTTTTGCTCCTAAAACAAGAAAGGAACTGCACACAAAATATCTGTATTGATTTGGGAGGCACAGCAGGGCAGGTATTCAGCTAGTGTAAATCAGTGTGATTGATAAACACCAGCTGAGGACTTTTACCAGACCACTATAAATTTGCTGGATCAAAGTGTTTGTCAATGACCAAAAATATCTCATGGAAATGGCCTGGCTGGCCCTCTGTTGACACAACAGAAGATATTGCTAAGTCAGCAAGAAAACTTGGATTTGTTGTGTGATGACTTAAATAAGATTTTCTCAGTTACTCGCTCAACTCTTTTTCCTGAATACTAAGTGTAAGATAACTCAAGGAGCACAAGTATCTGACTAAGGAGTAGGGGAAAAACCTGTGGTTTTGTGTAGAAACTCCTGAATGGCATAGGCAGATCCAGGCAGGGTCTGGCAGAATTTATGAGCTGCGACTAACTGCACTTCATCTGGTCCAACATGGCCGGGAAGCCATAAATCTACCTCCACATGTTGCTAGGCCTGTCCTAAGACAACCTACAGATCTCTACCATAAAGAAAGCTACATCTGAGGAAGTCATCCTCAGCACCCTTTATTCAACGGATGTGTAGTTAGGGTGCAGGATGCGGCTCATCTAATCCTGCAGTACCTAAAAACCACTAAGAACAGCATCCCCCCAGTGCCTAGTTCCTTCATATTAGCCATAAAGGAAGCAACGAGCAACAAACTCCAATAGTTCTGGTGTCTCCACAAAGATCTGAGACCTGACAGTCATTTCCCTAGAGAGATGCTAGCCTGGGTGAGTGCATGGCTCACGTTTTCACAGAGGTATGGGGAAACGCATAGGAAAGTCACACAGGAATCTGCTCCCAGAGAGACAAGACAAACAGGTTTCCACTCCAGGTGCAGTAGCTGTTATCGTTCAGATCATGCAGATATAAGTATTTTGTGATACGTCATATACTGAACCTGAAGAGCACTCGAGAGCTCTCTCTAAGATACTAATGTTTTCCATGCAGCCAAGAAAGTTTCTCTGAGGCTGTCTTGAGCGTACACACTCTTGCAAAATCCAAGGCAGAGTTCACACCAAGCCCTGTCTTGAATGTCACAGTAGGGAACTGGTGCTTCTCACAGCCTTGCTAGAGATGGTAGCTGGTTTAAGTCTGAGGAAAAGGTTGATTTCCCCAGGCCAGTTCAGTGTGATGTCACCTGCAGTCCCCACTCATCCTGTCTTCTCTGCGTGGCTGTACTGGGTCTGGCTGGGGTGGAGTTAACTTTCCCCACAGTAGCCCTGCAAGTGCTGTGCTTTGTATTTGTAGCTAGCACGGTGTGGATAACACACCAATGTTTCTGCTGTTGCTGTGCAGTGCTCACACAGCATCAAGGCTTTCTTTTAAATCCCCCCTCAGAGAGGGGGTATGGGCAAGTAGGCTGGGTGTGGGCAAGAGGTTGGGCAGGGACACAGCTGGGACAGCTGACCCAAGCTGACCAAAAGGATATTCCACACCCTATGATGTTGTGCTCAGCAATAAAATCTGGGGGAAAGGGGGAGGGGGGCATACATTATTAAGGCATTAGTCTTCCAAAGCAACCACTATACATATTAAAGTCTAATTCCCAGGAAGTGGCTGGGCATCACCTGTTGATGGAAAGTAGAGAATAATTTTTTTGTTTGGTTGCTTTGCTTCCGTGCACAGCCTTTGCTTTCTTTCATTAAACTGCTTTTATCTTGACCCATGAGTTTTTCATCTTATTTTCTCCCCCTGTCCTGCTGAAGAGGGGGAGTGAGAGAGCAGTTAGGTGGCCACCTGGCAGCCAGCCAAGGTCAACCCACCGCAATGGCTGACACAGGAGATGGTGTCAATCACTAGTGCCAATGCTAGACATGAAAAAAAAGGGCTGTAAAACCCAGAGTGAGATAGCCAGTGGTAAATGAACCCAGCAAAGAACGCCAAAATCACTACACAGGAAGAAGGGAAGACTAGGGAAGGCAAGATCACCACTAACTCATCGCTAGTAGGAGCCATTAATGGAGACTTTGTGGTCCTCTGGGTCATCGCTGATTGGGGTGTTGCAAACAGGCATGCTAACAGAGACATCACACTGTTGTCTTTTCTGTGCCAGGATGAGAGCCCTTCTCTGCCTGCTGGATGGTCTCACTGGCCTCCCTCTGCCTGGTTCACAGGAGGTAGTCCTAGATCAGACTGCTCTGCTCTGCTCTGCCCCGTGCTAGTGGCCCTTACCAAAGGACCCCAGCACAACTGTATAAACTTCGGGGGGTGATGGGAAGACAACAGAAATTATCTCACACTCCCTGAGTAATACCAGTTGTCTCTTTCAGTCCCAGTTTCCAGATAAACACTTTTTTGCCTGTCTCTCTCTTTAAAGTCTGTTTTCACCAATGCAATTGCGTTTGTCTGACTAAGCTCTGTGTGTGTCCATGTGATCCATACTAATAACCTCTGAACCTGCTGGCCAAAGGTATTGACAGATGTCAGAGCTGTGAAGTTCTACCACTTTATGAAAACAAATTAACCCTGTCAATCTTTCCACTGAGAAAAAATTGCCATGAGGCTAACCTCTAGTGCATAAATGCTTCAAAATGCTTTCCTAGGGCACTGCTGGGTTTTTATTCCACTCAAGCCATCTCTTCCTCTGTTTGCAGGGTGGTCGGGTGGTTCTATTTTTTTTCCAATGAGCTAAGGACTTGCTTGTGCAAGTAACCCTGTGAGAACGTTTAAGTTACATTTTCCTTGATGGCAAATTCCTGAAGTCGCCTGATACCCCAGAGATACCCCATACTCTTTAGAGGTGATGCCAGAGAGGCAGAGGCTTTGTGGTGGGTTGACCTTGGCTGGATGCCAGGTGCCCACCAAGCCGCCTATCACTCCCCTCCTCAGCAGGATGAGGGGAAGAAAATAATCTGAAAAAAAAATCATGGGTCAAGATAAAGGCACTTTAATAAAGCGAAGGCCATGCACGGAAGCAAAGGAAAACAAAAGATTTATTCTCTACTTCCCATCAGCAGGCAATGTCCAGCCACTTCCTGGGAAGCAGCGCTTCAGTACATGTAGCAGTTGCTCTGGAAGCAAACGTTGTAATAACAAATGCTCCCACCCCTCCTCCTTTCTCTTAGCTTTTATTACTGAGCAGACATCATATGGTATGGAATATCCCTTTGGTCAGTTGGGGTCAGCTGCCCTGGTTATGTCCCTTCCCAAGATCTTGCCCACCCCCCAGCCTACTGGTGAGGGGGGAATGTTGGGAGACAGCCTTGATGCTGTGGGAGCACTGCTCAGCAGTAACCAAAACACTGGTGTGTTCTCAACACCTTTCTAGATACCAATAAAAAGCACAGCACTATGAGGGCTGCTATGGGGAAAATTAACTCCATCTCAGCCAGACCCAATATAGGCCTATATTATCATTCTTGGCTGGTCTACCTACCCTCCTTCACACAGGAGTATTTTATTTACAGACTAGGTGGGATCACAGCCCTTTGGCATATGCCATTAGGATTCATGGTTAGATGATACAGGATCATATCAAAAACCATTGCCAAAATTCCTGAGCTCTACTTACCCTGCATTTCCCATCATGGTTGCTGCAGCTGTACCTGCCCTAATAAAATAGCATCAGTAGGGGATTTGCTAATAAGTTCTAGTGCCCAGGAGAGGTGTGGGAGGATGTGCTTGCTGCAGATATCTCCTGTCTCCAGAGGGAAACATACCAAGTGTATTTTAGAAAAGGTCTTTCCATGCATTAATTAGAGCAACGCTGAGTCACCCATCTCATTACACTGCTGATGGAGATCAGCAAATACTTCCTCCACAAGATTTTGACATCTTCCAGGGGCTGCAAGTAACAGCACGAAGAGATATATATACCACCTCTTCTAACTGAAAACTTGCGTGAACTGTTTTCTGATGGATCTCCATGTTTGCTAGCAGCTTGTGCAGGGTTTAACAGGAAGGCTGGATCCTCTTCCCTGGATCCAGAACAGAGCTTTGGGAGATGGAAGCTTGATACCCTTCCCATCTGGCTTGATGGTATAAGGATCTCAGTGTGGTGGGGTGGCTGATTGGTGATGCTCAATACCTGCAGATTATTTCAAGCCAGTGACACAGCCAAGGACTCCTGCTCTGCTTCCTGGCCATCCTCACCTAACATCTTGGTCTGTGTCCCATATAGCACCAAGTAGCAGATGAAGGCTGAAAATGGCATTTCTGTGCAGTAGAAACTGTTCTGGCAGGAGAAAAAAAAAAAAAGCCAACAACAACAAACCCTCAACACTTTTTATGGGACAGTGTTTCTCCAGAATTCAGTTCTAGGAGAGGTCAAATGGCAGTTCTGTGGGTCCCAGACCTTACTGATGAAAATGAAACCCACCAAATTTTTCAGGCTGTCCAGAGGCTGAGATTACTGTTTCCTCACAGGTTCTCCTGCTGCCAGAAGGGAAGAAGAGCAAAGGAAGGAGATTCACCATTCCTTCTTTAATCCTAGTCTGCCTGCAGTTCCCTTAGCTGAAATGTTCGTGACAATTTTACTATCCTCTTGTGACAGCTGTGGGACTCTAAAACAGCTTTTCCTGGTGAAACATCAACATGGCTTGGAAAAACTGATGTTTTTCAATGGAAAAAAAATTAATTTGGCCATTTCCATCAGAAGTTTCTTAAACAGCTCTACCAAACAAGAAGCTAGAATCAGTGATTTCAATTGCAACGTTACTTACACTTTTTTAAACAAGATTTCAGTCCTCTTAACTTACAGAATGTGTGATGTCCTACTGTGCAAAAACTGAGGATGGGGCTATAGTTCATTTGAGATTTGGCTTAGGATTTTAGGAATCATGAAGTGGGCAGTGTAAAAAAAGAGTTTTTGCATAATAGGCAATACTGTGGACTAGTCTCACAGAGAAATGGCTGCACTTGCGTTGTGTCGTGTGTCCCCTCCCTTTATAAGTCAAAGCACAAGCTAGAGAGCCTAACATACATTTCAGAGCATCACAAAACTCCCTTTAGCAGACAACTTATTCACACTGAAGAAAAAGCACTTTGCCAAGTTCAAAAATTAATTAAAAAATGGCTGGTGTGACTCTAGAAATCACACACTGAACCCCTGTGATACATTTTTAATAAAAAATACTCCTGAAATTCATTAAATTTTACAGATTTATACCTTCCAAATAATTCAAAGCAACATCTCCAGAACCAGCAATGATCTAATCTCCCAAATTGATAATTATGTGGAATCATATAAATAAGGCATTCGACATGCAGTAAATACTCCCAGATATTGTTTCACAAAAAAATAAAACAAGTACTGGTAATTAGGAAGACTGAAAGGAAACATGTAATTTGATATAAATCAAAAATGACAGTTCACAAATAATTCAGTGCTTCCATTATTACACTTTATGGGTTTTGTAGGGCGTACAGTATTGCTTGCTACCAAATAGTTCCACCCAAAAGGCAGCTTTTTGGGATAGCAGGTATGGAGTTTCTATGCCTATTTGGTACAGGATGACAGCAGTTATATAAAAGCAATAAAAGATCTGTAGAGTGACTTGTGATCCAAACTGACTACATTTTTTGATGGGTGTCCTGAGATACCTTGGAGGGACCTGGTTTTTAAGGACTCACCGTGTTCAGCGCTCTCCCAAGTGCTTCTGATATGAGAAGTTGTGTACCCAGAATTACTAGTGATGCTTTGAAGATTTGGGATAGAAATGTGCATGTTAATGCTTAAAAGGGCTCCATTTTGAAGTCTGCCATCGTTGGCTCCTTCTAGAGAAACGTCAATTTTTTGTCCTGAAAATCATGTCAGCTAGAAAACTAATCAGTCATGTTCTTTGAAAAAGTAAATTAAGCATTTAGACCCCAATGTCATTGAGGGTGTATAGGTGTCTTTTAAGGCATCCTTTCAAAATCTGGATCCTGGATTAGTCTGTGCAACCATGAAAGTAATGAACATCTACAGGAATGAATAGCCCCATTGAGCTCCAGAGGATTCCTTCCATGAAACTCTGCTGCCCAGCCCAAGGAAAGGATACACAAACTAGACCTTACCACAGGGGAAGACAAATATTTTTAAAACCTGGCCAAGACGCCAAGATTTGAGAGTTATGAACTAGCTGTGGGTGACTTACTGGTATCACACTCAATACAGTAATGGTCTGGTTTGTCAAACAGGGTTTTGCAGCATCTGTCAGGGTTGCACCTACACATTCCTGGGCAAAGCAGGGGAACAAGAAAGGGCTTGAACATTTTGTTTCCTCTGTCTGGCTGTACTGCAACCGGCTGTCTTATTTTTGCTGCCCACGTAGTTTTATCCAGCAGTCTTACACTCTAGTTAAAAACTGGCAATCCAAGTGGAGAATCTATAATTCTTGGGAATAATTGTATATGTGTGGTGTTTCCAGGATTCTTCTCTTTAAAATGTTAATGATATCCAACTGAAGCCATATCTTAAAGATAACTTCATGCTTGCCATTGCTATTATTAAGGAAGTCCAGGTTTTGTAAGAACTTTATATTCTGCTATGTACAAGGTGACCCATTTGGCATTTAATCTAAAATCAAAACTGTTATGAGTTGTAGGGGTGAGATAGAGGGAGACAGATACCTATACACACTGGTTTGTAGCATGTGACTATGGGTTGCAGTCAGCCTGGAGGAACACCCTTACCTCACTGGTGTCAGTGGGACCACAGAATTTCACCCATGTAGTGGCTAAGATGAAAATGTAAGAATAAAGAAAAAAGAAAAAAAAAAAAAAGTATTTCCCTTCCCAGACATGGGGGGAGGAAGCTTTTAGGTAAAATTCCACCTTTCCCTGTAGCAGATGCAGCCTCGCTGAAGATAGTGCAACTGTGCACAGTGTGCATTAAGAGCAAAGTATGCCATTAAGTTGGTGCAGTGGAAATCGAGGCATAAGGGAAGGGTAACAGTAGAGGTTAGAGAAGAAAACACAGAAACACCATTCCCTCCCCTCTTTATGTAACAACTTTTAAAGTTTCTTTAAATAATAATACAAAAAACCACCATAACCCTTCCAAAATGGAGCAAAAGAGCAACACTCAGCTTGGTCTGCAAGGCTGGAGAACCATCTCCAAGAAGGCAGAGCTGTTGGTTTTGGCTTCCCCAGGAGTGTGAAGCATCTGCTCAGCACTGGCAGGGCTGCCAGCCCCAGGGCACAGGCAAAGCCCACCCTACCTGGTCCACTCAGTTGTCCCTGCTCCCGCCGAGCATCTCAACATTAGCAGGGAGGCTGCAACCTTCCCTCCAGCCTCACAATAAATCCCAGGCAGGGTCCAGCCTTCCCCCATGGCAAGGAGCAGGTATATAAATTTCAGAGATCTCAGCTGGCTCTGCTTTGTATTTATGCCAGCTGGAGATCATTTCTCCATATCTCATAAAGAAGCTTCCTGATCCAGAAATATCCAAGTTTATAACTACTTGAAATCACCCTCCCCCAGCTGAACTATGGCATCTTAAAAAACATTCCTTTATCTGGAGATCTCTGTGGGGTTTGCAAACATGCCGTGGTTTTAAAAAAATTATTTCAATCATTAGTATTTCTTACTGAAACAAAAGTCAATTTTCACAAAACCACAAATGTCTGTGGTCACTTAGGCTTGCTAATACTTTCCACAAAAGTCTCAGATAGTAGTTAGAAGAAAGGAATTTGTTTCAAATCCTGGCACCTGAAGACAGCTGCTGGGATTTTTTCACATTTTTCATGAATTGCTTGGAAAAAAAAAAAAGGATACTCTCTTTTAGTGTATTTCTTAAGGGCTGCATCTGCCTACAAAGTGATAACGGATTAACAGCTGTGGAAAATTCAGGGCAGACTGACACTTACACAAAATTTAATTAGCCCAAAAGGTCACATCCTGAAGTCAGATAATAGCCAAATATATTGTTTAGTGTAACCTGATCCAGACAGTGAATGAAAGCTTGTTGTTTTGCTTATAAGCAAACATTATTTCTAGGATGTTTATTTCATTATTTCTAGGATGCTATGGAAAAGCAAAAATCTGCATGTGGGATGGGGTGGGCAGTGCAATAAGGGATGCTGACACAGCCCAGTCCTGCCGAGCAGGGGCTGCGAAGGTGCAAGAAGGAGATTGAGCATCAACCCAGGTGCTGATGGAGATGTCATGGTGGCAGAGGAGAGGAGATTCCCATGAAGGTTTCACCCTGAAGCCATATGGCTTCTCCTTCGCCTTGGCAGCTTAGGGAGTGGGGAAATGAACTTCCCAAGAAAAGCAGGGGGACTAGCTGCAGATGATCGACTCTGGCCTGTAAGTCCTGGGAATCCTACGATGCTCTGTCACTTCAGCTTGAGCATTAGCCTAGAAATTCAAGTGGTTTATGGAAGTTTCCTGCAGAAGGCAGGGACCAGGGGTCTGAGGCACCTTTCTCTGAAAGAAGCTAGGCTAAATGCAAAAGCTGATGGGGAATGCTGACTTGTTCAGAGCAGATGTTCATAATGCTCACTCACAGCATTACCAATCCGCAAGCTTTTCTTGAAGCACCATGAGGCTTTAACAGCATTTTTACTTTGTGTTACTTCTTCCTGGAAAACTGAGCTGTAAAAGCCTCTTTTGTTGAAACCAGCTGCCCTGACTCGTCACTGCAGGGAGAGCCCCTTGAGATAGACCAACACATGATCTCCCCTCTGGGCAGACGTGAAGGTCCCACATCGGTGCCTGTTGCTACCACAGCTGGGCTGCATCTGCCTCCACCAATATCCTGCGCTCTGTTGTGTCCAGCACACCAAAAGGACCAAGACAGGTAGGGTAGAGAGAAGCTCGATTTGACCTTGTAGCAACATCTCTGGGCGGGTTGGGAGGGTGCTTTGCCTCACGGACATTTGTGATTCCTGTTGAAGAAACTTGCTACTATCTTCACTACATGTGCAATCAATTTTCATTCTTCCATTTCCAGCAGGCAGCTCCCTGCTGTCAGCTCAGTGCTGCTGAGCAGACAGAGCTGGCCACAACGCAGCAACCGTCACTGCAAACTGAGTGACTCAGCAGAGAAGCCAAGGTCTGACTGGTCATGAAAATTGAATTGCTCCATCATCCCTGAAGTGCAGAGGAGTCCCTCAAAGGCATGGGTGTGGGGAGAAAGGTCTCCGCCTCTGAGAATCTCAGGTTGTTACCTTCTTATGAAGGCTTTTTTTTTTTTCTTTTTATTTTTTTCTTTAGTAAATGGAAAACTACAGAGCAGTATATGCATCTCTACAGTCTGAATGACAGAACCACAGAATGGATGAGGTTGCACGGGACCCTCTGAGGTCCCGTGCAACCTCAACCAACCCCCCTGCTCAAGCAGGGCCACCTAGGGCCAGTTGCCCAGGACCGTGTCCAGACAGCTTTTGAATATCTCCAAGGAGGGAGACTCCACAAACTCCCTGGGCAATCCGTGCCATTGCTCAGTCAGCCTCACAGTAAAAAAGTGTTTCCTGATGTTCAGAGGGAACCTCCTGTGTTTGTCTGTGCCCATTGCCTCTGGTCCTGTCACTGGGCACCATGGAAAAGAGCCTAGCTCCATCTTCTTTGCACCCTCCCTTCAGGTATTTATATACGTTGATAAGATCCCACTGAGCCTTCTCTTCTCCAGGCTGAACCATCCCAGCTTTCTCAGCCTTTCCCCATATGAGAAATACTCCATTGCCTTAATCATCTTCATGGCCCTTTTCTCGACTTTCTCCACTATGTCCATGTTTCTATTGTACTGGGGAGCCCAGCACTGGACACAGCACTCCAGATGTGTCTCACCAGTGCTGAGTAGAAGAGAATGATCACCTCCCTCAACCTCCTGGCAGTGCTCTGCCTAATGCAGACCAGGACATCATTAGCCCTTTTTGCTGCAAGGTGCACTTTGCTGGCTCATGTTCAACTTGGTGCCCACCAGAACCCCCATGTACTGCAAAAGTGATTTCCAGCTGTGATTTCCATGGTGATTTCCACCATGCACTGGTGCATGGGGTTGCTCCTCCCCAGATGCAGGAATTTGCACTTCCTTTTGTAGAACAACTGGTCCCATATTTTAGCAATAAGCCCATTAAGTGATTTTTAAATAGAGAAGAAACTTAACAGGAAGCAAAGTGAAATGCTGAAATATAGGAATAAACGGGGCATCATTGAGGACATCCCTATTGGAGAACTGCTTAATGGGAGAGTGAAGAGCATAGAGGAAGAAGGGCTATTTCCTGTCCTGCCTGGGTCCTGTCCAGTCTGCTGGGTTATGGCTGCAGCTAGACAGCACGCTCATAATAAATGACATGAGATTTGCTCCGTGCCAAAAGACTCGAATATAACAAAAGTTGCTGAGCACCCTTCCACTGCATGCTGGGACTTTCAGGGGGACAGCTGCCACCAGGCATGCAGCCAGCACACCGAGCCCCAGGGAGTGCAGAGCATGTATGCCTCTGTGTGCGGGAGGCATGAGCAGGCGGAAAAAAAAACAAGGAGAGCCATGATTTCTGTCATGGCTATTTCTGCTCAGGAGAGTCCCCCTTGGAGCTGATCCTGGGGGACTTGTGACAATACAACTTTCCTGACAGAAAATGCATTGCTTTTCCAATTAAAATATTTTGCAAACGGTCATCAGTTTAAGAAATTACAAATTTTGAAAGCATTTTTAATGGGAGAAAAATTGAAACAAGTTTCAACTTTCTAGTCCTTATTCATTTTGTGTTGACCGACTAAATGAGTTTATATTATATTTTATTGTGCTGTGTATGTGTTATAACAATATTACAGTAATCTAGGCTACCAACCCTTTGCTTTATCTTGTTTAAAGTCCTGCACCTTCTGGGAGTAGAGCTGTCATTTTAGTCCAGTCCAGAACATTTGCAGTTAGTATCAGTACATCCTCTGGGAATGTTAAAGGGGGTCAAGGGAGAGGGAGGAAAAAGAGCAAAGAGACAGGTATAAATATAGGATGTTTGGTTTTCTTTAACTGTGAATTTTTACACAATAAATGATGTCTTCTGAGTCTGGTTTGTTTTATATTGGGCACATATATTGTCAGTAAGAGGAATTCTGAGAGAGTTTTCCACAGGGAATTCCTCTGCTTTTATTAAGACGAAAAGAAATTAATTTATAACTATGCTTAATTGGCTGCTGTCTTGACATAACCTTTTGAGAAGAGTGAGGGTTGCTCTTGCTTTCCAGTAGCAGGGCATCCCCAGAGACCCTGCTACCACATGTCGCTCACTTGTAGAGATGCACTGAAAAATGAGGATAAGAGTTTTTCAGTGTCAAGCTATGCTGTGAAGAAGTTGAAAGCTGAAGACTGATGAAGCTTTGGGAGAACATTCTGTGTCTTGGTCCTTAGGTCTGAAGGGCTAAAAAGATCTAAATCTCTTGATGATTAGGCAGATGTGCCTCAGCTGGAAAGGCAGAGGGCCCAGGGACAGTCTGAGAGACATGAAGCAATTGGAATTTCATCAGTTACCTCCCAGTCTAATAAATGCATCTCCTCATTGACTTTCCATGTATGTTGTACCTCTTGGTCTCCTTCAGAGACTTTTCCCCAGAGCTCCCTGCCTCTGCATGCCCTCCCAGAGAAGGCCTCACTAAAAAAATACCTATTTCCTAGGACACCCGCTGCTCAGGGAGGCTCTTTGCCATGCCCATGGTCCAAGACTTCTGCAGTATGCCCCTTTCAGGTAAGTGTCTTCCCTGAGAGCCAGGTGGACTGAAACTCCCTTCAAATGTCCCCTTTTGCTCCTGATGATGCAGGGGTGGGAGGAAGTAGGCTGCTCCCACTCACAACTCACAGGGGAATGGTCCAAGAGGCAACAGGCTAAGAAACTCTGAAGCTATATATCAGACAGGGAGAACTGCAGTAGTTAAACACATACCTCTGGTGACAGCTTAAATGACCCACAGAGTCAAGTCTCTAGAGGCAATTGAAGTGTCTGCTGTCACAAGTGAAAACATATAAGTCTTAAGATGTCTTTTATATCAAACTCTGATCTCTGGTTCCTGCATGGAGAGGTCAGCTGTGTTTCAAGCCACTAGAGAAGCTGCATCAGCAGAAAGTGCTCTGCACCAGGGGATGCTGGGAACATTAAACAAGAAAAGAAGCAGTGATGGGGATTGTGCACAAGACAAAGTTGATAAAGAGTGACGGAAAATCAAAGAGTAAGTGAGGGGAGGGAGAGAAGAGGACAGCAAACCAGGACAAGAGACAAAAGGTAGACTGAGAGAAAATGAGAGGAGTCTGAGAGAAAACAGAAACTGGGGCAGGAGAGAGGGGTAGGAAAATGAAATGGAAAAAGAGTTTGAAGGAAGCAGTATGAAACAGTGCTACATAAAAGGGAGATGGAGAAAGCAGCAGAACACAGTGGACCAGAGAGAAAAACAAACAGGACTTTCAGAACAGCAAATGTATCCTTAGAAATAAGATGCAAGTGGAAAGGGATATGAACCCTCCCATCTGTCCAAGCTGAATTTGTATGAAGATATGCCCTCCCCAGGAACAGTCCATCATCAAGTAGATAGCTGGGACCAAATGATCAAGTGTGCTTCTCTCATGCTACAGGAGAGACACTGCCTATCCTGGGAACAAAGCAATCACTGCTTGAGAGCACATGTTTTAGCCTCATATTTCTAAGGAGAAACAAGGATCTGAGAGGGAAGGAGAGAAAGAAATTCAAGACCCCTTTGCCCTCAGCAGGAACATACAGACAGCTTTTCCTCTGAGGGCTTAGTTTCCTTCTAGCTCTTACACCCAGCTGGGGTCATAGTGGCAGCAGGATGAATAAAGTTGATTGACACCCATTGCTATTCTGTGTCAGGGATGGTTTAAGGTCTTGCAACCATTTTAATTAGCACAGCTAGGAGGTGAATTACGTCAGCAAGGAGCTTCCTTGTTAGCTTCAGTAGTTTGAGTGTGAGTAAGAACCTGTCTTCCCTATGTCTGATGCTATTTCTGTCCCTTCTTGTGCATACACATTGCCCCTCTTCTTTCTTTGCAGTCCTGGTCAGAAGTTGAAGTAGAGACCTCCCTCTCTGCCTTTGGTGGCACTTCTCCCATCCTACCATGCTCATGTAAAAACCTCACAATATGGCATCCCAAAGCTTGTTTCTCTCTATATAAGAAATCTCACATACGTCAGCCAAGCATGCCAACGTCCCATCTCCATTTTCAGGTGGCTTTATGCCTTTATGCTCCTTCTCCCTTTGAACTTTGCAACCAGGTACAGGAATCAAGTCATGGCTGGTACCCTTCAACTTGGAGCCCAAAGCTTGACGGATCTGTCTATCCTCTTGCCTGTGCTGCCCAGCTCTGTGACTTGAGGCAGAGCACATTGCTGGGGCAGAAGTCAAGAAACATCCTCCACTGTTAATTATCTGGTTAGTACTGTCCAGTACTAAGAAGTAGAGCAGTGATGGCTACCCACTGCTTCATTCAGAGAGAGTCTCCAATACCAATTATATCTGAGGTGATCTAAAAAACTAGTCTTTTCCATCCTGAGTTCATACCCTTCACCCCAAGGCTGCAACAGCAGCAAGACACACATGAGCTAACCACACAACCAGTACTGTATCATTTCCCAGCAAAAGTAATTCCTCAACTCTATTACCCTCTTTCATACTACAACGCTGTAGCCCAGAAATACACCTGGCTGACTGTCCATGCACAGATATCACCCAACAGAGTGTATCCTATAGAAAAAATGTCAGCCTGTCATTTCAGTCTAGCTGAGGAAGCAATTAAAAGTTGGATGACGGCTGTAAGTAGCAAAAAGCACTACCCAAAGCTCCGCCTGCAAATAGGCTGAGCAGGAGTGTGCCCTAGGAGACACAGGGTTTCTCTCAGGCCCGGTATAGTACATGTAGGTTGCATAAACGTATTTCAGAGCAATATATCCTTTGGTCCCAAATGCTACTATCTAGAAAGATGGCAACATAGTGCAGCTACAAAGAAGGAGGTAATTGAAGGAAAAACAGTGGGGACAACAGTGAGCTGCTGCTTTTCGAGTCACTGCCCCTGATCGGTTAAAACAGCAAAGCAGAACTGTCTACCTGCATAAACACCTTGGTCATTAAGTTTCAGTTGTTTGACCCTCCTCTCTTATTTCCTGAATCTAGTTGCAGACACTGACAATTTCTCAGCCTTTTTTTTTCTCACCATCTGTTATAATTATTCAGGCTACCAGGTGCATCTGGAATAAATACATCTAGTGTTGTACTTATTACAATAATTAAACATATCCTCTTCACTATTCCTATCTTTTTTTCTGTGAACGGATTGACATATTAAACATTTTGAGATTTAAATTTACAATCAGTTTAGAATCAGGTGCTTCAAGATGAAAAGTCTTAAGAAACTGGAAAGATATGTCTGAATTACATTGCAGATTCTGTCCTGCCATCTCTCTGCAACAACAGTTATGAGAAGTGTTTACACATGGAGTAGAATCTGTAGCATCCTGGACATTGTTGTGGTTTAGCCCCAGTCAGCAATTAAGTACCACACAGCCGCTCAGCTCACCCTCCCCCGCAGCGGGATGGGGGAGAGAATCGGAAGACTAAAAGTAAGAAAACTTGTGGGTTAAGATAAGAACAGTTTAATAATTGGAAATAAATAATAATAATAATAATAATAATAATAATAATAATAATAATAATAATAATAATAATAATAATACAATTGTAATGAGAAGGAAAACAACAAGAGAGAAAGAGAGGAACAAAACCCAGGATAAAACCCAAGTGATGCAACCGCTCACCACCCGCCGACCGACACCCAGCCAGTCCCTGAGCAGCGATCACTGCCCCCCGGCCAACTCCCCCCAGTTTCTATACTGAGCATGACGCCATATGGTATGGAATAACCCTTTGGCCAGTTTGGGTCAGCTGTCCTGGCTGTGTCCCCTCCCGTTTCTTGTGCACCTGGCAGAGCATGGGAAGCTGAAAAGTCCTTGACCAGTGTAAACACCACTTAGCAGCAACTAAAACATCAGTGTGTTATTAATATTTTTCTCATACTAAAATCCAAAACACAGCACTATACCAGCTAGTAGGAAGAAAATTAACTCTATCTCAGCCAAAACCAGGATAGTATCCACCCCTTATTCTATACCATTTATGTCATGCCCAGGTTCTATCCTTTCCAATACATTCCAATTAATCATCACCACTTTTCCTGTCTTTTGATACATACACACAGATATCATTCCCTCAATCTATGGGCCATCCCTCTAAAATGTCCATTGGATTCATTTAGTCCATGACTTTGGGCTCCATCTGTCATAACAGTCCTTCAGGGAAGGAGAGATGGTATGTGGTGTTGGATTGTTGCATGCTGAAGCCAGTTCTGGTTCCATCACTGTTGCACTTTGCTTGATTCCATCGAAGTTCATCCTTCATTAATCTGATGATTCTCACTGAAATACCGTTGATATGGCGTATAGTAACCATAAAAGTGATGACGTACAGTATTGTATAGCAATTAACATCATACCATTTAGTTCATTGGCTATTCTCACCCAAAATCAAATCCCCTTGAGGTACACATCGGACTTCCCCATCCTCCCGCATTACCCAGCAAGTGCTCCCAGGTCCTTGAGCAAAAACAATCCCATGAATGGGCTTGCCTTTGCCTGAGGCAGGAGTAACCCAGGCTGTCTTCCCCAGCATGTTTTTATGTGCAATACAGGGACTTTATCTCCTTCAACAGTGTGTAAAAGTTTTGATCAGGCAGGGCCAGCTCGATTGGCAGATCCCCTAGTGTTGACTAACCAGGTGGCTTTTGCTAAATGTGTATCCCAATGTTTGAATGTCCCAGCACCCATTGCTCGCAGTGTAGTCTTTAACAGTCCATTGTATTGTCAATTTTCCCGGAGGCTGGTGCATGATAGGGGATGTGATATACCCACTCAATGCCATGCTCTTTGGCCCAGGTGTCTATGAGATTGTTTCGAAAATGAGTCCCATTGTCTGACTCAGTTCTTTCTGGGGTGCCATGTTGCCATAGGACTTGCTTTTCAAGGCCCAGGATAGTGTTCTGGGCGGTGGCATGGGGCACAGGATATGTTTCCAGCCATCCGGTGGTTGCTTCCACCATTGTAAGCACATGGCACTTGCCTTGGCGGGTTTGTGGGAGTGTGATATAATCGATCTGCCAGGCCTCCCCATATTTATATTTCAGCCATCACTCTCCATACCACAGAATGGCACTCTCCAGGTAGGGCCATTCTCCCCGGCTGTGGTGTAGAGCACATTTTTTACATCTTGCCCTGCCTGGACTGGCCCAAGGGCTACTGAATGAACTATCTCCTGTTTAATTTGTTCAAAGGCTTGTCGTTGCTCAGGACCCCATTTGAAATGGTTTTTCTTCCAGGTCACTTGATAGAGAGGGCTTACGATCAGACTGTAATTTGGAATATGCATTCTCCAAAAACCCACAACGCCTAAGGAAGCTTGTGTTTCCTTTTTGCTAGTTGGTGGAGACATGGCTGTTATTTTGTTAATCACATCCATTGGGATCTGATGACGTCCATTTTGCCATTTTATTCCTAAAAACTGGATCTCCTGTGCAGGTCCCTTGACCTTACTTTGTTTTATGGCAAAACCGGCTTTCAGGAGGATTTGGACTTCTTCCCTTTCTCAAAAGCTTCTTCTGCTGTATTGCCCCACACGATAATGTCATCAATGTATTGCAGATGTTCTAGGGCTTCGCCCTGTTCCAGTGCCATCTGGATTGGTCCATGGCAAATGGTAGGGCTGTGTTTCCACCCCTGGGGCAATCAATTCCAAGTGTACTGGACGCCCCTCCAAGTGAAAGCAAACTGTGGCTTGCACTCTGCTTCCAAAGGGATTGAGAAAAACGCATTAGTGATTTCAATTGTAGCATACTATTTGGCTGCTTTTGACTCCAGTTCATATTGAAGTTCCAGCATGTCTGACACGGCAGCACTCAGCAGCGGCGTGACTTCATTCAGGCCATGAAAGTCTACTGTTAGTCTCCACTCTCTATTAGACTTTCTCACTGGTCATATAGGACTGTTAAAAGGTGAACAAGTCTTACTGATCACTCCTTGGCTCTCCAGTAGAAGAATCAGTTTATGGATGGGAATCAGGGAGTCTCGGTTGGTACGATATTGCCTCCAGTGCACTGTCGTGGTAGCAATTGGCACCCGTTGTTCTTCGACTCTCAGCAACCCCACAACAGAAGGGTCTTCTGAGAGACCAGGCAAGGTAGACAGCTGTTTAATTTCCTCCATCTCCAAGGCAGCTACACCAAAAGCCCACCAGTACCCTTTTGGGTCCTTGAAATACCCTTTCCTGAGGTAGCCTATGCCAAGGATGCATGGGGCCTCTGGGCCAGTCACAATTCGGTGCTTTTGCCACTCATTCCCAGTTGTGCTCACTTCAGCCTCCAATACAGTCAGCTGTTAGGATCCCCCTGTCACTCCAGAAATACAGATGGGTTCTGCCCCGATATAGCTTGATGGCATTAGGGTACACTGTGCACCGGTGTCCACTAGAGCCTTATACTCCTGTGGGTCTGATGTGCCAGGCCATCGAATCCACACAGTCCAGTAAAACCGGTTGTCCCTTTCTTCCACCTGGCTGGAGGCAGGGCCCCTCTAGTCCTGGTCATAGTATTCATTACCCACTTCTTGTACATACGAGTCAGGAGCTCCTTCATTAAAATCAGGAGTAAGATCAGCCCTTTTACTCTGTCTGGGGAACTGTCCACTGGAAACCGGAGCACCAATTTTCCTGGAAGAACCCCCTTTGATGATTGTTTTTCCTTGCAACTCACTCATACCTGTGCCTCTAGGGTCGAGGTATGTTTTCCATCCCACTTCTTCATGTCTTCTCCATGGTCATGCAGGTAAAACCAAAGGGTGCCCCGTGGTGTGTACCCTCTATATCCTCTCTCTTGAGCAGAGGAACGCTGACTCCTAATAGCTGAGATACTGGTCTGTACAGGTGGAAAGTAGGACCTATCCTCTTTGAGTCGCTGGAACTTCCGGGACTGTTTCTCCACAGCCGAGACAAGGGAAGAAAAGATACTTTCTTCGTTTTCCCAGAGTTGGCTAACCGCTTCATCCACTGTTGGACCCTCTCCGTCTTTCCAGTTCAGTATTGCCAATGAGTTGGCACACGACGATGGCGCATTCCGTACCAACTTCCGCCCCATGGGTCATGTGCACTGGACTTCATCTGGATCTTTGGGTAACTGCTTGTTGTCTAGGTCACCATAAATCACCTCCAGCATGGCTAATTCCCTCGGGTACTGGATGCCTCTCTCCATGGTGGTCCATTTCCCGGGGCGATATATAACATCTTCCTCGAAGGGATATCTTTCCTTCATAGCTGACAGGAGTCGCCCCCAGAGACTGAGGGCTGGTGCCCCTTTTCCAATCACTTTGTCAATGCCCCCTTCCCTAGAAAGGGAAGCTGTTTGGCTTCCTTACCCTCTAATTCCAGGCTACTGGCCCCACTATCCCAGCATCAGAGCAGCCAGGAGACAATGTGCTCGCCTGGACAATGACTGAAATCTTTTCACATATCTCGCAGCTCACTCAGGGATAGGGATCGGGTAGTTTCTGTCTCATCCACAAGTTCTTCTTCTTCCTCTCCTTGTGATGGCCCTGCTCTTTCATCTTCCCTTTCTAAATGAGCTTTCACTTCCAAGATTTCTTCTTGTGTATAGGGGCAACTGATACTGACACGGGTTGGTTCCCTGGTTGAACCGCAGTGCCTGTCGCAGGGGGGCCGGAGTAGCCACAATGCCTGTCACAGGGAGGGCTGGAGTAGCCACAGTGCCTGTCACAGGGAGCGCTGGCGTAGCTACGGTGCGTGTCGCAAGGGGGGCTGGAGTAGCTGTGGTGTCTGTCATTTTTGTCACCAGATCCTTGACGGTTCTGAATAGTGTTGAACAGGGCTCGGTAGGCATGGTCCAGGCCCCAGCATATTGCAGTGATTTGTATCTCCTTAGAATTATCAGGGTGACAACATACTTTTTTCCAAATATTCTACTAATTTTTCAGGATTCTGCACTTGTTCAGGGGTGAAGTTCCAAAACATTGGAGGTGCCCACTGTCCTAGACATTTGCCCATGCTATCCCACACACCCTGCCACTCATAACTATCCGGCCTTGGGGCAGATGTCTGGATGATATTCTTAAATTGCTTACTAATCTTAGACAAAACCGAAACAATTTTCCCCAGCAATACCAATAGATGTATCTTAACTACCCAAGGATGTTCAAGATACTGAAAAGTTATTGTAACGAAGGAGGAAACATTGTAGAAGAAAGTAGTGAAGGTGCCATTCTGTATTTCCTCCATAAAAAACCTCTCAGAGGAAGAAGTATAATTGCTAATTGTCTCCATGAGGAGGTACCCAACGTACACTAATGGTTTCAGTACAAAATTTAGATACCAAAGTAAACCCAAGGTCACTGTTTTAATAACAAATCTCACAGGCAAAACATCACTAATCACTGCGGAGCACAGCAAACTGCAAAAACCAACATCAATCTTTAACATGTAGAGCAAAAAAATGAGCATGGTGCAGATCAGGTAATCCAATATTGAGAACAGATGAATCAATATCATGGCCCGCAATTATTAACAGATCTAAATTCCTTAATACGCTCTGTTTGATCTGTTATTATCTCAAACCCTTCGAGCCCCACGTTGGGCGCCAAAAAGGATTGTTGTGGTTTAGCCCCGGTCGGGGCTAACATTCTATGTCAACATACAATGACAACAGAAATTAAATTAAATTAAATCTCAAAGTAAGTATCTTGGGAACTGGCCATTATTTTATTTGGAAAACAAGCAAACACACAGAAAAAAATGCCATCCCAACACCCCCCCAAAAAAAAAAAAAACAACAGCCACACCAGAAAACAAAAAACCACCCAGATTTTATTAAAAAGGGTGCAGATCCTAAATAGAATTCTCTGTCTTGCTGCCAGTTCAGTCCTGTTGGGTAGCAGGAACCAGTGAGTCCGGTTTGCTGCAGCCCACAGCACTAAAGCCATTTTCTAGGTGAGGACACCGAAGAACATGTTAGATTTATAGTGCTTTGGGAACGCACATAGGAGACTTTTCATTACCCAGGCCCCAGAGGAGATGTAATTGATTTCTGAAATTATGTGCAATAAATCCTTCTGCTCGGTTATTAGTTAATTAACACTTCTGTTTATAATACTTTGCAGTGCCTCCAGTGCCTCCTCTGTGTGTTGTTGCAATGGAAGTCCAAGTTTTGTGTGTTGGACTGTTGGGGCATTGCTAGCCCTGCAAACTTAGTTACGAAAAGAGTAATGTCTCATACTGACGCCAGGATAGTAGTCAGGGGAGGTCAGAAAAAACCCTGCACCTTGCTTCTGTGCTGTGGACTGTACAGATGGTGAGGCAAAGGCTAAGGTGTTTCTTATTTTGGGAAGGCATGTGAGTAAGCAGTGTTACAAACATCCAGGTATAAGAGGAATGGCTCGTTGTTCTGATTTGCTAGTATTTCTACGCTATCAAAGTAGATCTGTAAAGCAATTAACGTTTGTGCCTCCCATTTTTTTCCTCCGCCATTCATTTTTAATCATTTCCATACAGAAAATCTCCATGCATTGCTGCAGACTGCAAAGGATCTCAGTCATGGGACTTTTAATGGCTTAGGTTTTGAACAAGGGGCTTGCCCGTGGATACCACATTCGGGAAAGCAATCAATCCCTCATCATATATTGTATACAAAAAAAGTCTTGCTAATCAACTTTGGACTCTAGTTGCAGAACTATTAGGATATTTAACTTGGGCAGCAGATGATGGTGCTGGGCACTTCAGTTCAGATGACCTTATCAGAGAATTTTTATTAACACACTGTGAGGATGGTCTATCTCAATAGTAAAATCATTGTCCTTGTATACATTTTCAGGACTTGAATGAAAGCACCTGGATTCAGCATGTCTCACACCTGATGTCTTCCTCTGCGTCCCTTGATCCATCTGCCATCCAAAATGCATTAGTTTCAACCTCATCACAGGGTTATTAGATCACATCAGCTGCGTCTGGATAGAGAGTGAAAAGTCACGGAGCTGCAACAACAAATTCCATTCCCTTGAATCTATCCCAAAGG
Organism: Ciconia boyciana; assembly: GCF_034638445.1. Lineage (NCBI taxonomy): Eukaryota > Metazoa > Chordata > Aves > Ciconiiformes > Ciconiidae > Ciconia > Ciconia boyciana. Next base: position 8,660,835 of record NC_132935.1, read on the forward strand.
GGATGCCTGTCATATACATGTTAGCACTAGCTGTTGGAGAATGGCTGGGTGAAAGAAGGAAGGAAGGAAGGGAGAGAGGGAGGGAGGGAGAGAAGAGAAACAACAAAAGAGAGAAAAGGTAGAAAGGAAGAAGGAGGGAGGGAGGGAGGGAGGGAGGGAGGGAAGGAAGGAAGGAAGGAAGGAAGGAAGGAAGGAAGGAAGGAAGGAAGGAAGGAAGGAAGGAAGGAAGGAAGGAAGGAAGGAAGGAAGGAAGGGAGGAAGGAAGGAAGGAAGGAAGGAAAGACCTGTCAGACTTCTGTCTTACACTGTGAAGTCCTAGGGAGTCCACAGGGCACTGTGCACCGTCTTGGCCCACAAATACTTTAGTGCCTCACAGACACTGGTTGCATGACCAAGCCCCAGGTCTGTGTCCTCTTGGCAAGGCTCAGGTGTGCTGTAAGGACATGCTGAACCTCAGGTAAACAAACAACAATGTTTACATGCCACTGGGCTTCCCAAGTGGGGTGAAGAGCACACAAGTCATGCTCTGTCTGCTCTTTCTGTAAGGGTTAGGAGGAGCCACTGTCACACAACAAAACTATAGCCATCACGGGTAATCTTCAGGTGATGAAAGCATGGCTTTGCTATGGGCTTAGACCTTTCCCTATGATGAATAGTTCTCACCATCGGCACTACATCAGTAGGGAATCCCCTCAGGGATCAGACAAAAGCAGCACACAATTAGTCGACAAGGAAATCCTTTACCTAAACAGTGGTTTAGTTAAGGGTTGGGTTTTTTAAAAAAAGCAATGAAATGTGAAAGTTACATTCAAGAATGTTTCCCCAAAACCTGATTCCACAAAGGTGTTGAGTATCTTGTGTCATTAGAGCATTTCTTATTTGTAACCTTCTGCTATGCCTATAGCACACACTTGCCAAATTTGGATTAAAAAGTGGCCTATATTTTATAAGAAGTTATGACAGGGCAGGCAAAAATTGGATTTTTGGAACTTACAGTGAGTTACAGCCTTGGATGGTTTAAAAAACACTGGAAGATAAATGGATGATACATGCCTACCACTGCACATCAATCACTGTGACCCAGCTTTGGGAAAGGGTCTCACTGCCTTCACTTCATTCCCTGCAGCCCTCTTTCTTTGAATGCTGCACAGCCCCTGTGTGCAATAAGAACCATCCTCTGTGATAAAACAGCAAGAATTTTACTTTCCAGATATCTAATTTATGGCTGCCAGTGGTGCTCTTTTGCTAGTGAATCTTTTGCTTAACTTAGGTTGGAAAGGAAAGAAATCAACAGCTTCCTGTGCTGCTAGACACATCTTTGAAAGAGGGAAGGGAAGGGAAGGGAAGGGAAGGGAAGGGAAGGGAAGGGAAGGGAAGGGAAGGGAAGGGAAGGGAAGGGAAGGGAAGGGAAGGGAAGGGAAGGGAAGGGAAGGGAAGGGAAGGGAAGGGAAGGGAAGGGAAGGGAAGGGAAGGGAAGGGAAGGGAAGGGAAGGGAAGGGAAGGGAAGGGAAGGGAAGGGAAGGGAAGGGAAGGGAACTAGAGGAAATTTTGTCTTAAGGGAACGTATATTAGGGAAGTAATGTCTCTAAATAAGAGCTGAGACAACCTATTGGCATAATATGAAGGACATGTCCTCTCTTGTTGCCCAGCTGTGTGTGGTCCCTCAGTCTCCTTTGCTACCCATTCAACATTACGTTCATTTTTAGAAGAGTGATATGGCAGCAGTCACATATTCTCCTTCAGTATCAAATGCTGCTTTTCCTTTGGTCCTTGAGGCATGTAGTTTGGATTTGCTTGCCATATGTGACTGAAATCACCTAAACGTCATCTGCCACTTCAGTGTGAAGTGGGCTGGAATGACAGCCTTCAAGCACACCGATGTCAATGGACAGGAGAAGAGGAAGAACATGCAGCTTCCATACAAGACTCTCATACCATTCCTTGTAGTGCAGTTGTGCAATATGTTTGGAGGTGAGCCAGAGATGAGCCAGAAAGGTCCTGACAGTATCCACCTTCAGTCCAGAGAGGAGACCCCTGAGGAAGGTCTGAGTAACCCGGTCCCTGAGCTGGTAACAAGACAGTTGCTGCAGCCTTGCCTTCAGCATACTGCATGTGCCTTAGCAATGGCAAAGGCTTACAAGGGCCTGAGCTAGATCCAGTGGTCACGTTGTTCAGCTGTATCAACTGACATCTTCAGACAAAACCTAAGCCACCTCCAATACCTAGTGGAAAGAGGGGAGGGGAAGACGCTGAAATTAATCTTCTTTTGGTAAAGAAGTTGAATGTTAAAAAACCACACCCTGAGGGTTTAGTCAAGCCCAAAGCAGAGGGGTTTTCTCTGGATAGTTGTCAAATCCTGATCCTTTTTTCACATCCACAGCAGCAAAGGAATTGCTAAGTGCTATCATCTGCACCTTGAACCACATCGGTAGCCATCACTTACAGCACATGCCTCCAGCGCCTGAACCAAGCAGATCTGCAAGGAGGTGACGTTTAAGCCCCTATCTAATGAGCCGTAACAGCAGAGTGCTCCATTTTCTTCAGCCATAATCCAATTTCCACATAGAGAATAATCCACTCTGCCTTCAGACAGGAACTTTATCCATCAAGGGGAAGAGAGATTATCGCCTTATTGAATGAAGCAACCTATTGCTCCCTAAATAAGCCCTCATCTGTGTATTGCTCTAGCTGTTGGCTGCATGCAGAGAACAACTCTTTGTCACTGCTGCTGTTGTTTAATACACATCTATATTCCCCCTCCACTGTGATGCCACTGTTACCTATTTCCCAGCTATCCTTTTAATTTTGTTATCAGAAAAGGGGCTTGATCACAAACTGCTAAAATGGATTCTGGCTCCTCACTCAACAGAATTCAGGAAGTTACTTCATCTAGTTTTGCTCGAGACAGTTAGCAGAACTTTGCTGGTACTATTGCTGGGTTGAATGTGATGAGTCACCCCTTATTCCATACCATTTACGTCATGCTCAGGTCTCACACTATCCAATACATTCTCATTACCCACCACCACCCTTCCCATCCTTTGATATAATACACACATATCATTCCCTCAGTCTATGGACCACCACTACAAAATATTTGTAAAATGTCCATAAATGTCCACAAAATGTCCACTGAGTTCATTTAGTCCATGATTTTGGGCTTCATCTCTTATGGTTGTTACTCAGGACAGGAGAGGTGGTGTGTTTTGGAGTTATTGGGCACCAAAGCCAGCTCAGGTCGGGTCACTGCTGCACTTGCACTGCTTCTTGTAAGGCTTCTCCTCCATTTGTTCAGGTGGTTCCGGCTGTAGTAATTCCTATAACATGCAACTCAAATCATGGGTTACAACAATTTAAAGGTATATCCATGTCCTGGTTTCAGCTGAGATAGAGTTAATTTTCTTTATAGTGGCTGGTGTGGGGCTATGTTTTGGATTTGTGCTGAAAACAGTGTTGATAATATAGAGATGTTTTAGTTGTTGCTGCACTAGTCAAGGACTTTTCAGCTTCCCGTGCTCTGCCAGGTGCAGAAGAAGCTGGGAGGGGACACAGCCAGGAGAGTTGATCCAAACTGACCAAAGGGCTATTCCATACCACATGACGTCATGCTCAGTATATAAAGCTGGGGAAGAAGAAGGAAGGGGGGGACATTCGGAGTGATGGAGTTTGTCTTCCCAAGTGACCGTTATGCGTGATGGAGCCCTGCTTTCCTGGAGGTGGCTGAACACCTGCCTGCCCATGGGAAGTAGTGAATGAATTCCTTGCTTTGCTTTGCTTGCGTGCACGGCTTTTGCTTTACCTGTTAAACTGTCTTTATCTCAACCCTCGAGTTTTCTTACTTTTGCTCTTCCGATTCTCTCCCCCATCCCACCAAGGGGGGAGTGAGCGAGCAGCTGCGTGGTGCTTAGTTCCTGGCTGGGGCTAAACCACGACACTTACGTATTGGCTAAGAGCCTCTGAAACACTCCAGATGTGTGAGGTTAAAGATGAAGTGAGTCAGTTCTTGTGACTTACAAGGTTATTTTGTTTTCCAGGGTTGTGATTTGCACCTGCTGTTCTCATTGTGTGGACAGCGACAACACCAGATTGCTGTGTGTCCTGGAGCTTATCTACTGCCGTTGTATTGAATTTGTACTGGGCACCAGTCAGTTACTTATCATACAACACGTGCACTCCTATTTACATACCCTCCCTCTGCGTAACAGGATATATCACTAGGATGTGGAGAGTGATCCAGGATCTTTTACTTCAAAAAATGACAATGGTTTACAACTGCCAAGAACCATCTTCAAGGGGCTTTGCTACAATTGCAATAGCAATTATGACAAGGGAGTGTACTGCAGACAATTCTCTTCTTGGCAACAAATGTAGACACATTTCTGGGGTCTATTTTAGGGTGTCCAGAGAGAACTACACCTAGGCTAGTTCAGGCGTTGTTTCTAGTGACCTAGACGTATACTAAGGGTTTAAAACCTATCGTATTCCTTCCCCTTTGTATATAACAACATGAGTGCATGAAACACTTGCACTTTGAATCTCTTTGATTCAAAGAGAGCATAATACAGATTAAACTTGATTTGGGGAGCTTCAGTATGAAAGTCTGTTACACAGTTGTTCAGGTTCTTCCTCCAAGTCTCATCTACATTCCTGGGAACAGAAGTCCACTGTGTTATTTTCAAACAGTTAATCTGTGTATTTTGAAAGAAGGGAAATACTCATAAACTTGGTTTGGGCTCTGTTGATACCTAGTATGAGATCTAGTAATATTGAAATAAGCTAAAAGTTACAGACAAGATGGCTGGAGATATACTGAATTATGAAGAGAGATACAGAGATATGAGCTACACATGTATATATACACATAGATATTTATTTTCACAGTGCTCATTACCTTAGTATCAAAGCATGACTTTTATTAGCATCAATTCCCCTGTGTTATAGGGTAGGCTGAGAGACAAAGATGGAAATGGGGAAGAAGAGTGGAGATTTAAGTGACTTGCTGGAGGACATGGAGAGAGTCAGTAGCAATCACCTACTTCTCATACCATGCCAATAGGAGGATAGTCTTGACTGTGAAGCTACTACAGTTTGTCGTTTGTATTAGTAAAATTACACTGTGACTGGGGTAACTTATCCCTGTCTTTTTCCAGTGCTGGTAAGTATGAGCAGTGTAGCACACCAACATAAATAACAAGTGAGAAAGTCCATCCTCAGTCCATATGCTTTTTTCACAGAGGAACCTAGTCCATGCAGAGTCAGCTGTGCCCAAAGCAGCAGTGGAAGCAACCTGGCAAGAGTTGTAAGCAGAAGATTAGATTTAATTGAACGACATTTTGCTTCGTAAAGATCACACAGATGGAGAGGCCTGTTTTTAAGGAAAGCTAAAGGTCATGCACTGCTTAGGCAGAAGTGAAATTTGTCCGTTCTGCTAACTCTAAAAATAAACTGTTAAGAATGTAATAAAATTGGACTTAGGACTGGAGGCATTTTGATTATTTTGAAATGCTTATGCATGAGCCATGTGGGACACATGTACATAACCAAGGAAACAGGGAATTTACATAGTGATTAAAAACATGGGCACAAAGACTGTAAGTCTGCAAGACAGAAACCACATTGCTGTCCCAAGTCAATCTATTAACTAGGACAATGATTTCATTGTCCCTGATTTAAGACATCTCGGCACCAGAGCAACACCAATGTCTGTAACTTCAGAACAGCAGGTGCATATGATCAAATCACTGAAACTGGTAAGGAATATAGGGTCTCATCTCTTGACTTCAGAGGGCTTAGGAAAAACCCTTGTTAGTTTATATATGATGTTATTTTTTTTTTTAATTAAACTCTCTGGTAAATAAGATTTTGGATAACGAAAAAACTAAGTTTTCCACCCCCAAAGGAAAATATACATCCTCATATCTATATCAGTTTCAATTAGTCTTAACAGAGAAGGTGGGCCCTTCTAAAAAACTGACTCAGGAGCACTGGTTTCTCTGTAATGGGTAATGACCATGAAAGAACTCAGAGCTCACAAAATTAAAGCAGCTCTTTTTCTAAGAGAAATATTTACAAAGATGCTGCTGCTAGCAAGCATCATTTTCATCATGCATGCACAGAGTGATCGTACGGATGTCTCCATTTCACATGCCTACTCATCTTGCTTGCCTCCCTCTGAGCCCCAGGCCAGTTGCCAAAGGCACAAATGACACAGGATTTGGTGGGAGACCTGCCTGAGCCACCAGCCCAGGTGTCACATAAGTGCCACCTACATCCTTGTAGGTCCTATAGGAGATGGAAGAGTAGGAGAACTTAAAATAACTCTCACTGTCATCATAAAATACCAAGCAGTCATCACGTGAGGTACAATGCTTCCTTGAAGGTTATCAATTTAATATGATATTTTGAGAAGACCACCTGCTACAGAAAAATGTTAAATATATAATATTATCAGAACAAATTTCCACCCTAAGGGAGGCATATTGTTCCCAGTTGTTTGAGGAAAGAATAGCTTAATGCAAAAATAAATACTTAAAGGCCTTTTAATACACCAGCATGAAATGAGGCCTCATCCTACAATACTCCAAGCAAATGCTGAATCATTTTCATTCCCTGCAGACTCCAATAGAATCTGAGGGTCTCAATTGCTTTGAGGAGCTTAAGGTACATAAGGAAGAAAGTCATCAGTGTGAGGATCAACATGTGCTCATTGTGGGGCTTTGGTCATCAAATAACCTAATTTTATTTCTCAGCTGCGGAAGACTTTCTTACACAAGCAGGATTTATCCTCATCATGATTTGAAACTTAGGAAGCAAATGCCAGTGAGATAAACTGGGACGTACTGTCTTTCAGTGGGGCTTGCACACATCACTGTAGGGAGAAGGGTGGTATTTTGAGTGGTATAAAACTGCCTGCAGACCTCGAATATACTTCTCTTTCATTGCACTATATTTTGCCTTGAACTGTACGATTCACAAGGAGTCACCTCACCATGCATGAAAGTAGGGTGGTACCAATCAGACTGCTTCAGGAGCAGGGCTGATGTGAAAGGATGCTTGAGATTTGGGCAGTAGAACAGATGGCATCCCAAAGCACTTGCAAATACTTACAAACTATCCAAAGAAGATATTATACATGGGTAAGTCAAACTGTCCCCACAGTTTTGCCATATAGCAGCAAAACTTATTGGAAGTCTTCCTTGCAGAGTTTCAGTCCACAGAACCCAGACTGCTTCACTGAAAACATCCGGCATTTGAGAAGAAACTTGCAATAACCCAAGGCAGGGCTCTGAGCCCAGTGGATCTGCTCTGCATCCCTGTGACCCTGAATACACAAAGCTCCCTTTAACTGCAGTTGATCTTTGCTGTGAACCTGACAAGAACATCAGTCTGGTGGAGAGCAATAGATTGGAGGGCTTCCAGGTTTAGAAATCACAGTTTTAATCCAGCGTGGAGCCAAACACATTAAAAGCAAAACCAAAGAAATTACAGCCAACAGGAAATTCTGATCTTCAGTTGGCTATATTTATCAGCTCCTCAGGATCATAACCCATACCCTTGCGTGTAATGTAACAACACTAGTCGTCATCTGCCAAATAACTAGCACAGGCAGGATTTATGTGTTTTGCTGGTTTATGGGGACTTGTATTTTGTGACAAGGATTAGGTCCTTTGGGGAGCTTTCAGACTTCTCAACTAGCAAATTCAGAACTTAAGTTTATGCAAGGCTGGAGGTTTCTTATATGGTGGAATTGTTTTACATGGAATTGTTTTATGGTGGAATTGTTTAAACCATCTTCCTGGTTTAATACAAATTATTCCCTTTGTTTTGTTGCTCTCAAGAAGGCTTTTTGCCCCAGAAGTACAACTGGCTCTAAGAAATCAGAAGGTGAATTCCTCAGTCTGTTGAGCAGTTGACAGTGCCTCTACAAACACACAAAAGAAACCTAGAACAGAGAAGTAAGATGCAGTCTTGTCTTCAGCACTCATCAGTGTTGCTTTGGGGTGGGAATAACACCTCACTGTGCTGTGCTGTGCTGTGCTGTGAGCTGAAGCAATTAATTACCAAAAGAAAGGTCTTTTTGTAAAGTAGGGTCATCTCCTTGCTAACAGCTCCCCACAGATCTCTTCTCCTGGGCTCATTGCTCAGGAGCATGACCTGCATATAAGCATACCAACTGGCAACCTGTTTACATGGGACTGGCCACTTGATCCCCTTTTCCCTCTATTTTCCCACACTTGTTCCTCCCTAAACCAGTTAGATCCCTCCCTTTCCCTGACTTTGGTTCCTCCCCTAATGCATCCCACACTAGGTCTTGTGCAATCCCCAGATGCTCTTCTCCTGCATCCCATAATGTGGTCCATACCCAGGCAGTGATCCCTCTCTGACCTGTGAGGTGAACTGGGGAGCTGCTCCTGTTTCTCCATGGGGAGGGTGCCACCTCCAGCCCATAAGGCTGAGGGTCTCCTGGGACAGCCCCAGCCCAGCTCAGGGGCTTGTGTCTCTGACTGGGATATTGTGGCTCCCACACTTGCCCCTGTGCCTCTGGGTTCCCTGTGTGTGTGGAGATGAGCCTTTAATCACACAACCTAATACAGTTCTTCCAAAATATTTCGTGTCAGATGAAGGGAGATCCCAAGAACAAACCCCTGGAGCTGTCCTACTGCTCGCTGGGCTCTGCAGCTGTGTGTTGCAGCCTTACTGTACATCTTTGAGTAAGACACTCAGTGTATACCATGGAGCATCGTATGCTGGGTGAGTGGAGACGGGTGATGATGTTGTATTTCCTATCCTTGCAAATGCATTGATGAAATGCACTTTTTTAATGGTTGTGAGATATTGCCAAAGACTTGGTTGAGAAAAGGTTTAAAGAAGGGAACACAGAGGGCTGTGTTCTTCCAGAGCATGTTAGAAATTAAAAGGAAAGAGAGAGACAGGACTGTCCTAGGAGAAGGATACTGTCTGAGGAGTTGGGACATCCGTGTTTAGTTAAAGAGTACTTGGAAATCTTGGTTGTATGGAAATGATCTGTGGTCTCTGCATCATGGAATAAGCCTCCAGCGGGGGCATGAGACAGGATAAGGCCAGAATCCTGGACCCATGCTACCATGTGCTACCACACACCCTTTATCCCACATTACACAACTTTTAATACCAGCCCTTCTGCCCTGGGGGACTGTATTCTGTCCATCTTCCTCCGTTTGGGCATTAAATCCAGGTACCGATGGTTCTTTCATTGTCTCCCTTGAGGCCAAGGGAAAGCACTACTACACTTGCTGAATTCATCACTGTGTGCAAAATATATTTATATGACAGAAGATCTATATAACTTTCCTGTGTCCAATTGCTCTGTTGTTCAGCTAGCAAGAAAAGGAAGCCCATCAGGGCCTTGCCAAAGGGCACAGTAGTTGCCTCTTTCTCATGGTTCAGCATGGGTCCTTTGCCCTGCATAAAGCCAGCCACCAGAGCAGCAGTTTCCCTGGGATTCTTTTTTTTTTTTCCCAAAAAATGAAAAAAAAGAGCTGGATTCTAACAAGTGGTTGTTTTTTTTTCCTTCAGTAGCTAATTTTTAACTTTTAACAATCAACCTGCCCCCCCCATATTTCATGTTTTCCATAATCTGTAAACATGTATAGGACAGGCAAGTTAAAGGAATGGAAGATAAAGATAAAGCCCAAGCACAGCTAGTAACATATATAAGGGAGGGAGGGAGGACCTTGGTCTCTCTGTGCTTTGTAGTCATGAGATGATGGCAAAACACTACTGTGAAGGCGGGCTTTGAGCAATCCAACGGAGTGTTTGTAGGGGGCTGGAAATAAAAGTAGTCCCAGAATAGCAGTCTAAGACTATCTGATAGCTCTAGATTGGAAGCAGGACTAGTGGATCCCAAATTAGACACTGAAGACACTTCTGTTCCTAGGACATTCATAGATTTCTAGAAGACTTACTAATTTTCCTAGTCGTTGGTCAACTTGGTCTTTGCATACCATAACGTAGACTTTAGAGGGATAGGGCTTAGTGTTGTAAATTGGGTACAACCAGAAGAGAATAAAGATGATGCAGTCTATAGAACTGAATTTTGATAGAAAATGTCAATTTGAAATATCTGTGGAAATGTATCTGTTGCAGCAACCTTTCATTAAACTGTAAATTTTCATGTAACTTTCAGTTTGGAAACCATAAGAGGTCTCAGGGCTCTCTACTGTACTGGTAGGTACTAAGGACTTTAATCAAGCATCAGTTCCCAAGCAGTCCCAAATCCTTAAAAACTTTGTCTTGAATTTTGGTATCACTCCCAAGTCTATTGTAAAAGTTTGGAAGACTTGAGAGCCCCGGGTTGACATGGGATTTTCATACCTTCCATGCTATCTGAGGTGGATGGAAGAATCTGGAGATTAAGAGACAGGGTTCCAATGCTAGGAGTTCTGGAAAAAACCCAAACCAGCAGGTGTCCTTGTATAAGAGACATTAATTCTTCCTGTGTTGCCTTACATCAGGCTGAGCCTTCTGGGAACACAGAATCCCAACATCCCCAGGCAGCCTGGGAGTATGAACTGCTTGAGGGTCCCAAATGAACCTGACTGAAACTCATACACCAGTTAGATCTGAGTGGCTGACCATTCAAGAGCCTCTCTTTCCAGTACACCACCCTGGTAGAGCTTTTGAAATTAAAATTTGGTAATAATAGAATAATTGGAAATTCAGTTTCAGTCAACAGTATTTTTTACCTCACTTACATTTTACTTATGTTGAGAGAGTCATTCCTGACATCATGACTGGGGAGTGATCAGCAGCAAAATCCAATTAGGCTGGAGTTGATTAACCTGAGCATTACCCTGATAATTATATTTATTATGTAGCATAACATTGCTGAATCCTTGTACTGGATTGCTAAATCCATCCTGTGCATAGATTGGAAATATCTGAAACAGTCTATTTTCATTAAAATTTAGTAACCATATCTTTACAATTTTTCTAGCACCACTTTATGGAGAAGATGCTGGCAGGACAGTAAACATCTGGTTATGTAGAGAAAAACAACAGATGTGACCCAGCAGGCTGCTGATCCCTTTTTCTGCTCCTTGTTATCTTGCCCGTGTCTCACAGCTCAGCAAATGAGTCCCACACAGAAGGGATGAAGCAGAATTTTACTGATGGCCAAATCTCTTCTTGTGCAATGAAGAGGACTCAGAGGCAGCTTTTTAAAGCCAGGTTTTTTAGTGTGAGTTTAGTATCTAAACATCCTGAAAAAATTTGCCCTAAGTATTATTCAAGCTAGTGTGAAAAATGAGTCTCAGTGAACCCAAGTGTTAACTTTGGCTTGTTGCAGCGTGTAAGGGGATAGTGTAGTCTCTAAATGCCAAAATAATTTTCAAAGAAACAATACCCCAGTCCCCAGGCCTCAGCTCTGCTCACAGCGTCCTCATTACTCCTGGGTTTCCCATTTCGCTCTTTTTCATGAATGATTTTCTCCATTCACCTCACAGCAGCAAAAACTGTAAGCAAGATGGGAGGAAGCACATTTGCAACAGAGGCGACACAGCATTGTAAACATGGACTTGAAAGATGTTGTCATTTAAGACCACATGAAAATGTGGAGGCTGAATGGATTTGGACAGTCAGGCCCTTCCCTAAAGGCTTCATGCTTCATGTAAAAATTCAAAAACTGTGCAAGCATGATTTTTTTTTCTTCAGTTCAGGATAAAGCACTTTGTGGTTGTATGAGTACGCAAGTGAGATGGTCCATACCACAACTGGTTTGGGGCTGCGGCCGCAGGGGCTTGTATCTCCAAGTGCCAGCAACTGGGAAGACTGGGATCCAGGGCCAGCTACGGGGCAGATGGAGTGTCTGAGCCCACACTATACGTATATGTGTGTATATATATATGTATATGCCTACTAACTGACTTTTGTCCTGCTCAGACAGAACGAGGAGCAGGATGAAGCTATTGTTGCTGTCTGTGTTCATGTGAGTGCTCTGTGTGTCTGTTTGTGACCTATGTGGCCAGCCATGTATGTATGTATGTATGTGGTGCGTAGGTGTGCTCTGTGTGTGTGTGCCTGCAGGGAATATGTGCTCAGCCTGGCTACTGGTGGGACCTGGGGCATGGAGCTGCCTCAGCCTCACCTCCCTCAGGCTGCTGGATCCAGCCTCCCCTAGCAGCAATCATCACCACTGACATGACAACACCTCTAGGTACAGATGGGAGCTGCTTGACCTATCTCTGGCAGCCCAACTACACTGCCCCAGCAGAAAAGGCCAAGGAAAGAAGGAAAGGGAAAGCACAACTACAAAACCCAGGCTGCGGTAGCAGCTGCATCCATCAGCCATGACCCCATCTGATCTGTGGGTTTCATAGCCCCTCTTCCTTTCTCCTCCACCTGCATCCTAGAAAGCTCCTGTCTTCATAAAGGAAAATGTGTAATTACTCCTCAAATATAGGCAATGCTTTACTCCCTCCCTCCTTCCTGCCTCCTCAAACCTAATCTGTGATCAAATCCACCCACCAAAGTCAGATGTCTTTCCAGGTATGAACTTTCACACAATCTTGGAAGCAATTTTCTAGTTCTGTGGTTGGTGAGAATAAAAAATTAATGTGGCTTGTTCCGTGTAGAAGCATCAGTCATGCATTGTGTGTACACTAGATTCACAGGGTCATAGAAATTAGAGATTGGAAAGCCCAGGGGAGAGAGCTGCTCCAGCTAAGGAGCTGTGCAAGATTGTTCTCTGCATCGCATTAAAGCGAGGAAGGGCTTTGGGCATTCCTGAACTGTCATGTCGTGCTTGTTTTCTTGTCACCTTCTTCCTGAAACATAGGTGTGGGCATTGTCTTTCCCAGATAAAGTAGCTTATTCATTTTAATAAGCAAGATGTGCGCTGCTGAAGAACAAACTCAAATTAAAACAATATCATTACGTAATCAAACATGGGCCTTTCACAGTGACATTTAAAGAGCCATGTCCTTATTTTTGGTTAAAACCTGCACTGAGCTGGCTTAAGATCCATCAACATTCCTGTCTGAGGATGTAACCTAGGTTAGATATATTTGATTCAATTCTCAGGCTATTATATACTCTTTCATTACAGATCCAGTCTTAATGCCAATCAAATGGGATTGGAAAAGCTCCAAATGTCTTCAGCTGAGAAGGACTGGGCCCTGTTCAGACCATGTGCTTAAGGTCAGTGTCTGCTCTCAGGTATAAATCCATCAGAGTGTCACTAGAATCAATTGAGATATAGCTGATTTACAGAGATGACATTGGCAGCAGCAATCGACTCACTGCAAGAATCTATCTGTGGCTTCAACTTAGCCCAGAGCTCCTGGGATACCCACACCAGGTGCTGAAATCAATGCACGACAGGACCTGTTGTCTAGCTATCCACTGACTCTCGTTTGAGTTCTTTTTGGTTTAGTTTTCTAACAGAACAGCCTTTGGATGCACTGATTCTGGGGTGGAACATCATGATGTGATTGAAAAGAGTTATTTGCTGTAAAATTATTGCCATATGTTTGCCTAGCCCTGTGCAAATGGCCAGCAGCAGGAAGAAAGTGTCCTCCTTCACTTTGCCTTCCCAGCTGAGGGTCAGCTAAAACACCCCTGTATTTCTGCATGAAAACTAACACTTGCCCTGTGGTACTGCTCTGATATGCCCACTGTCCTGCACCCTCATTCGGTCTCTGCAGAGATACTGGAGGTGCCCTCAGGTGTTCCCTCTGTTGCATGATGCCTCCTCCAGCACGGGGTGTGACATTGCTGCTCACCTAGTTCATGTCCTGGATTCACCCCCCTTCATGGAATTAAAAGTTCAGCAAAGGGGCAGACCCACGCAAGGATTTAGAGGGTTCCTAAGCTGCTGCTGCAACAAATCTTCCACTCCAAGTAGTGGAGTGCTGGACATGAGAAGAAATCCTCAAGGAGAAAGAAAAAAACATATTCATTAGCAGTGACTTGCTGATGATGTGGTTTCTCTGTCAAAACCTGTGACCCGAATTACAGTTGCTTGTTCTGTCGGAGGGATTATTGGAAAATGGATAGCTTTGCAGGGAAAAGAAATCAGACTGGTGGGCAGAGTATTTATTAAAATAAAAGGAAAAAAATCACACTTCCTTATATTGCACATAAGCAAAGAGGACATGATCAGAACATCCTTAATGCTAGATCAGGCTGCAGAGTGCAGCTGTTCCATGTGAACCACAGGTCAGGGATGCTGCAAACTGCCTTCATGGCCTCTTCAGCTAAAGCCCCCAAAAATGCATTCCCCAACCTGCAGTTATTTGGATGCAGCTCTAGTTTCCAAGAAGCTGAAAAAAAAACAACCAAAGAAGTGTCATGGCTGAGGGTTGTCCTCAGACCATCTCCCAGTTTTTGTGATCATCCTCCCAATGGAGTTGTGTGGAGGTTTAAGGCTGCTGGCAGCCTGGAGTCCTCAGTCATATGATGTTCCTGAGTCACGGACAAAATATCAGGGGTGGAGGAGCTTCTGGAGCAGCTGTGAGTATGACAGTCTCTGTCCTGTCCTGCTTCTGGCTGGATGCATTGCCAGGAGGACAGTTAACAGGCTCAGCCACGCAGTTCTTGGGTGGTCTGGAGGACAGACTTGGGTGACCTGCCAGTCCCATCGTATAAAAGCCATTCAGATCTGACCTGGAGAGCGCCATTGCAATCAGCAGCATATTTATCACTATGGAGTCTTGTATGCTTTGTTGCAATAACAAGCCTATTCTTATGACTTTTACCTTGTTTTGAAGCAAAACAACAGAATTTGAGGATGACCTATTCATGCTGCCTTGGATTATTCTTCTCCCTGGAGTTCATGGGGCTCCTTGGGTCAGAGGCTCTGTACCCAGTTGCAGAAAGCTGCCACACACAGACTTCCAAGGTATCCAGTTCACAGGTTATGTTTTGACTACAGATATGTAAGAAACAGCAAGAAGAGACTTAAACAACAAATTGACTGACAAGTCAGTCCTAAAGCGAGTAAAGAAGCTGTAAAATGGCTATTAGCATAATACTATGTTTAATTAAGGTACAAAATCACATTGCACTGTCTTTGATTAACACTTGCTACAGTGTCATGTCTGCCTTCCCTGATCGGAAACCTGCTTATCTCCTGTGCATAAAGATTCATTGGCTGTATGATGTTGTAAACAAGCAGGCTGTGGAGTGGGGAGAAGAAAAGGCACAGGGAAGTCAAGAACACAGCCATGGATTTCACCAAGCAGCCTGCACCTGGCATCGCAGTTTGGCAGGGTGGCCCCATCAAAACCTTTATGAGTCAAAACTGAATGAGTCATCGTAATGCTGGCACTTTAGCACTCCCAATGACTGTCCTTCACAACGTCTTGCTGGAGAAGCTATAAACCCTGTCTGTCCCCAGAGCAAATGGGAAGAAGATAACCCACTCCCTCCACCTCCTAGATGCTTTCTTTCTTCAAGAGCACGACAAAGCAGCCCCAAAGCCTACATAATCAGTGTACTAAGGATATCAGTATGGCTTTAGGAAAATCCTTAGATAGAGAATCAGAAGGTTTCACTATTCCTACACTGTAACGTTTCTGTCATTGTGCTTCTGTAAATTGGATGCTGAATAGGACTCAGTGACTTTAATAAGCTGCAAATCATTCCTGATGATGTTACCCTTTATAGAGATATAAGAGTGTGTTTTCTTCGTTCCTGTTTGTGGACACCTCTGTTGACTCTTTGAATATTGTAGCTGACTTCAGAGGGGAATTATTTGAGGGGTAAAGACCCCACATTTTTCTTTCAGTGTGTTTTGGCATATTTCAACACGGTGCCCTGAAGACAGACTGATGGGCATCACCACTTTTTTCCTCTGCAGTTTTTGGTTTTGATGATAGTTATTTAGACCAAAGCTTTGTCTATAATGGGGGATTAGCTTTGATCTCAGCAAGTCATCTTCCCTTGTCCTTTAAGACAAATCTGCTTTCTCGACTGAGTGCTGGTGTGATAGGAATCGATAAATTTGATCCTTCATATATTATTGCTGTCCCGGTAAATACTATGTACACTTCCCATGCTGATCTAGCACTCTCTTGCAAACCCCTGCTCAAAATCCTGCTATGAGTTGCACCCTGCAGCACCAAGTTATACTGACTCAGTAAATGTACTGAAGGCACATGGCAGCTTTCAATACTTAGGTTGGTAATGGTAGTAAAGCCAATACTTAGGTTGGTAATGGCAGTAACGCAGCTCCTGTGCACTACTGAGACCTGGTCTAATCTCAAGTACAAAACACTGGTGACATTTTCAATGGCATTCGAGGACCACATTTTAAAGGCTTTAAACCTTTCTAGGCACTGAATTCATTGCTCCTATAAGCTACATGCTTTAAAACCTATAAAAGTCTGCCTCTAAGTGACTTAGGAATTTATGCCCTATCTCCAGAAATGAAAGGCACTGACATGCCCAAGTATCAGTGAAAGCCAGTGTGCTTTAAGTTTGTAAATTAAGCAGCAAATTTGATACCTTGACCTAGGAGCCACGAAAGAGATTCACATGAATTCCCATTGCCATCCCAGTGCATAGAATCATAGAATTGTTTGGGTTGGAAGGGACCATCAAAGATCATCTAGTCCAACCCCCCTGCCATGGAAAGGGATATCTTTCACTAGATCAGGTTCCTCAAAGCCCCATCCATCCAGACTTTGAACAGTTTCAGTGATGGGGTATCCATAACCTCTGTGGGCAACCTGTTCCAGTATCTCACCACCCTCATTGTAAAAAAATTCTTCCTTATGTCCAATCTAAACCTACCCTCTTTCAGTTTAAAACCATTAGCCCTTGTCCTGCCACCACAGGCCCTGGCAAATAGTCTCACTCCATCTTTCTCATAAAACCCCTTTAAGTATTGAAAGGCTGCAATAAGATGGCCCTGGAGCCTTCTCTTCACCTTCTCTGAGAGGTGTTCCAGCCCTCTCATCATTTTTGTGGCCTTCTCTGGAACCACTCCAACAACTCCATGTCTGTCTTGTGCTGTGGGCCCTAGAGCTGGATGCAGTACTCAAGGTAGGGTCTCACCAGAGTGGAGCAGAGGGGCAGAATCACCTCCCTCGACCTGCTGGCCACGCTTCTTTTTATGTAGCCCAGGTTATGATTAGCTTTCTGGGCTGCAAGCGCACATTGCCAGCTTATGTTCATTTTTTCATCCGTCAGTATCCCCTAGTCCTTCTCCACAGGGCTGCTCTCAATCCCTTCATCCCCCAGCCTGTATTGATACTGGGGGTTGCCCCATCCCAGGTGCAGGACCTTGCACTTGGCCTTGTTGAACCTCATGAGGTTCTCATGGGCTCGCTCCTCAAGCCTGCCAAGGTCCCTCTGGATGGCATCCCTTCCCTCTGATGTATCAACTGTACCACACAGCTTGGCGTCATCTGCAAACTTGCTGGGTGTGCACTCGATCCCACTGTCTGTCATTGACAAAGATATTAAATAGTATTGGTCCCAGTACAGACCCTTGAGGGACACCACTGTTTTCCATTTGGACTGTAACTCTTTAGACACGGCCATCCAGCCAATTCCTTATCTATCTAACAGTCCACCCATCAAATCCATATCTCTCCAATTTAGAGAGAAGGATGTTGTGGGTGACCGTATCAAAGGCCTTACAGAAGTCCAGATAGATGACATCTGTAGCTCTTCCCTTATCCACTGATGCAGTCACTCCATTGTAGAAGGCCACTAGATTAGTCAGGTACGATTTGCCCTTGGTGAAGCCATGTTGGCTGTCTCATATCACCTCCCTGTCTTCCATATGCTTCAACATAAATTCCAGGAGGATCTGTTCCATGATCTTATTGGGCATGGAGGTGAGGCTGACTGGTTGATAGTTCCCAGGGTCCTCCTTTCTACCCTTTTTAAAAATGGGTGTGATACTCCCTTTTTCCCATCACTGGAGACTTCACCTGACTACATGACTTTGCAAATATGATGGAGAGCAGCTTAGCAACTATATCTGCCATTCCCTCAGGACCCTGGGATGCATCTTGTTGGGTCTCGTGGACTTTTGTATGTTCAGGTTCCTCAGGTGGTTTTGAACCTGATCTTTTCTTATGATGGGAGGGACTCTGTTCCCCCAGTCTCTGCCTTGAGGTTCAGGGTCTTGAGAGATGTGGGAAGAGAGATTACCATAGAAAACTGAGGCAAAAAAAATTTAAGTACTTCAGCCTTCTCCATGTCAGTTGTCATCAGTTCTGTCTTATTTATTGGGGCAGGGGGTACATTTTCTTTAATCTTCCTTTTCTGGCCAACATACCTGTAGAAATCCTTATTATTGTTCTTGACATCCTTTGCCAAATTCAGCTCCAACTGTCCCTTAGCTTTTATGATCCCCTCCGGGAGCAGCATCACTATATTCACATCCAGGCAGCATCCCTATATTCTTCCCAGGATGCATGTCCCTGCTTCCACTGCCCATGCATCTCCTTCTTACACTTGAGTTCAACCAGAGGGTCCTTACTGAGACATGCCAGTCTCCTGCCTTCCTTGCCTGATTTCTTACACATGCGAATCAAGAGCTCTTGGGGTCTAAGAAAAATGTCCTTAAAGAGCTTTCAGGTCTGGTCTCTTCTGCTCTTTTATCCTTGAGGGCAGTTTCCCAAGGGGTCCCATCCACTAGTTCCTTAAACAACTGAAAGTTTGCTTTCCTAAAATTCAGAGTCCTGACTCTACTCTTCACCGCGCCCATATCCTTCAAGAGTGTGAATTCCACCAGGGCATGATCACTGCAGCCCAGGTTGCCACCAATCTTTACATCCCTAATTAGTTCATCCATGCTAGTAAGCAATAAGTCTAGTAACTCTTCTCTTCTGGTTGGGCTGTCTCTCACCTGGATTAAGAAATTATCTTCAGCGTGCTCCAAGAGTCTCCTAGACTGCTTACAGCTTGCTGTGCTACTTTTCCAGCAGATGTCAAGGTGACTGAAGTCCCCCAGCAGGATCAGAGACAGTGAGTGTGATGCTTCCTGTAGTTGAATTAAGAATGCTTCATCAACATCCTCCCCTTGATTGGGTAGCCTTTGGTAAACACCATCCACAGCTTTCCATTGTTGGCTTGGCCTCTAATTTTCACCCATAAGCTCTCAGTGTGTTCATCGCTGTTTTTCAAAGACAGCTCTGTGCAGTCAATCCATTTTTTTCACAGAGGGCAACCCCTCTGTCCCTCTTTCCTTGCCTGTCCCCTCTGAACAGTCTATAGCCATCAACTGCAGCACTCCAGTTGTCTGATTCGTCCCACTAAGTTTCAGTGACAGCAATTAGATTGTAGCTTTCTAGTTGCACAATGGCTTCCAACTTCTCCTGTTTGTTGCCCATGCTGCATGCATTGGTATAGAGGCAGTTCAGTTGGGCTATCAGTTCAGGCTATCGACTGTGTCACCTTTTTAAAGGAACAAGCCCTAATTCCTTTAACACCGGTATTTCACAGGTGTTTCCCTCTTGGTTCCCAATACATCAGCAGCCCCTGGCTCTTCTCTGTTATTCAAAACTCCATTCCCTTCCCCCACTAAGTCTAGTTTAAATCTCTCTGCATCTCAGTCCCTCTTTCCTTCTTTCGCTATCTTCTTTCAAAAAAATGTCCTGGCCTAACATCTATACCAAACACTCCATCATCACTCATCCTCTACTTTGTCTTTCCTTATTATAATCTATTTGTTATATCTCTGGAAAACATTTGAGACAAATCCCACCCACAAATACAGAGAACAGATGAAGTGCCAACGCACTAAGCTAAGGCAGAAAGAAGTTAAGGCAGAAAGATTATTTTTCTCTTCCAGCAATCGGTTTATTTGCCAAAATGTATAGCTTCATATTAAATCTGGAAAAGAGTTCCAGCTGACCATACAAATATATATATATGTATAAAAGTATTTAAATGTATATAATATATAAAATAATTTACTCCAAGAAAGTTGCCCTTTTGTCTAATAAATCACAGCTTATGGCAGCCCTGCAGGCTGTAGGATAACTAAGCTCATTTCAGATCCTCTAGAATAACACCCTACCTGTAAATTTACAGTGTTCTGTAGAAAGAAAGAAGGAAATTCACAGGCAGTAGACGCAGGGACAGGTATCCTGGGAAAAGTATAGGAACGCTGCCTGCTTGTGTAGGGATGGGGTCAGGAAGGCCAAGGCACAGATGGAGCTGAACTTGGCAAGGGATGCAAAGAACAATAAGAAGGGCTTCTACAGGTATGTGAGCCAGAAAAGGAAGGTCAAAGAAAGTGTACCCCCCCGATGAGCAAGACTGGCAAACTGGTAACAACGGACAAGGAGAAGGCTGAGGTACTCAACAACTTTTGCCTCAGTCTTCACTGGCAACCTCTCTTCCCACCCCTCTTGAGTGGATGGACCACAAGGCAGGGACTGGAGGAGCAAAGTCCCTCCCACTGTAAGGGAAGATCAGGTTCATGACCACCTGAGGAACCTGAACATTCGTAAGTCTATGGGACCTGATAAGATGCATCCCAGAGTCCTGGGAGAGTTGGCTGATGTAGTTGCCAAGCCACGCTCCATGATATTTGAAAAGTCGTGACAGTCAGGTGAAGTCCCTGGTGACTGGAAAAAACGAAACATTGCACCCATTTTTAAAAAGGTAAAAAGGAGGACCCTAGGAATTGACCGAAGGCTGATCGAACTGTCAGCCTCACCTCTGTGCCTGGGAAGATCGTGGAAGAGATCCTCCTAGAAGCTATGTTAGGGCACATGGAGGACAGGGAGGTGATATGAAACAGCCAGCATGGCTTCACCAAGGGCAACCAACCAACCTGCCTGACCGACCTAATGGCCATCTATAATGGAGTGACTACATCAGTGGACAAGAGGAGAGCTACAGATGTCGTCTATCTGGACTTCTGTAAGGCCTTTGACATGGTCCCCCACAACATCTTTCTCTCTAAATTTGAGAGATAGGGATTTGATAGGTGGACTGTTTGGTGGATGAGGAATTGGTTGGATGGTCGCATCCAGAGGGTAGTCATCAATGGCTCACTGTCCAGATGGAGATCAGTGACAAGTGGTGTCCCTCAGGGGTCCGTATTGGGACCAGTACTGTTTAGTATCTTCATCAATTACATAGTCATATCGAGTGCACCCTCAGCAAGTTTGCAGGTGACACCAAGATGAGTGGTGCGGTTGACATGCCTGAGGGATGGGATGCCATCCAGAGGGACCTTGGCAAGCTCAAGAAGTGGGCCTGTGTGAACCTCATGAGGTTCAACAAGGCCAAGTGCAGGGTCCTGCACCTGGGTTGGGGCAACCCCTGGTACCAATACAGGCTGGGGGATGAAGGGATTGAGAGCAGCTCTGTCGAGAAGGACTTGGGGGTACTGGTGGATCAAAAGTTGGACATGAGCTGACAATGTGCACTTGCAGCCCAGAAGGCCAACCATATCCTGGGCTGCATCACAAGAAGCATGGCCAGCAGGTCGAGGGAGGGGATTCTGCCCCTCTACTCCACTGTGGTGAGACCCCACCTGGAGTACTGCGTCCAGCTCTGGAGCCCTCAGCACAGGCAAGACATGAACCTGTTGGAGCAGGTCCAGAGGAGGGCCACAAAAATGATCAGAGGGATGGAACACCTCTCCTATGAGGAAAGACTGAGAGAGTTGGGGTATTCAGCCTGGAGAACAGAAAGCTCCAGAAAGATCTTATTGCAGCCTTTCAATACTTAAAGGGGGCTTATAAAAAAGATGGGGACAAACTTTTTAGCAGGGCCTGTTGCGATAGGACAAGGACTAATGATTTTAAACTAAAAGAGGGTAGATTCAGAGTACATATAAGGAAGAAATTTTTTGCAATGAGGGTGGTGAAACACTGGAACAGGTTGCCCAGAGAGGTGGTAGATGCTCCATCCCTGGAAACATTCAAGGTCAGGTTGGACAGGGCTCTGAGCAACCTGATCTAGTTGAAGATGTCCCTGCTTATTGCAGGGGGGTTGGACTAGATGACCTTTAAAGGTCCCTTCCAACACTAACTATTCTGTTCTATATTTGCTGTTTTGCTGAAGTTGTTCCAATTTGTATAGAACATTTACATCTTTATTAGCACAGCAGCAAGAACCCAGATGGCTTACCTTCCAGGTGAGTCTCAGAGTATCTGACACTGTTGATCCCTCTCTTGCTTCTCCTTCTCCTGTATTCTAGCTCAGGGAATAATTACTTAATCAGTGCAAAAGACAATATTATTAAGAAAAATAATAAGACAAAAACAGATTGAGGAAGCATCTACAGTGTCCTGGTGTGAGAGACTGAAAGAGTTAATGTCTCAAACATTGTGGCGAGGTGAGGCGTGACTTGCAAGGCGATGGCAGGTCAGTGAGCACAGGATGGGCGGGATGTGGAGAGCGGGACATGGAGAGCGCGTCGGAGGATGTGCAGTTCCAGGTTCTGACGGACCTTATCATGTATGGCCAGAGGTCACACAGAGTTGATCTGAGGAGGGGGCTTGCGACCGCCCGAGAGACCTCTCGCGACCACCCCCCTTCCCCCAGTGCCTGCACAGAAGATTGAGAACTTTCTAGAACAAAAACCATGTAAGTCCTGAAGGGGCGTACCTGGAGGCAGGGATTAGCTTATAAAAGACACACCCTCCAGGGAAACACGCGCACGCCCACCACTGGAGGATTGCCACGTCTGTCATCATCATCGCGGGATCCAAGGGTGGTGATACTTTTCTTTTCTCTATCCTTCTCTCTTCTTTCCTTTTCTCACTTCTCTTCCTCTACTCTTCCAATATATGTAAGTTTGGGATAAAATGTAACAGGTTGCCCGGAAAATAGCTCCATTGCCAAATTGCTTCTGTTCTTTCGTTGAGCTTGCCAGTTCGTTAAGTTTGTCCGTTTGTTGAATTCGCCAGTTAATAAAGTTGCTGGTCAGACTGTTCCTCTGAGTCATTGTCGTGACTCTACCGGCATGCATCTCTGCCGAGTGGAGATCGGCCTTTGTCGGTACACAAACCTTCAGATGGTACCCATCTCGCAACCCACCGAGTGGGACGAGACACCTGGGAGCTGTGATCCAAGAAGCAGCTGAAACCCAAAACATTGCTTAAATTGGCCTTTTGTATTGCACCTGTCTGTAGATTGGCAGACTGACATTAGGGTGCAGGCTATGTGGAAATTCAGGCTACTCCACAGCATATGGGGTCAGGACTCTGTGATGGACCCCATGGGCATCTTTTCTGCCCATCAGTGGTCACTGGCCATGCTGGTGGAAAGGAAGGTGATGGACCGAGCAGCTGAGGGAACTGGGGTTGTTTAGCCTGGAGAAAAGGAAGCTCAGGGGAGACCTTATCGCTCTCTACAACTACCTGAAAGGAGGCTGTAGAGAGGTGGGGGTCAGTCTCTCCTCCCAAGTAACAAGCCATAGGACAAGAGGAAATGGACTCAAGTTGCACCAGGGGAGGTTTAGACTGGATATTAGGAAATGTTACTTCACTGAAAGGGTTATCAAGCATTGGAACAGGCTGCCCAGGGAAGTGGTGGAGTCACCACCCCTGGAGGTATTTAAAAGTGTTGTGGTTTAACTCCAGCCGGCAACTAAGCACCACACAGCTGCTCCCTCACCCTCCCCCTCAATGGTGGGATGAGGGAGCGAATCTGAAGAGCAAAACAAAGAAAACTTGTGGGTTGAGATAAGAACAGTTTAATAATTGAAATAATAATAATAATAATAATAATAAAAATTGTAATGAAAAGCAAAACAAAGAGAGAGAGAGAAACAAAACCCAGGGAAAAAAAACAAGTGATGCAACCACTCACCACCTGCTGACCAACACCCAGCCAGTCCCTGAGCAGCGATCACTGCCCCCCAGCCAAGTCCCCCCAGTTTATGTACTGAGCATGACGTTATATGGTATGAAATAGCCCTTTGGCCAGTTTGGGTCAGCTGTCCTCCCAGGCTACGCTCCCTCCCAGCTTCTTGTGCACCTCCTCGCTGGCAGAGCATGGGAAGCTGAAAAGTCGTTGACTTAGTATAAACACTGCTTAGCAACAACTAAAACATAGGTGTGTTATCAACATTATTCTCATGCTAAATCCAAAACACAGCACCATACCAGCTACTAGGAAGAAAATTAACTCTATCCCAGCTGAAACCAGGACAAAAAGATGTGTAGCCATGGTGCTTAGGGACATAGTTTAGTGGTGGACTTGGCAGTGTTACGTTTACGGTTGGACTTGATGATCTTAAAGGTTGTTTCTAACCAAAATGATTCTATGATTCTATAAATATTTCCCCTGAGATAAAAACACCCACAAAATAAGGCAATTTGGGCCCCCTCACTGGGAAGTGAGAGTTGGTATCAGCTAACTCTGACATGTCCACTGATGCCCTTGATGGGTAAAAATGGTTAATATGTTGCTCCGTTTATCTGTGGAGATAGGAAATGAGGTAGTTAGACTGTAAAACAGGTAAACAGCTTGCTGTTTTTGGCTGGGGTAGAGTCAGTTTTCTTCATAGTAGCTAGTATGGGGCTGTGTTTTGGATTTGTAACCAAAACAGTGTTGATAACACAGGGATGTTTTCATTATTGCTGAGCAGTGCTTACACAGAGTCAAGGCCTTTCCTGCTTCTCACCCCACCCCACCAGCGAGTAGGCTGGGGGTGCACAAGAAGCTGGGAGGGGACACAGCCGGGACAGCTGACCCCAACTGACCAAAGGGATATCACATGCCGTACAACATCATGCTCAGCATGTAAAAGCTGGGGGAAGAAGAAGGAAGGGGGGACGTTCGGAGTGATGGCGTTTGCCTTCCCAAGTAACCGTTATGCGTGATGGAGCCCTGCTTTCCTGGAGATGGCTGAACACCTGCCTGCTGATGGGAAACAGTGAATGAATTCCTTGGTTTGCTTTGCTTGTGTGCGTGGCTTTTGCTTTACCTACTAAACTGTCTTTATCTCAACCCACGAGTTTTCTCACTTTTACTCTTCCAATTCTCTCCCCCATCCCACCTGGGGGGAGTGAGCAAGCAGTTGTGTGGGGCTTAGTTGCCGGCTGGGGTTAAACCACGACAACAGCTACAATGCTGCTGCTGATAATTCTCTCCTTACCCAAACGTATCTCAGAGGCTAAGTCAATATTTGGACAGTCCCTCCTGTAAACCCACAAAAGCAGTGTTAAGATGTTACTTTCTTCCTCAGTTGTATGAGAAGGAAAAGAATGGAGACACAAAGAAGTTCCTCACACACTGCGTGCTGCATTTTGAGCTCCACAATGGGGTTATGCCCTGGTAAATCACTACAGGCCCTCCATTGTCAACTTGTTCTTAAATCCTTCACCAACTTGTTTGATTAACCTCATACTAAATGAGAAAGGGAGAAAAAATTAAGGAGAGGAAGGTGAAAGGGTTCATGAGAGGAAGCTGCCAGAGCATCCTGGAGACACAGGACAAAGTCCTCAGCATCACATGAATCACCCATACTTACCTGTTGCCACAGGCAAGAGGCTTTTTTCTAGATTATTCAGCTGTGCTGTGAGGAGGAATGGTGATTACATTTTAGTGACATACCAAATACTGCGAAATGAAGACGACAAAAAACTCAGAGAAAGCAAAATAAATCAAGAAGAGATGGAAAAGGGACACAATTGTTTTCTTATTAATTAGGTAGAGTCCCTTGTGTCTATGCGCTGACAGATGTATCCATGACCCCTCCTGATACTGCTTTTATAAGGAGAGAATTTTAGATAACAATAGCTAAAAATCACAGTAAGCAATATTTGAAGCAAGATTTTAGTCCCATGGCAACACCAACCAAGAATTATACTATAAATTACATGTAACATGGCTAACAATTTCTGTCATACTTATGGATCATGTAAAAATTGCCCCAAACACCATTACTTTAAGGTGTTTCTATGAAGAACTTGAATTTTATTTTCCCCTTTTGTGTAGACCAGCTTAAAAAAAAAGCCTGCTAAATCTTTCGGGTTGTGGGGGAATCTAAAACAGTTATACAAAATAGGCGTGAAGAGATAGATTAGCTGTTCAGATAGACATTCACTGTGCCAGCATACACAACAGTATGTGATCGAATAGCCCAGCTATTGAGTAGCTGGAATATGCAAAGTTAGGCTGAGACCTTGCTCCTTCTTATCATAACTAGTCAATTATTTATACATGCTGAACCAGCCCTTTCTCTATCACCCTGCTGATGAGGTGCATTTGTGGGGTGTGGAAGATATGAATTTTCAATCCTGGGCTTGAATTAATTTGAAAATAAGATGTGCAGGCCTGAGTCTCTCTGACACTGACCACAGATTCCTCACTCACAAACTTCTCCAGCTGAAGACATCATTTCATCCCAACAGTAGTTTCCATGAACTTGCATTTTTCAGTGAAAAGCAATTAGCCAGAAAGGGATTAATCTCATCTGATTTTGAGAGTGAGTTTCAAATCCTGGCCAAGACAACTGAATTTAGGTGTCTGCCTATAGGTTTCTATAGTTGAACCTATACGTTTTAACTCCCATTGTAGTTCCCAGAGATCCAGTCAACCCAGTCAGTGGAGCCAAGATGGCTTATTAGCTGACCAGTCTACTCTGGGGAGAACTAAGTGCTCCCTAGGTTCCACTAGATCTCCATCGACTACAATGGGAGTGTGGTGGGTTGACCCCGGCTGGATGCCAGGGTCCCACCAAAGCTGTTCTATCACTCCCCTCCTCAGCTGGACAGGAGAGAGAAAAAATATAATGAAATGCTCATGAGTCGAGATGAGGACAAGGAGAGATCACTCATCAGTTACCGTCATGGGCAAAACAGACTCGACTTGGGGAAAAAATTAATTTCATTTATTAAAAATCAAATCAGAGTAGCATAATGAGAAATAAAACCAATCTTAAAAACACCTTCCCCCTACCCGTCCCTTCTTCCTGGGCTTAACTTTACTCCCGATTTTCTCTACCTCCTCCTCCCGAGTGGCACAGAGGGATGGGGAATGGGGGTTGGGGTCAGTTCATCACACGTTTCTGCCACTCCTTCCTCCTCAGGGGGAGGACTCCTCACACTCTTCCCCTGCTCCAGCATGGGGTCCCTCCCACGGAAGACAGTTCCCTACAAAATTCTCCAACATGAGTCCTTCCCACGAGCTATAGTTCTTCATGAACTGCTCTAGCATGGGTCCCTTCCATGGGGTGCAGTCCTTCAGGAACAGACTGCTCCAGCATGGGTCCCCCACAGGGTCACAAGTCCTGCCAGCAAACCTGCTCCAGCGTGGGCTTTTCTGTCTCCATGAGTCCACAGGTCCTGCGTGGGGTCCTCCATGGGCTGCAGGTGGGTATCTGCTCCACTGTGGACCTCCATGGGCTGCAGGGGGACAGCCTGCCTCACCATGGTCTTCACCATGGGCTGCAGGTGAATCTCTGCTCCAGCGCCTGGAGCACCTCCACCCCCTCCTTCATCACTGACCTTGGTGTCTGCAAAGTTGTTTCTCTCACACATTCTCACTCCTCTCTGTGGCTGCAATTGCTGTTGCGCAGGTTTTTTTCCCCTTCTTAAATACGTTATCCCAGAGGCGCTACCACCATCATTGATTGGCTTGGCCTTGGCCAGCAGCAGATTCGTCTTGGAGCTGGCTGGCATTGGCTTTATCAGACATGGGGGAAGCTTCTAGCGTCTTCTCACAGAAGCCACCCCTGTAGCTCCCCGACTATCAAAAAGTTACCATGCAAACCCAATACAGGGAGTTAATTGCCCACCACACAAGTAGATACCTAAGTTAGGTATCTTCATCTAGAGCTGATTTACAGTCTAAAGGTCCACAGTGCAGAGCTATTTATCTGAGCTAAGGACCTACACCCCATTTAGTGTCAATAAGAGAGAAAAGGAAACATGAGGAGCCATTTGTCACTTCCTGATGTTTGTGTCTGAGCAAGTTTTGTGTCTGAATGGCCCTCTGCAGATGCCTTCATCAACTACAAGGGGACTTTGGTTCAATGTGAATGACCTCACTAGAGATAACTAACATAAGTGAGGTGAATCCCGCCTCTGCTCAGCTCTAGCCCAAACTGGACTGTCTCCAAAATGAGGCAAATATCTCCAGCTTCAGCTTCACCTGGGACAACCGCTAGGGACTGAAGGGTTCCTGATGCCAATTCTTCCATTTATCATCTTCTTCCTTCTTTCTAATGCTTTTCTTTTCTTCCTTCTGACACCAAAGTTCCTGGATTAGCCAGTATCTCCTTTTTATAACACTTCTGCAAACTTCTGACTAAAGCAAAGTCAACACGCTGCCAGACACCAATGCATTTTGGCAGTTAGAGTGGCCAACAAGCCATGTGCTTGCCTGCTCCCCGCCAGCAAGGCTACCTTTAAGTCAGCTCGGACAAACTGGAATTTAATACCTGTGTTTGCCCCTGGTGAGTATGTTTGTTTCATTTCTTAAAAAAAACAGGGTGGGATTTTGGCAACAGCAGCAAAATGAGGATCCCAGCCCATCCTAGCTAACTTCTCATTTTCCCCAAAAAGAACAATTAATCCTGTCTTTATCAGTATGTAAAAGATGCTAAGCAAACCTCACCAGAGAGAAGGGGAATACTAAAACCTGATGAATTCTTCTATCACAATTACAGTTTTTGAAAAACTGTCCAGTACTGTAGAGGCTTTTTCATACCTCTGGTTGGTCCTATATGTCTCAGTGCAGTGCTGTGCAGATACACCCAAGCCATATCTGAACACACAAGCTCAGATATTGAAAGAAGCTAACCACACTAACGAAGTCTTCCAACCAGGCAATTAGCCCTCCTGAAAAGCAGGATAAACCAGACAGGAAAGCCTGGCTGTCTCATTCAGAACTGTTGCAGTTTCTTTATGTGCTATTGCACTGCTCTGTGTAGATACCCTTTGACTTACAAGTTTCATTTATTTCACTGAAATTAATGCAACAGCATGCAGTTACTATGGTGATGTGGGCTACCTAACTATCTTAGGCTACATCCACACTCATGTGTGAGCTGGTTCTTGCTGTGCCTCAAGTTGCTTGCTCCTGACTACAACCAGAATGCAAGCCAACATGTAAGAATGGCTGGATGATTAGGGAATATGAATACAGCTTAAACAGAGACATTTGCTCTTCAGTAGCTATGGACTTGTTTGGGTGTCTCTATGTACCTGTATGCTCCATGTACCTATAGGGGACAAGCACAAATGACCTGTGATCTTTATGAAGAAAGCAGTGACACAACCCATGTCTCCCAGCCTCATTGCTCGTGCACCCATGTATGCTGATTTCATTTTGCCCGGCTCCTGCCTTAAAAACAGGAGATAAGGGTACTTCTGAGTTATTCTCTTGACTGCAAAAGGCAAGACTTCAGAGTAGGTGGAATTTACCCAGTGACAAGATCCCCAAAGTCTCTGAAATACCTTGGATGTTGGAACACCCTCTATCTCCAGGGCTTCATGGGATTTAACAGATGCATTGGTCCTCTGCATAAAGGGCTCAATTTGTAATTACCATAAGCAAGTAGAGGACTTCCAAGAGCTTTAGCAATTTGTCTGTGGCTAGGAAAAGAGTGAACTTAATCAAAACCATGATTTGCTGTGAGTTACCCACTCAGCTGTTGGTGGTGTCTGGCTTTACCCTGCTGCTTGTTCATAATTTCTGGAGCCTCAGATACCTGAACATTGCCATGGTGATTTTATCTATCTCGCTCAACCTTTTCTTCAGAAACAAATCTTTGTGTCCACTAATGGCTCAGTCAGCAGATCTGCTTGCCTGGTGCAGCTCACCGTGGCACACA
Source organism: Ciconia boyciana (assembly GCF_034638445.1). Classification (NCBI taxonomy): domain Eukaryota; kingdom Metazoa; phylum Chordata; class Aves; order Ciconiiformes; family Ciconiidae; genus Ciconia; species Ciconia boyciana. Next base: position 8,690,581 of record NC_132935.1, read on the forward strand.
AAGTTGTGCTGTAGCATATTATGAAAAAGAACAGAGTTGCTCTGATATGCTATAACAAGGAGAGTCTTCCTGCTAGGGTGGCAGAGAAATGTTTAGACTGTTCAGAGATTAGAGAACATCTGTAGAGTTTTCTGCTCATAGGAATGTGTCGCTTCACAGCAGGCTGTTTGCAGATGCACCCTATCATTACCCAAACTGCTCTGTCTGCAGCTGCATGCTGCCCAGAGGAGGAAAGAGAGGTGGGGCCCATTGCATGGTTGCTGTTGCAAAAAAGCAAAAAAGCAGAAGCATAGCTCTGGGTAATGGTAGTGGTGATGGGGAGATGTTGAGTCATCCTAGCAGATCTGCTTCTGACTTACCTGCTGCTTGGAGTGCTAATCAGTGTCAGACCAATACAGACTACCAGTGCGGAAACATATTTATGGGTGGATTTTGAAAAGTGTCTGCAGATGCAGAAATCTTGCCAAAATTAGGAAAAAAAGAAAAGAAAACAAAAAAAGAGACTAGGGGGATCAATGGAAGTTGGATGCCTAAGCAGCTGGGGATCTTAAAAATCCCACTTCCTTTCTGCATTTGTAGGTATTAAGTAACTTTGAAAACCACAGCTGAGATTTATGGATGTATTCGAGGGCTTTATCTACGGAGGGTTATATCTTTGGATGATTTTTCAATTCCCAATGAGTCTGAAGCTCTTCAGTTGCTCTCTGACACCTGGCACAGAGAGTGGAGGGGTCTGTGAGCTGCAGAGACAGCTCTCTGTGGAAAACCGTGAGGGTGACAAAATGCTCATCCACAGTTATGGAGAGGAAGAGGAATGAGTGGCTCAAACTGTTTCAAAGGTATTTCCTAGAGATGGGACAGGGGTGAGAAAGTGGAAAGCCTGTGAAGAGGGGAGGCTTCAACACATCAAGTTCTTCAGCAACATCAAGCCAACAACTTTAGCATAAATTTGCAGATTGTTTTAGCCAGTCTAAAGAAGCACAGCGATCATGTAACAACAAGCCCGCTGGGACATGCACTGATGTATCTGAGCTTTCGACTCTGTCACACCTCTGCATTTCGAACTGAACTGTCTCCTGTGAAACCTCCCCTTGCACAGGAAGGAACAGACCAGCTGGTTAACGTGCTGTGCTCCCTCACACAGACTTTGCTTTTATCCTTCTTTGTTTTGTTTTTCCTTCAATGAAAGAATTTATTTTAATGCCATTTAAGCTGATGGAATCTGGCGGCTGTTACTGTGCGCTGTAAATCTGCTGCCCTCCTGGTGCGGCACAGCCCTCCCCTACCCGTGGCAGCAAAAGAAACCAAGAAGGAGATGGGCATGAGATCTGAGCTACACTAAGAGGTGATTATTTTAAAAAGCTCATTGGACAGTCTATTTGGCAGTACAGGTGTCACCTGACAACAAAACTGGAAAGGAATTTACTCTTTTCTCTAGCACACAGTGGTGATTTTTATCTCACTGAAATGTAATACAGGTAACTGCCCAGTTCAGGATGTACTTGCTTGCTCCCAACACTGCAGATCAGGAGTTACGGCTACTTAGGCAAAGAAAGAGAAAATAAAATGCTCCCCAAAATAAATAAGAAGCAGAAGACTGGACCTCCAGGCAAAAAAAACATCTGGTGCAACCACACAATGCCTCTCCCTTTATCTCTGTATGTTCACATTGTCTCAGTGTGAGTTGCACAATCACCAGTTCATGTCACTAACATAGCAAATTAGGTAGCTATGACTCCTCACGTACATTGACCAGTCCAACCCACCCACATCAGAGAAGAACCAAAGTGAGGGTTTGGTTATTCAAAACATTTCAGCTGTGAAAGCCTGAACTTAAATGGAAATGCTCATTTTTGAGGTGCAGGAACTAGGCTACAGCTAGAAGGCAAAGTATTTAAAACCCACATCCAAGCAGTCCTAAAGCTTTCTCAAGGCTGATTGATAGGACTGTGATGCTCAAGAAACCAAGAAGGTCTGAGGAGCCCTGAGTCAGTGAAAGCTTAGCTGGTAGCAAACATTATGTAGGCCAAAAAGAAGAGTACTAGTGGCAGTAAGGCCAGCAGGAGTCATCATGGTCATCTCGGCTGAACTCCTGCATAACGTACACCAGTGTTTCACCAATGTTTCCCTCATCAAGCCCATGGCTCATGGCTGAGAATGAGTGTCTTTAGGATAGCACAGAGCCAGCCTAAACTCCAAGCCTTGGAGAAAGATGTCAAGTGATGGATAAGACCCTACTGCCCTCAGGAAAGGAGATGTTAGAGGGTGGGCTTGACTTTGGCCTGGAAAACCTCCCAACCCACTGCTTTCATGTCCCAACTAGGACTAACCACCTCTTGGCACAAGCAGCATACCTCCCTGATTTGCCCTACTTACTCATTAGCCTTGTTGTGACAAGCTTTCACCTTATTTATGTTGTAAATATGTTTAGATTCACTTTCCAGACGCTGGCCCTCACTGGGTACGGTGAAGTTGGGGTTGTACATAGGAAGTGTAAAGCGAGCTGTGCCTCCAAAATCTATGCCCATACCTGCATAAGGAGTGGTGCAAAAAGGGTGGGATAAGGTGAATTCAAGAGCTCCAAGGCAAAATCTGGTTTGGCTGGCAGGGTGTGTGAGGTACTCAGAGCCCTGCGCTTTCTCTGACATGATTTCTGCTTCTCCACTGCAAGCTGAGCATCCAAAGTCTCTCCTTAGACCCTCAGCGTGCAGTGATCTGCAGGCACGGAGCACTGCCCGCTCCATGTGAGCACTCTGAAGCACTGTGCAGGGCTACTTGTCAGCCCACATGGCTGCAAAGCGGTAGTGAGGGCTGGGAATCAACCTGCACTGGGGCAGTCTTGCTGCGGGGTCAGGAGGAAGCTTTGCTCTGTGTTGGTTTTTCTCTTGGGTTTAGTGTAGCCGAATGCACTCAAAAGATTCTCACTGATCTTCAAAATAATGCGAAATTCAAAATGGGTGAACTAGGTCATCCCAAAATCTCCAAATCAATGTTAAAATACCTCTGCAGTCAATATTATAACAAATGTTGGAATGTTTTGATTTGCCTTCTGCTTTCTGAACCTTCAGGGCACATACAGTACATGTTCTTATCGAAGCTAGAAATAGTATATATAAATAAAAATACAATTAATATACATTTACATTCTGTATAAGTATTATTATATAAATATAAAAATGTAAATGCACACATATAAACTGTATGTATAATATTATATATAATATATACTATATTATATAACTATATATATATCATCAAAGCTAGAAATGTGATTTTTCTAAATTATGAGATATTTTCCTGTACTGGTTTTTGCTGGGATAGAGTTAATTTTCTTCATAGCAGCTCATATGGTGCTCTGTTTTGGATTTGTAACCAAAACAGTGTTGATAACACAGGGATGTTCTCATTATTGCTGAGCAGTGCTTACACAGAGTCGAGGACTTTTCTGCTTCTCACCCCACCCCACCAGCGAGTAGGCTGGGGGTGCACAAGAAGTTGGGAGGGGACACAGCCGGGACAGCTGACCCCAACTGACCAAAGGGATGTTCCATACCGTATGACGTCATGCTCAGTATATAAAGCTGGGGGAAGAAGAAGGAACGGGGGACATTGGGAGTGATGGCGTTTGCCTTCCCAAGTAAAGTGTGATGGAGCCCTGGTTTCCTGGAGATGGCTGAACACCTTGCTGCTGATGAGAAGCAATGAATTAATCCCTTATTTTGCTTTGCTTGGGCATGCAGCTTTTGCTTTACCTATTAAACTGTCTTTATCTCAACCCACAAGTTTTCTCACTTTTACCCTTCCGATTCTCTCCCCCATCCCACTGTGAGGGGCTGAGCTGCCTACTGGGGTTAAACCACAACACCCGCAAATCAGCTATTTCCAGAAATGGGGGATTTCAGTGAAACACTGATGAGAATCCCAAGATAGACAGCAGTTCTATGCACTGTGTTTGCTCAAATAGTGGCAGTGATTTTTCTCCCCTTCAGATTCTATTATAGATGAAGCCATAGCACAGACCAGTTCTAAAACTGCTGCACAAATATTGCATGTTACATCAGTAATTTGAATGCTGCATATTCAGAAATGACAATTCAGCTTTCTAAAGCTGAGCATTAAAAAGTAAAAACCATTTCCAAAAGTCTGGTTGTAACTGGTATATGCAATGACATCCAGAAATCCAGTGTCAGAGTTAAAATTTGAGCTCCATAGTCTTTAATTTGCAGAAACACACTCAATCTCTGCATATACTACCTTGGGAGATGAAGATCCATCTGAAAAAGTCTATAAATTTGAAAAATAACTCTCATAAAAACTAATGTGATTTATGTAAGTACATTAAGGGGAAAATACCCTGAACAGTTGGTTTAAGTGCTTAGACTTCCTAAACTTAATATTTCCATATGGTTACATTGTAATTTCAGATTTTTAGTGGCTTCGTACCCTTCTTTGTTAAATTTGAGAAACAAATCAAGGTACTGGCATAAAGAAATTAAGGAAAAAAAATGCCTGCAATGAGTATTTGATTGTTCCCACATGAACCAATGATTCTTTCTACAAATTCTCCTAATCCTCTAGGAAACATTATTCCAGTTGTCACAGGGTTGTTTGTGTGATGTTGTGAACAGATGATTATAAAAATCTTCTGATATAAATAGCAGAAAAATATGGGAAGAAATGAACACCCTACATTTTATATTTTTTTTAAAATGCAGGATTATATTAGCTAAGTAAAGATTAGTTTCAAAATACCAGACATAGTTTGAATTCTTACTGAATTATTTCATGCCTCTAACACTTTTACGTTTATCCCACAAGATTTTCATTTTTGCCTAATCTTTCCTACCACCACTGAAAAAACTTGTTTTATCTGTAGCTCTCAAACTGGCTTATGTGCTAGTTTTTTAACTAAAGATACCAAACATTTTGAAAATTATTATTTAAACGAGCACAACCCATTGTGTGAACCTTCTCAAATCAATGGAAGCCCACAATATAATGATTTAACTCAAGTTGATCACTACCAACTAAAACTAAATGGATACAAATCACTTCTAGAGCAATGTGGAGGGAGATGCAGGGGGGGGTTCTGGTCTCACCTGAATCATCTCAGTTCACTGACCATAAGGATGTGCAGCAAAATTTAGCAAGAAAAATCAATTCTTTGGAAGAATCTCTTCTCTACCGTGATTCATTCTTGCTTTCCCAAAAAGAAAGCCATGTGAGAAGGCAACATCATAAACAGCCAGTACAATCTGCCTTCATTATCTGTATTGGACAAGTTCATAGGTAAAGATGAGGTCAATGTGATACAACAAGTTGTCCTGGTTTCAGCTGAGATAGAGTTAATTTTCTTTATAGTGGCTGGTATGGGGCTATGTTTGGGATTTGTGCTGAAAACAGTGTTGATTGATAATACAGAGATGTTTTAGTTGTTGCTGCACCAGTCAAGGACTTTTCAGCTTCCCATGCTCTGCCAGGTGCAGAAGAAGTTGGGAGGGGACACAGCCAGGAGAGTTGATCCAAACTGGCCAAAGGGCTATTCCATACCACATGACGTCATGCTCAGTATATAAAGCTGGGGAAGAAGAAGGAAGGGGGGGACGTTTGGAGTGATGGCGTTTGTCTTCCCAAGTAACCATTACGCATGATGGAGCCCTGCTTTCCTGGAGATGGCTGAACGCCTGCCTGCCCATGGGAAGTAGTGAATTAATTCCTCGTTTTGCTTTGCTTGAGCGTGCAGCTTTTGCTTTACCTATTAAACTGTCTTTATCTCAACCCATGAGTTTTCTCACTTTTACTCTTCTGATTCTCTCCCTCATCCCACTGAGGGGGAGTGAGCGAGCAGCTGCGTGGGTCTCAGTTGCTGGCTGGGGTTAAACCATGACACAAGTGTAGGCTGAAACTTGGTCTCTGACATGGCCTGTACATCTGTGAGGACACAGCCACAGGTAAGAAAAAATGGCAACACTTCTCTGAAAGTGCTGTCCATTTTCCTGAAAGTGTCTGCAATCAGAACTAGTAAATGTGATGGAGTGAAGAAGACAGGGATGGAAAGAGAGTGGGCAAGACAGGGGAGAGAGGGACAGACAGGGATATGGCACGCCCGAGCTGTTCTACAGTTTGTGGTAGAAGATCCCCAAAGGGAATAGCAGAACTCTGATGGGAAAACCCTTTCTCATTTCTACCAGCCAGAAACACATGGAAATTCCTACTCAGCCATGCCTGCTGCCCAGGAGAGTAAGCAATATATAAATATATTATAGCAACCTTATTTATCACATGAGAGCATTACAACCAGCCATGCTTAAAACAGGGATAAGGTGTTTGGCAAGAGAAAGGATTTTCATTCAGCATTTTTCTGTCAGAACTAATAAGCCTCTATAGACTGATGGTTAACACACGGACATTTAAACATGCTTCGTATAAATTAAAGGAAACCTGCCCAGATACATGAATCCTTTGTCTTTTGTTGCAGAGATTGTGTAATTCTTAGCTTGTCTTCTTCAAGTGGCAGAGAAGAAAAAAAGCCATCAAGAATGGATTCATTGTTCTCTGCTTTATAACTCGACAGATGTAAGTATTTATTTAAAAATAAAACATCTGGCAGATGTCTGGCTGGGCTAGTGGCTAAGCCTGGTATGGTTAGATACAGCTGAATGGCTAATGCTAGAAAACCAAGCTGGATGGAAAGAGCTGAAGTCTGTGATGCTGCAGCAGATGTTAGTACCAGAAAAATGGAAAACAGATACGGAACAAAAATATCAAGATTAGTAGTTTCATAATGTGATCTTTTTCCAGGAGGACCATAATTATTAAGGCATTTTCTCATCAGTGCCACATGTATCTTATTAAAAAGGTACAATCAATAGCAAGTACAAACTATGTACAACATATATATTGAAATCCAGCTATATCTCCCTAACTAGATTTTCAGTGAACTGCCCCAGCATGCAATCCCAGCACTTAAGATTGAGGCCTCCTCATACATAGGCATTAAAGTCATGTATTTGCTGGAGATGCTGCAAAGTCTCATCAGTGTGATGTGCAGAGGAGAAAGCCAAGGAATTGATTCAAACCTGGGAAAATGACTTAACCGGAGAATCAGATTCATCTTGCCTAAATACAGAGGTCTGTAATGTAGGCAGTGACACGAGAGGTCATCAGCACAGGTTTCCTTGATTGTTGCTAGAGAGAAATAGGAATGCTGCAAGGGACATTTATCTGGTCTGTTTTAAACATCCACTTTAAGATGAGATGAACTTCACCCTGGCAGGGCTCATTTCTCTGTGCTGACTCCAAAGGGAGATGATGGTGACTAGTGCTGTATAGCCATCTGTTGGATAGAAGTTCACATCTGGCCAGATATATCCCCCGTGAGAGATTGAAAAAGCTCAGTCTACTTAATTCATCAGAAGCGAATCACAGTGCTAACTTGATTATAGCATGGAGGACCTTCAAATGAAGACAATTCTGTTTCCAACAGACATTGTTATCCAGCAGAGAGAAACAAGAATTAACAGCTGTAGGCTGAAGCCAGACACATGCAAAGAAAATACAAAGTGTGGCTTTTTGTACAATGAGTGAGACAAACCATTGTCAAACAGTAGCAAGAGAAGAGGTGGCTTCTTGGTCTCTGGGAGCCTCTGATTTCTTTCTGAAACACCTGTTCAGACCAATGCTCCCTGTTCCACTTAATAAAGGTTAACTGAATAAAAGCCCTGTAGACTGTGTTGCTCCAGAAATCAGATCAGAAGATTTGTCTAGATCTTCTGGCTGATCCCTGTCTTAAATTTATTCTAAAGCTTGCATACTTTTCTAGACCTGAAAGTCCACATTCTCCTCTGTTCTGCAAGGGAAATAAATAAATAAAAAAGATACAGCAGGTTATTTTGTTTGCTAAAAAAGAGAACTAATCCTTTTTGAACATAACTACATTCTACATAGTCATGGAAATAATCACAAGGATTTGGTCTGCACAGATAGGAACAATTTTGCAAGCAAAATAGGACAAATCTTCTGAGCTGCTGCCCCTGGAAGCAACAGTTCTTCAGTCTTATGCCTCCTTCAAGTGACAAACAGCGATTAGAGGGATTGAGTTTGTTCAGCCCTTTTCAGGTAGTACCAGTGTCCGTAACCTTCTCATTTCTGAGATAAAGAGAAATATTTTCCCTGAGCTATGCATTTCAGGCTCAATTCAGATCTTAGAGAATTCAGTAGAACATGTTCTACTGCCTTGTGAACTGCTGCCAACCAGCTCTTCTGAATCCTTCGTGGAGCAGAGTTAATGCATCATGGGGGCAGCAGGGAGGTGATGTATGCGCTGCACTCTGTCCTGGTGTCTTTATACATATTGTTTCCTGCTTTGATCATTTTCCTTGGTGTAAAACAAGAAATAGTTCTGTGTGAAGCTGCATCTCTCTTCTCTGTGCTCAGAGACATAAGAGCATTCCATAAGGATGGTATCTCAGCTCCTAATGCAATTGCTCTTTGGGGATGAATGGCTGGAGTATAAGCCAGTTGCAGTAGGAAATGTGTGTTTGTACTAAATAGGTCCTTGACCCTTGATGGGGACTGCTAGGAACGATGACAGTGTAAATGATACAGATATCGTCCAGTGATGACGATACATAGGCTTTAATACAGTATAGAGAAGGGAAGTGGAATAACAGAGAAACAGCATTTTATATGCATTGGGATGGCTGTATTTCTGAAGTAAAGAGAGGCAGGTTATATCACTGAGAAGATCTACGAAGATATCATGGGAAAAAAGGGAATGTAACAGCATAGTGTTTTATTTCTTAGACAACTGTATATTTTCAGCTCCTAGTCTACGATTTACGTTCCTATGATGTGTACTTTACACAGCGTTAATACTTGGATGGAACTTTTCATGATGTGAATGGTAGAAGAAAGGAAAGACATAAGGAGTGTCCTACAAAATAAAAGGTGAACGTAGGTCTCTGGATGGTACAAATCATCATAGATCTATGGAAGGCGCTAAAACGCTGTTTTATACTAGCTGAGGATGAAGTCCTTGTGTCTGAAGTTATTGACAGATCAAGTTTCAATGCTCAGGCACACAGTGTGGGAGAGTTCTCAACCAGGGAAAAATGTCCTCTTGGAGAAATAGTAGAAGACTGGGACCATTGCAAAGGCATTGCAGCCTTGTATGAATTCATGAAGCTTACTTTGAAACGCATCCTTTTTAATTAACAGTGATGAAACTGGAAAGTCAGCCTCTACCACAGCAGGTTTTTTTCCCCCCTATACTTGATAAAAACTTATTTTGACTTCCCAAACTGCTCAAAGTACAGTATAAGTAAGGAAAAAGATAAAAAATACATTTGATGATACAAACTAGCAGTAACAGAGGAAATGGAACAGTAGCTCATGTTATGCTGTGGAAACACTACTGTGCTGTACAGGCTACCTTCTTTTTTTTAATGAAAAATCTTTCCTCCACCCAAATGTAAACCTTTAGAAACTGCATTTGGGAAAAATTTATCTGTGTGAAACTTTGATGTTGCATAGTATGTGACTGATTGTGTGAACATATTAATAATACCAGTTCTGAACAGCACCTCCCATGACAAGCAGCTCCCTATTTTCAGCCTTCTTTGGGCTGGTCATAACCTCAGAGTTCTTGTAGGAGCAAACCGGGCATCCCTTTGCCCATCAGAGAGGTTAGGAAAGGGTCTTGGGTGGTGGCCTTTGGTAGGGCCAGCAGAATCTCTGCCAGGCTGTTTTATGTCTTCATTTCTTACTCCTTTTAGCGCAATATAACTGGTGCCACCTGCTAGAGATGTCTATCTTTAAGCATATGCAACATCAAGCTACATTTCCTTATATAAGGAATGTAGGTCTAATTCATTAAGGTAAGTTGTTTTCTCATACAGGAAACCATATAAAATATTCCCCAGGAATGCATCAAGCCCTATATGTAAATATTGGAGAATTAGTTCTCCCTTCTCCACTGGAGGCTTTCTTGCATCTTTTTGTCTTTTTGTATGATACTTAGTAACATTATTTTAATTCACAGCCTCAATACATCCACCTGCAGCTAATACTCATTCCTCCTTAGCTGCTACACATTCCCCCCTCCCCTGGCATTTACTTCCCAATCAATCGACAGCACTTGGATTCCCTCTCAGCTTTCATTTTGCAAGGCTGAGCAAACCTCATGTGCCCATTTCACAGCTCCATCCTGCTGGCAGCTTAGAGTCATCTTGTACGCCACAATCTTTGCTCTCCTTACCTGAAAGCAAGTAAAGAGCTCCTATTTCACAGAATCACAGAATCACAGAATTGTATAGGTTGGAAAAGACCTTTAAGATCATCGAGTCCAACCGTAAACCTAACACTACCAAGACCACCACTATACCATGTCCCTAAGCACCTCATCCAAACGTCTTTTAAATACCTCCAGGGATGGCGACTCAACCACTTCCCTGGGCAGCCTGTTCCAATGCTTGATAACCCTCTCAGTGAAGTAAAATTTCCTAATATCCAGTCTAAACCTCCCCTGGCACAACTTGAGGCCATTTCCTCTTGTCCTATCAATTGTTACCTGGGAGAAGAGACCGACCCCCACCTCTCTACAACCTCCTTTCAGGTAGTTGTAGAGAGTGATAAGGTCTCCCCTCAGCCTCCTTTTCTCCAGGCTAAACAACCCCAGTTCCCTCAGCCACTCCTCATAAGACTTCTGCTCTAGACCCTTCACCAGCTTCGTTGCCCTTCTCTGGACACGCTCCAGCACCTCAATGTCTCTCTTGTAGTGAGGGGCCCAAAACTGAACACAGTGTTCGAGGTGCGGCATCACCAGTGCCGAGTACAGGGGCACGATCATTTCCCTACTCCTGCTGGCCACACTATTTTTGATACAAGCCAGGATGCCATTGGCTTTCTTGGCCACCTAGGCACACTGCTGGCTCATGTTCAGTCGTCTGTCAACCAACACCCTGTCGTGATTTAGCCCCAGCCGGCAACTAAGCACCACGCAGCTGCTCGCTCACTCCCCCCCAGTGGGATGGGGGAGAGAATCAGAAGAGTAAAAGTAAGAAAACTCGAGGGTTGAGATAAAAACAGTTTAACAGGTAAAGCAAAAGCCGTGCATGCAAGCAAAGCAAAGCAAGGAATTAATTCACTACTTCCCATGGGCAGGCAGGTGTTCAGCCATCGCCAGGAAAGCAGAGGTCCGTCACACGTAACGGTTACTTGGGAAGACAAACGCCATCACTCTGAACGTCCCCCCCTTCCTTCTTCTTCCCCAGCTTTATATACTGAGCATGACATCATGTAGTATGGAATAGCCCGTTGGCCAGTTTGGATCAACTATCCTGGCTGTGTCCCCTCCCAGCTTCTTCTGCACCTGGCAGAGCATGGGAAGCTGAAAAGTCCTTGACTAGTGCAGCAACAACGAAAACATCTCTGTGTTATCAACACTGTTTTCAGCACAAATCCCAAACATAGCCCCATACCAGCCACTATAAAGAAAATTAACTCTATCTCAGCTGAAACCAGGACAGTATCCACTCCTTATTCCATACCATTTACGTCATGCTCAGGTCTCACACTATCCAATACATTCTCATTACCCACCGTCACCCTTCCCATCCTTTGATTTAATACACACATATCATTCCCTTAGTCTATGGACCACCACTACAAAATATTTGTAAAATGTCCATAAATGTCCACAAAATGTCCACTGAGTTCATTTAGTCCATGACTTTGGGCTTCATCTCTTATGGTTGTTACTCAGGACAGGAGAGGTGGTGTGTTTCTTGGAGTTATTGGGCACCAAAGCCAGCTCAGGTCAGGTCACTGCTGCACTTGCACTGCTTCTTGTAAGGCTTCTCCTCCATTTGTTCAGGTGGTTCCGGCTGTAGTAATTCCTATAACATGCAACCCAAATCATGGGTTACAACAATTTAAAGGTATATCCATTACAATCTCCACCCCTCGTCCCTTTGGACCAGGATATAGGGTTTAACATTGCAACGAACTCCTCCCCTTGCTCCTAGCCTGGCTAGCAACAAGGGGTTCCTGCTATAGTAATTCCCACAACATGCAACTCAAATCCCGGGATACAACAATTTAAAGGTATTTCCATTACAATCTCCACCCCTGGTCCCTTTGGTCCAGACCATCAGGTTTAACATTGCAATGAAGTCCTCCCCTTGCCCCTGCTCCAGCTTGGACTTATCCACAGAATGTAGTCCCTTCAGAAGTAAACTTGCTCCAAGATGGCCTCATGCACAGCCACTGATGTTTCAAGGTGTACCTGCTGCAGCATGGACTTTATCCACAGCCACAGATGCTTCGAGGTGCACCTTATCCAGTGTGGACTTACCCTTGGGCCACAATCCCTTCAGAGGTATACCTGCTGTGGCACAGACATAACCATGGCCACAGACGTTTCAAGATATACCTGCTCTGGCATGGGCTAATCCATGGGCACAGATGCTTCGGGGTGTCCTGCTCCCACATGGATTCATCCACAGGTCACAGTCCCTTCAACTCGAGTTCACACTGGAGTTCCAGCCTGTCCAGTGCAGCAGCACAGAAACAGCAGTGATGTCCTGGCCATCTGCCAGCCCAGGAGCAAGGCCGTTGCTGTTATCAAAATGTTCCCAGGCACAGCAGAGTAAGGTGATCAGCGGTACAGCAGCACGGCAAGCAGTGAAAGCAAAAAGCAGCCACTAACGAGCACTGGACTCTAACATACAGTAAGGCAAGCAAGCCTATGGCAAGCACAGAAACCTGCCAGTTAATAGCTACACAGCAATAACAGCTATAAATTTTATGTAGCACATTCCAATCAAATCTGTCATTATCTCGAACCCTTCGAGCCCCACGTTGGGCGCCAAAAAGGACTGTCATGGTTTAGCCCCAGCCGGCAGCTAAGCACCACGCAGCTGCTCGCTCACTCCCCGCCGGTGGGATGGGGGAGAGAATCAGAAGAGTAAAAGTAAGAAAACTCGTGGGTTGAGATAAAAACAGTTTAATAGGTAAAGCAAAAGCCGTGCATGCAAGCAAAGCAAAGCAAGGAATTCATTCACTGCTTCCCATGGGCAGGCAGGTGTTCAGCCATCGCCAGGAAAGCAGAGGTCCGTCACACGTAACAGTTACTTGGGAAGACAAACGCCATCACTCCGAATGTTCCCCCTTCCTTCTTCTTCCCCAGCTTTATATACTGAGCATGACGTCATGTGGTATGGAATAGCCCTTTGGCCAGTTTGGATCAACTATCCTGGCTGTGTCCCCTCCCAGCTTCTTCTGCACCTGGCAGAGCACGGGAAGCTGAAAAGTCCTTGACTGGTGCAGCAACAACGAAAACATCTCTGTGTTATCAACACTGTTTTCAGCACAAATCCAAAACATAGCCCCATACCAGCCACTATAAAGAAAATTAACTCTATCTCAGCTGAAACCAGGACACACCCCCAGGTCCTTTTCTGCCTGGCAGCTTTCCAGCCACTCTTCCCCAAGCCTGTAGCGTTGCATGGGGTTGCTGTGGCCCAAGTGCAGGACCTTGCACTTGGCCTTGTTGAACCTCATACAATTGGCCACAGCCCATGGATCCAGCCTGTCCAGGTCCCTCTGTAGAGCCTTCCTCCCCTCAAGCAGATCAACACTCCCACACAACTTGGTGCTGTCTGCAAACTTACTGAGGGTGCACTCGATCCCTTCGTCCAGATCAGATGTTGTTATTCATTCCTAAGCGTGAGGTTCACCTCACTTACCTTGGTCTAAAGTGCACCTTGACAACTTCCTCAAATTTCTTGACTGTTTTCTAGCCATGAAGCAGGTAACTCCCCAGCCCAGGTAATTCTTCCCAAGAGCTGTGCTTTAGCTGGCTACCTCCTCTTCCTGAGTGGTGGGCTTATCTTTTACCTTGACTTGGATGACAAGACATCCTTCTGCCTCTGTGAGAGCATCAAGAAGTGCTATGCTGCATTTTAAACAATACTGGACATGCACCCTGCTCCACAGCTGGAGGAGAGACCTGTTTCTGCACCCTGGCTGCACACGGATCCTTGTGGATCAGTTGAGCTGCTGCAGTGGTGAAAGTGAGCTCCTCAACACCAGGCAAAACTGGTACGTCCAGTGACATGGTAGGAGATTGGGAAAAGTGCAAAGGTTCCCATATCTTCTTAAGAAGCTATTTTGAATTCACTTACATAAAGCACCCAAAGCTCTGTATGTAACTTCTAATAGTTGTGCTCAGCACACATGGACTTTGGACAACCAGTCTCATTCCACTTTCGGCTTCCACAATTGTCTGAGTAGCACCATTTCACCTGCTTCATAAAAGACCAGGTAAACACAATCTAGTACATTAATCTTTTCCTGAGAAGCACTTCCTGTCTCAAATAAACTTACAAATTAATCTTGTTTAATGTCTCTCTGGTAAACACAGGTTTGCTTTTTATTCCATTTTTTATTTATCTCCAGACCTTAAATTAATTTTTCCTTCTAAATTTACTCTAAGAAATCACACTGTACTAAGTTTAGATTAATTGTTCTCTGTTTTTTTAAATCACTTTTTTTTTCAATTTCTTAGATGTAGGTTATGTTCTGAATGTAGCACCTGTCTGGTTTATAAAAAAACATTTTCAAGTCTTTGACATCTTTTGTCCAGCTCTCATCTCTAATCATGAAAGCAATTCCTTAGTTTACCCAACTTTGTTTTTCTGCAATCAGGGAACTGTATTTGTATTCTTGCTTTTGTTTATCTTACCATGCAACTTAAGTGGAAAAAAGCCATGATCAGTTACTCCAAAGCCATCTTTCATGACAAGCTCTTCTCTAATCACTGATTTGTTAATACCAGATCTAAAACAGCATTACTGCTGACTTAGTGCTGTTTTAGTGAAGAATTCTGCTAGCTGTTGCACACAGAAATAATGCAACCTAAGTATTTTCCAGTCTACATCTGGGAAATTAATTTCTAGACCTATTTTTTTTCTCTAGTAACATCTCAGATACTCTGTCCTACACCGAGCTCGAAGCTGTGGGTTAACAGCAGATCTTCAGCACTATGCCAGCACAACCGCCCACCGTCCCTCCCTGGAGGGATTCTGCCCACACCATTTATCCCTGCCCAGCCCATCTCACCAGCTGGAAGGGACTACAAAATGTTATTTTAACCTGTATGTCTGGCAAGAAAAAACCTTTTCTACACTATCTGGCTTATTATGTTGCTTTTCTACCATTCAACATAAACGCCTTTCCAAACGAAATTAAGCTCTGTGACTAACATCTGCCAGGTGTGGTTCTTGTTTTACTCATAATTTTCCCAGGGGATGACTTGCACATGCAATTAGTGTTTTGTTTTGTTAGTGTGTTTAACTTAATGCAGCATGCACAGCCCTTGGTATGTGCGCGATGTCCTTTGAGGAAAAACATTTATCTTGAAAACTGCATGGTGGCACAGCTTGCGTGCTTCTGTGACATTCAAGAGAGATGAAACGGTTAGCTGGTGCTGATCAGACAAGCACATAAGCCTGACTTTGAAAGGGTTCTTCTACGTTACTATATTTATTTTGTTTGAGCCACAGAAAAATGCATTCTTGTCAAAATGTTTCTTTAACAGGCTTTGCTTGCCATTCTTCTTGTGGGTTGGAAACTCAAACACAAGCCTAATAGACACTTCACCCTAATCAACAACATTTATTTTCTGAGTCTAAGTCTAATTTCACCTTCCAGTTTATTCCTGGCTATCCTGGGGGATAGCTGAAATGAAATAAAATGAAATTATGCTAATAACTTCACAATCAGTTAAGTTGCAAGTCTTTGCTTGGGAAAAGCTGAGGATTTTCAGCTGAAGCAGCTGGGAATAGATGGTGCTGAAGGTACTATGGGATCAAGATGCATGAAGGTAAATCAGGTGAATTTTGCTGTTGTGACTTTCCGTAGGTGATGCCTGAATTGCCAAGAACAGTCATTTATGTTGGGGAGATTGAACATGCTGCATGTGTATGAAACACCTAAAAAGTATACCATATCTGCCTCTCTTTGCCATGTAGTTACTTACTTCCATCCTCATTTTATGTGCTTATGCCATTTGTTTGTTCTGCAGTTGATTATTGATGGCCAATGAATGTTCCTACATGAATTTAACTTCCTGTATCCTGACAGAGGTACTATAGGTTTATTTATTTTAATATCCTCACAGTGTTTTATTTTTATTTAGTGTTTATTATTTCTCTCAGGCTTTATACTGTCCTTATAGCAAAAAATGCATTTATCTAAGAGTACAAAAGCAAAGAAGTATTTCATAGCTAGGATTGTTTTTTATGTGAGTTTGCTTGAGCTCCAGGTTTGCTGAATATTTCTGCAAATGGAGCTTTTGGTGTTTACTGTGTGTTTTTATGTATGTGCCACAATAGTGAAAGGTTTTTCTGACTTTCTCAGATATTTATTGAGAGCAGGTTGTGCCATATCACAACCTTCACCCACAGCAGACGCTCCTGTATACAGCACTAATAAGTCCTAGAGGGTAAAAACATGTCTTTGTGTAATAGTTTGGCCTCAAAAGCAATCCTGCTCTGATGTCAAAGCCATCTCAGATGTGGTCCTGCACCTAGGTGCTGCGAAGCAGATGCTGAGGGCACTGGCCCTATATCAGTACCACTGAGCTCTTGCAGATCCTCGCCATTTGAACTCCAAGAGCAACCAGGGAAGGATGTTGCATGCTTTTTTGTTTCTTTTGTTTTTGCTTTTAACACACCTTAGTGTCAGAGTCTGGTTCTGTGAAGTATGGAGGCTGAGGATGTGATCTAAAAGCCCGTTTTAAACCTCTGAGCTCTTACCAGTTGCCTTTAGTAGTCTTTGGATCAGGGGAGACTACCACAGTTCTGCGACATCTGTCAGAAGTGCAGGTGGTGTTTGCAAAAAAAAAAAAGCCCAGAAGACCAAACCAGGCAAGATAAAACTGTCCATCAATTATGGCAAAGTCAATTGCCATCAGATAGCATTATAAAGTTTGTTCTCATTGTGTGTAATGCACTACTGTAGCAAGTTATGTAAAATAAGGGCAGTGCTTCTTACATGTTCAAATACAGAACATATTTTCTCTCTTCAGTGGAGATGAGATATATGTAGATCATCTGTCTCTCTTACCAGTCAGACGAAACAAAATGGGTAGAGTCCATTTGTGGTCAATATTCTTAGTTTCAGGTTTATAAAGTTTCATTGGAAGTATTTAATCTCTTTCAAAATCTAGTCATGCCAATCAATAGATGTGTCCCTGTACAGTACATAATAAACATGAATGCTTAGTTACATAAAGATATACAGACTTACCAGTAAATCACTTTGCCTTGTAAAGGGATCCACCTGCATGGAGCTTGGTCTTGGACTGCAGACATAACTGGCAAGGTCAGTAATCACTCCTGCTATGTTAATTGTGACAGCAATTACCCAACAACATTTTGGCTTGTGCAAAGAATGGTCCCCTTCGACAGAACTAGTGGGGGAAGCTGGGAATGGGGCATTAGTTGGCCACACTCCTGGATCCTCTCCTCTTTCCTCCCATCGGGAGCACGGTGCAGCAGTAGCACTTAGTACATCTTTTAGAGCAAGCCAAGCATTTCTGAATGACAATTTATTTACACAGGCGAGGAGAAATAGCTTCTTGGCAACCGTGTACACACCAAATGCTGATTTTCTATTTTAACTTCTTCTTGGCCTAGACACAATGGCAATTGGCTTGTGTGAAAGATGACAGATTACCTACTGAAGGGAGAGCAAATGAGGGGAGAGCAAACACAAGCCCAAATCTGCACTGTCCCAGTGCAGTGCCTAACCTTATGACTTGCTGAAATACTTGAAATTGGTTTGGCACCCTGTCCTGGTTTCAGCTGGGACAGAGTTAATTTTCTTCCTTAAAGCAAAAGCCACGCACGCAAGCAAAGCAAAGCAAGGAATTCATTCACTCCTTCCCATGGGCAGGCAGGTGTTCAGCCATCTCCAGGAAAGCAGGGCTCCATCACGCGTAACGGTTACTTGGGAAGACAAACGCCATCACTCCGAATGTTCCCCCCTTCCTACTTCTTCCCCAGCTTTATATACGGAGCATGACGTCATGTGGTATGGAATAGCCCGTTGGCCAGTTTGGATCAACTCTCCTGGCTGTGTCCCCTCCCAGCTTCTTCTGCACCTGGCAGAGCATGGGAAGCTGAAAAGTCCTTGACCAGTGCAGCAACAACTAAAACATCTCTGTATTATCAACACTGTTTTCAGCACAAATCCCAAACATAGCCCCATACCAGCCACTATAAAGAAAATTAACTCTATCTCAGCTGAAACCAGGACAGTATCCACCCCTTATTCCATACCATTTACGTCATGCTCAGGTCTCACACTATCCAATACATTCTCATTACCCACCGTCACCCTTCCCATCCTTTGATATAATACACACATATCATTCCCTCAGTCTATGGACCACCACTACAAAATATTTGTAAAATGTCCATAAATGTCCACAAAATGTCCACTGAGTTCATTTAGTCCATGACTTTGGGCTTCATCTCTTATGGTTGTTACTCAGGACAGGAGAGGTGGTGTGTTGCTTGGAGTTATTGGGCACCAAAGCCAGCTCAGGTCAGGTCACTGCTGCACTTGCACTGCTTCTTGTAAGGCTTCTCCTCCATTTGTTCAGGTGGTTCCGGCTGTAGTAATTCCTATAACATGCAACCCAAATCATGGGTTACAACAATTTAAGGGTATATCCATTACAATGTCCACCCCTGGTCCTTTTGGGCCAGGTTATAGGGTTTAACATTGCAACGAACTCCTCCCCTTGCTCCTAGCCTGGCTAGCAACAAGGGGTTCCTGCTATAGTAATTCCCACAACATGCAACTCAAATCCCGGGATACAACAATTTAAAGGTATTTCCATTACAATCTCCACCCCTGGTCCCTTTGGTCCGGACCATCAGGTTTAACATTGCAATGAAGTCCTCCCCTTGCCCCTGCTCCAGCTTGGACTTATCCACAGAATGTAGTACCTTCAGAAGTAAACTTGCTCCAACATGGCCTCATGCACAGCCACTGATGCTTCGAGGTGTACCTGCTGCAGCATGGACTTTATCCACAGCCACAGATGCTTCGAGGTGCACCTTATCCAGCGTGGACTTATCCTTGGGCCACAATCCCTTCAGAGGTATACCTGCTGTGGCACAGCCATAACCATGGCCACAGACACTTTGAGATGTACCTGCTCTGGTGTGGGCTTATCCATGGGCGCAGACGCTTCGGGGTGTCCTGCTCCCACATGGATTCATCCACAGGTCACAGTCCCTTCGACTCGAGTTCACACTGGAGTTCCAGCCTGTCCAGTGCAGCAGCACAGAAACAGCAGCAATGCCCTGGCCATCTGCCAGCCCAGGCGCATCGCCATTGCTGTTATCAAAATGTTCCCAGGCACAGCAGAGTAAGGTGATCAGCGGTACAGCAGCACGGCAAGCAGTGAAAGCAAAAAGCAGCCACTAATAAGCCCTAGACTCTAACATAGAGTCAGGCAAGCAAGCCTATGGCAAGCACAGGAGCCTGCTGATTAATAGCTAAACAGCAATAACAGCTATAAATTCTATCATCTAGCACATTCCAATCAAATCTGTCATTAACTCAAACCCTTCAAGCCCCACGTTGGTTGTAACCCAAAATTAACTCTATCTCAGCTGAAACCAGGACACCCATGAATTTTCCTTTTTTTCCCCCAATTCCCTCCCCCATCCCACTGGGGTGGGGGAGTGAGCGAACGGCTGTGTGGTGTTTAGCTGCCTGCTAGGTTAAACCACAACAGGCCCAAAGAGCTTTTAAAATAATAATAACAATTTATTTTTAATTGTAAATCTGGAGTAACTATAACATAGAAATGAAAAGCTGGACAATCCAGGAAAATAAGAAAGAGTGTGGAAACCAGCCCGTAAGGCTCAAACCCTAGCTGATTTTGAGCATTCACAGAGTAGGTGCCTCCTCCATTTTCTGTTGCAAGGAGTTAGGAAGGAACAATAAATGAAATCCGTAAAAGGTGAATCATTGGTTATTTACCAGCAATTAGCATCACCTATTAAAACTGCCAAGAGTGACTCAGCCGGTGTTCCTAGCACTACATTGATCAGGAAGTTAAAAGGAGATTGGCAAAAAAATACCCCAGCCAACCTTCAAAAAATAGCCAAAAGCCAACATGTGAGCATCACAGTCTCACACCTCCTTCTCCAACACCACCTGGGTCCAGCCCTTTTGTAGCTTTAGCTTAAACAAATTATAGCTCCTCTGTCTCTACCTTGGGATGAGGCCTTCTGAGATGGGAGAGCCACAGTTCTGCCCACATCTGGTTTACTGGTGTGTGTAAGAGGAAAATCTGGTGAAATTACTTCATTCCTCCTCTGTTCTGATCATTGCTGGTGATAATGATTTCCTTGTTATGGCTTGTAGACTCCAGCATGCTGCTGTGTCAGTGCATAGGAGGGCTCAAATCCGAGTCTTAAATAAAAAAGCGGTTTGGTTCCAGCACAGCATGTTTGTAAAATATCTACTGACAAGAAGAAAAAAATTGACTCTACATGGCCTGTAAAACATATGTTAAAAATTCTGCATCATAGACCAGCTTTAAATTATTCATTTTTAATTCCTTCAGCCTTGAAGGGCCTTTAAACATTGACTATGAGAAACAATCCTACCACTGAGGGAACAGCCATAAAATAAAATACTGGCTACTTAAAAATATAGAGAAAAATGCTTTACTTAGACACAGTTTCTGAATTTTAAAATATGAATAAAGGGCTGGATCCCCACTTGGTGAAAGCTGATACAGCTCCTTTGATGTCTGCATAGCTATTCCCCATCAGCAGCTGAAAGCCCTGGCCCAGGGTTTAGAATAGATATCATTTCTGTACATAAGAAGAAAAGCAAGATTTGCATGGTTAGTTCAAACTATTTCATATTCACTGAGCTGTTGAGGAAATACTGTCTGTGAAACAAATCCTGGATTCTTTCCCAAAAACATCTAAATGACACTTGCTAGGGAAATGCTACAGTATAAATGGGAGCAGATCCAACCCTCCAGGTTGGACCCCGCTGTAATTACGATGACATTCTCGGAGAGCACTTGCTACCTGCATGCTCATTGGGGTGCATTGGTGAAGTTGAGAGCATCCAAAGGAGTGTAACTGAGTGTAACACTGGTATAACAAAGAGAAATAGGTTCCACACTTGCTGTTTCAGAAGGATTTTAGTCTTGTTCTCTGTTCCTGGCTCAGCCAAGCACTGGCAGAGTCCTGAGGAAATTCTGCATGCTCCACTGATATCGCTGTCACCCCTCCCCGAGGCACTCCTGGGGCAAGCACCCTCCTATTCTGCCTTGCTCTACAGAAAGGAGCTTTTCTGACCCAAACCAGCCACTTCTGAGCTCTCTTCCATATCTCCTCCTTGCAACTTGTAACCGAAGCTGGTGTGGCTGCTCGGAGGGGTGCACCATGTCTTACCATTTGCATACTCCAGAGAAATGACACAGAGATAGGACTGAGAATGCAGGGAAAACTTCATGTTACCCCCTGCTCCCTTTCTTCAGTCATAGAATCACAGAATGGTTTGGGCTGGAAGGGCCCTTAAAGATAATCCAGTTCCAACCCCCCTGCCTTGGGCAAGGACACCTTCCACTAGACCAGGTTGCTCAAAGCCCCATCCAACCTGGCCTTGAACACTTCCAGGGAGGGGGCATCCACAACTTCTCTGGGCAACCTGTTCCAGCGTCATCTTGATTAACTGTCATTAATTAGGACACTCTTGACTGCAGGGTGCTTTCCTTGATACAACCTGTAGACACACTAGTAAAACTTTATATACTGTATGATGAGAAATCGCCTGTTTTACTAGAATCATCCTTTTCTCCTGTTAAACTCATGGACAGACCCGGTGTGGTACAAAGGCAGAGTGCTCAGACTCTTCCTTCCCCAGGCACTGTTGTTTTCATAGGATATTCTTTGGAGCCCTGATCTTGCTCTTATTCCCTCCATCATCTCACAAATGCTTGGGATAGATCTCCAGACCTGATGGACAGCCTTTTTGCTGGTGAGCTGCTCCCCAGTGACTTTTTCATAAACAGACCCACTCACCCACAATCATCAGGAAGGAAATGAAGCAGCAAATTCAACTAACTTGCCCAAAGGTATGAGAGTATCAATGAGGGTTACAGAAACTGTCACAGGTGATCAAATCAGAGCTCTTCAAGGGCCCTATCCCACCTCCACCAAAGTGGCAAGCAGCTCCTGGGAAAAAGCAGTGAGGAGCTATTTAATACACTGTTTTCCCCACACAGTCATTCCTTGTGTTGATACATTCCTTGTAAAACAAGCCTAGGTTTTTTTACCCTCATTACTTTAGATTAAATCCCTTCCAAGCCCTGTTTATGAAGGATATAATACTTTGTTGCTTTGCAGTACCCAGGGGCAGGATTTAGTGATGGGGTGAGTCCCTTAAAGGTTTTGTACGGGCTTACGCTCCAAAGCAGAAAGCTCAGCCTGTCACAGGTACTCACACCCGAATGCAAATATCTGCACAGCACGGCATACGATGTGACACCGGTCTAGATTCACACTTAAGCTTTTACTAATATAACTCTATGGAAACAAGCCCGGTGATGATTGATGACTTACAGCTCCTACGTAGCGCGTTACAGTTTCCAGTGCAAGTATGTTGTGCTGGATGTAATAAACGAACAACGTGGGCAGTTTCAATAAGTAGATTAATAACTTATAACTCACCCGCTTCACAAAGGGAGTTATGCACCGGCTGTCCAGCGTTAAGGAACATGTTTTTCAGAGCTCAGGAATACGTTCTCCCCTCTGACATGTGCTGTGGATGTTCACTGTGCACGTTACACTGCCTACGGGGGGGTGGGGACCACTGGAGAGAAGACCGGAGAGATCATTTGCTTCTTTGGAGGTGCTATAACCTCCCCACTTCTTGTCTTGTCTCCAGTCTTTACACATCGACACTAAAAAAGCCAGCATTATGTTGTTAAATAGTTTTAGCAGACACTTTATCAGTTGAATATATCTGTCTGGGGGATTCTTTAATGATGTTGTATTCTTTTTAATTCTGCAGCGTTTTATAGTCACCTTAAAAATGTCTGATGCTGGATGGAAAGAAGATATTATTTACTATATGCTATTTTTTATTATTACTATTCTGAGAAGCACCGAATTTCCTTTCACTTTCCCTGCCGTGATCACCTCTGGCATCCATGCAGCCCAATTTCAGAGGCAGGAGTTGCGGGGCGGGGGTGCCAACACAGGTATTTCTGGGTGGCGACCCTCTAGGGAGCTCATCTTGGGCAGCAGGGATTTCACCCGCACGCAGCCCAGGGGGAAGTTTGGGCTGCCGGCCGGGACCCCCCCCCGCCCGCCCCACGCCCCCGGGCCGGCCGCAGCCCCCAGGGGCGCGGCGCGCACCCCTCCGCCGCGCAGCCCCCGCGGGCGCGCAGCCCCGCTCGACGGCCCGGGGGGGTGGGAAGGGAAGGGAGGGGAGGGGAAGGGAAAGGAGAAGAGGGGAGAGGAGGGGGGTCCGCCCCGGCACCGCCCTGCCCGGCTCCGAGGAGGAGCCGCCGGGGGCCCCCGGCGCCGTCCACGTGGCTGGGGGCGCGCTATATGAGCGGGCAGGAAGCCCTGCCGGGGAGGGAAGAGGAGGGACGGGGCTCCCGGAGAGGTTCCGCGGGCAGCGCAGGCAGAGAGCGAGGCAGCGGCAGCAGCAACGGCAGCAGCGAGCGACCGCCCGCCCTTCCCTGGCCATGGGGCTTGGCGGCCCGCCGGCCCCCCGCGCCCCGCCGTGAGTACCGCGGGACCCCCTCCCGCCGCCCTCCTCCTCCTCCTCCTCCCCGCTTACCTGCAAATCCGCTCGCTCCCCCCCCTGCTGCAAAAGGCGCGGCGGGAGCCTCCCCCTCCCTTCCAGCTCCTCATTTGGCTGTGAAGTTGTTTTTTTTTTCCTAAATTATTATTATTATTATTATTTGGAAGCAGGGGGTGGCCCCGGCGCTGGCGGAGCTTGCGGCATCCTTCGGCGGCTGCCCCGGCACTCCGCGGAGGGGGTGAGCTTCGCCCCATCCAGCCGGGATTTCCCCGGCGGAGGGGGCAGAGGGAGGCTCCGGAGCGAGGTGGGCTCCGGAGCGAGGTGGGCTCCGGAGCGAGGTGGGCTCCGGAGCGAGGCACACCTCCGGGCCGTGCCCCTGCGCTCGGGCGGGCGGCAGCCGGCAGCGGCGGCGGGGGGACGCTCCCCGCAGGCTGCCCCACGGCATCCCCCGGTCCACGGGGGACCGGTCCTGCCCCGTGCCCTGCGTGGCAGAGCCGCTCTGCTGCAGGGTGGGCGCTGGCAGGCGGGGAGCGGCGGGAGGGACCAGCCTGGCGGGGTCCTGCGCCCTGTTTTTTTTTTATTGTGTTTATTTTTTTTTTTTCCTTCGGGTAGGCTGTGCGGCGAGAGAGGAAAGCCAGTATTACTCCGTTAGAAGGAAAAAAGCAGACTAGCTGTCTTAGTTACCCGCTCGCACATCTCTGCTTGCAGAATTAATTTCCTGTGGAGTATAAATAACTAATCTTCGAGGTCAGCAGTTTGGTTGTTAGGTGTGTTTTTGTTACACTTGGTATATTTATCTCTATAGCAAACATACATCCCGGGTCCTTACTGTGATTGATTTTAGTCTTGGCATAAATGAAAACAAACTGGTAAAAAAATGCCTTGATGCATGTTTACTCGTTTGAGACGCACAAGATTTTTCAACTCTTTGTAACGGTTGGGCTTGTATGTATCCAATACACTGAAATAACTCATTTTATATATAATTGTAAGTCTGAATTACATATTTGCCTGCTGGGCACACATGTTAAAGGAAAAACCTCCCTAATTATGGATCTTTCAGAGAGATTGGAAGGGTGACAAAGCCCTTGTAATCTTTTGGGTCAATTTTCATAAGCTCCAAAAGCTGTCTTTGAAAAGGAAATTAAATTTCAGTGTGGAAAAGGGACAGGAAATTCAAGGATATAAAAAAGAAAGTCCCTATTCTACTTTGATTCTGTCCTCAGGAGTTCATTTAGGTTGGTGCTCTTCAGTCACATAAGTTAAAATGAGGAGTTGCCTTTAACTGGAGTCTTCCTGCCTCTTGGCAGTTCAGAAGATACTCAATTAGCAGCACACTCCTCCTGTATATTATTTACATGGTTTTAGCTGGAGGGGTGGCTCTGTGTGAAGCATCTGCTTTGAAATATTTGGATCGCTACATCCATAGCGTCCCGTGCGATCCATGCCAGCCAGTGCCTTCTGCAGCCAGTATGTTCACCCCTCATCAATTTTTACGGCTCGATCCAAAGCCGGCGGTGCTCTGCCCGCTGCTCATAATGCCTCGACAGAGCTGCTCTCATGTTAGAAGAAGTCGGGGTTGCCCCTGGGTCATCTTTCCTGCTTTTGGCAACGGCACAATGGTTATCTGCAGGGCTCGGCTGTGCTGGAGGCCCTTTCTGGGCTCATCTGGGAACCTGACAGTTTTTAATCCGTTTGAACACATGTTCAGGTGGTGGCCAGGGCTGGAGGAGGGAATGGTTGGATGTGAATAAAAAAGGTGGACTTGTTTATTAGTTAAAGGCACTTGTTTTCGTGATTATCCTGGAAACAACAAAACCCCAGCGTAGGTCTATGGTGAACTTGGCACTCTGTTCCTTTGCCAATTTTTCACTTCATTTACTCTATTTTGGTGCTGCTGTAGGGTAACATTTCAGCAGCAGCAGGTTTAAATCCTGTGCCTCAACAAAGTCCTGGTCTACGGTTCTGCCAAACCAGCTTTAAAGCTACCACTACATATTTAAAGTACACTTCTGTCTCATATACATTTATTTTACCTTTCTGCTAGTAACATGTAAAAGCATAGTCTCTGAAAGAGCAAAAGAAGAGGAAAATCCAGTTCCTTATTCTTGGCACACTCACTTGGTGCGCAGTCGGATTGTGCAGTGGAGACAGCGAGTTGCCCTGTTTGTATGAATTTTTCACACATCCCGGCCAGAAATGAACTTGTAGCCTTGTTTGCAGTTTTTCTTCCAAACTTGAGGATATTAATAATGGTGATGGCATCTAATTGAGGAGGGTAGCTTTTAAAACTAAACATCATTTTATGTAAGACTTTGCATCTGCTTATCAATTTGGTTTTTTGTTTATGTAAAACTGGGAGTAATTTGAGGGGAAATTAGGGTCATGCAGATGGCAGTTCCATCTTCTAGGTTATAACAGCATATTTTATGCCAAGTACATTGCAAATGCTGCTGTTAAATGATAGTAGTAATACATTTTTATTAGGAGCTTCTTTTAGAAGTATTTTTAACAGTGTTGGTGAAGCAGAAATGTGCTTTAAAAAGCAAAGGAGCAAGAGCAAATCCAGCTCCATAGTAAATTTAAAGTGCTGTTAATCCCACCACCTGGTGGAGCTTTTCATGGCACCGGCCGAGGGAACTCTGAATAAGGACGCTTTTTTTTGTCTTCTTTCAACACTGTCAGATGCTACATGTAGAGTTTCTTTAACTTTTTTCTTTCTCATACCAGACAATTAATTTTCTATATCTTCTATATATTCTATACTTTGCAGAAGGCAGCATAGGACTGTTGGTGTCTCATCTGAAACAGCACTCCTCTGTAGATAGATGAATCGGTGAAGTAGGAGATAAATTTCTTCCTTCTGTCCTTGTCTTTCCCTTGCAGCACACTCTTTTTTTTTTTTCCTTGTTTTTTCAAAGGCAATACGACACTGGCATAGAACATGACTGTAACCTGGGCATCCAGAAGCTATTTGTTTTCACCTAGGAACACTTCTTAAGTGGAAGAATTATTTTTAATAGCCAGCCCCTCTTCCAAGATACTCTGATGAAACCTTTCAGTGCAAGCTCAATTAGCTTTGTACTAATAATTTTGATATAAATATTGCTACAAAATATTTGCTAAACAGCCTGTGTACAATCAAGCTTGTAAGGAGAAGAGAAGCAGCTGCATTTTTGACTCATCTGAGATTACTGATATAGGTTAAAACATAGGCGTAAATTCCACTGAATAAGGCAAAGTGCAGCAGAGATACTTTTGCCTCTCTCTGAAGTATGTAGTCCTGCCTAACTGCATCAAAGCCTGTCTCATGTTTGTTATGCCTAGTAGCTGCTAAATGAAAATCTGAGTAAGTCAGAGGCATGCAAGTTAAAAACAACTTTAGGACTGTCAGCTCGCACCTCAGAGGGGAATTACTCAGAACAGTGAGAAACTTCCTTGTCCCATACAGAAGTTTCCTGAACACTGTGGCTTATGCAAGAGACAAACTTGCAGACAAATTCCTGTTGTAAATGTTTGTATTGCTCTTATTGCCATAGTGCCTGTGTCAGCAGACAACAGACTAACAGAGTCTTTGGGTAGCCTAGGAAGGTGGTAGCTCCTGTCTGTCTCTCGAGTCCTGGCAGGCACGGTTCGCCTGGTCCCACCGGTGAGATGGATAAATGCCTTTGCAGCCCATCCAGAGCAGGTCCGCATCCCTCTCTGGGCTAGCCTGGTGTTCCAAGATTGATTCAACTCATCACCCAGTAGGCGTCTGCTCTCTATTGCCCTCCAGGGAGCTGTGAATCATGTACTAGGCTTCAGGGATCTTTGGTTCTTTTAACTGTACTTAGAACTTAACCAAAAGTGCCATTTGAACTGCCCTGAACTATCTGTCCTGGCCTTCTGGAGCTGGTCCAGAAAGATATGAGTCTCTGACTCCTGGTGTCATATTTGGGACCCCAGGAAGGTCGCTTTAATGTCTAGGGCATCTCCAGTGGCATCTGAAACCTGTGTTTGGCAACTGAATTGACCCTGTGGGAGCTAGATATGCTTTCTGGGCACTAACCTTTAACTTACGAAATAGATGATGTTATCAACATAAATTGCCTCTATTTCAGAGGTCAGTTCGTTAGAGAGGAGTTGTCTCCTACCTCATGTGACTCTTCTTGTTCTGATAAGGGCTCTGGACCACGCTGGCACTCATTAACAGCAGCCACAGAGGAACTGCCGTCGCCCTTCTGGTCGCCTTTCCTACTCTTACCCCAACATCCTCTTTCCACTGGTTCTGAGCATCCCATGCTCTGATTTGTAGGTAGCAAACTCAAGTTGCTTCGCAGAAAATGTCCTATAAGGCTTTGAAAAGTTCCTGTACATCAGGGCTGCACAATGCCCACAGCTGTGAAATAGCCGTGGAGTGTGGAAAATGGGGCACCTTGGGGGACAGGGAGCTCTTTTTAAAAGAAACTCCCAATAACATCAGTAGAAGCTTGCTCTGAAGCATGAATTAAGATTAGGGATGTCGTCAATTGTAAAGACTGTAGTAATTGTTAAAATGCAATTTGGGGGGAAAGGAGGGTGGAAAGCAATTCGTTCCTGGCTCTGCTGCGCTTTGAAGTGCTCTCGATTAAGTTGCTTCATCTGGACTGACGTGCTATCTCGTCCCACTTGGTGGGTTGCGGGATGGGTGAATCTTTTTGATTCCCTGAGGGTTTGCATACTGACGAAGGCTGATCTCTGCTCGGCAGAGCCGCGGGGCCGGTAGAGTCACGACAATGACTCAGAGGAACAGTCTGACTAGCAATTTTATTAACTGGCGAATTCGACAAACGGACAAACTTAACGATCTGGCAAGCTCAACGAATGAACAGAGGTAATTTGGCAATGGAGCTATTTTCCTGGCAACCCATCACAATTTATCCAAAACTTATATATAGTGGAAGAGTAGAGGAAGAGAGAAGCGAGAAAAGGGGAAGAGAGGAGGATAGAGAAAGGAAAAGTATCACCACCCTTGGATCCCGTGATGACAGGCATGGCAATCCTCTAGTGATGGGCGCGCGCGTGGTTCCCTGGAGGGCGTGTCTTTTATACGCTAGTCCTGCCTCCGGTTATGCCCCTTGAGGACTTATATGGTTCTTGTTCTAGAACGTTCTCAATCTTCTGCACAGGTGTTGGGGAGGAGGGTGGTCGCAAGCCCCCTCCTCAGATCAACTCTGTGTGACCTCTGGCCGTACATGATAAGGTCCGTCAGAACCCGGAACTGTGCATCCTCCGACGCGCTCTCCACGTCCACGTCCCGCCCATCCTGTGCTCCCCGACCTGCCATTGCCTTGCAAATCGTGCCTCGCCTCGCCACAATGTTTGAGACATTAACTCTTTCAGTCTCTCACACGTGCACGTCCTTCCTCTGGGAGAAGATGACTTGTGCCCTGCGTACAAGATGACAAAGCCTTTGGTTAGAGAGGGGGTGTATTATTTCAGGAAATCTGTAAACCTCATAAAACCACAGCTGTTTCTGTCGGCTGATCGCGAGTTATGGAAGAACGTGGAAGAGTCACAACATAAATGGCTGTACCCTGCGTCTGGTGACAAATGTTTGAAGTGTAGCTTTCTTGCTCTGAGGACATCATCTCAGTAGAGCCTTTGTGTTTTGTAGTAGCTTTTCCATTTCTTTGGAAGTCCTTTCTCCCAGCAGTAGTTTTGAATGCAGGCTCAGCCCTCCATAGCTTTCCGCCCCAAAAGGTTTGAGTGAAGGAGGAGCGAGTGGCTGTGGTCGGACCCCACAGGGTCCAAACATGACCTTCGCTGCCTTGCTGGTTCCTGACACGGGATTGCTGCTGGCATGGAGGTGACCACGCATGCTCTGGGTATCCCTAAAACTTCCCCAAACCGGATCAGTCCTTATCCATCCCTTTGGAGGATCGTTCTGCAGAGCAAAAGCTGGCACAGTGAAGCTGAGGTATTAAATTGGATGCAATTTTAAAATGTCTCTGGACTAGATAATTGCTACTGACATTTTCCCAGGATTGGTGGATTTTTAAATTTTTTTCTTGTTTTTAGCTGTGGTACACCAACACAAAACAAAGGTTGTTCTTTTTAAAAGGACGCTACATTATTTCTGGAGGCTGGATCTTCAATCAATGACTTAATCTTACATATCTGAAATGCTGTGTGTGCTGACACATCACAGTGCTGTACCAGCTCGAGAAAGAAATCTCATTCTATCAAATATGCCAGCTCAGTTAATATGACCCTGCCAGGGAAGCATAAGGCGTCACCTCCAGTTTTTTAGGTAGGACTCAAGTTCCCTCTCTCCAGCTCAAATTCAATGTACACTACACATGGCGAGATTTGGATTTTTTTTAAGGCACCTGCTTACATCCTGACATGCAAAACCATAGGTCAAATTGGAAGATGCCATCTGAATATTTGGGTTGAAACTTACTGGTTTGAGTCCTACAGACAGTCCTTTGGGATTAGTCTTGAAGCAGAGACCTGTGTTAATTCATCCTGAGACTTCTACAGAGTCATATGTAAAGAACATGGTGTAGGGTTACCTGCAACTTGAATCGGAGGTGACCTTACAGTATTTGTCTCTTTTATGACACCTTACAGTCCATCCGAAGCTGTCAGGGTACAACAAGGGCATCCATGCCTATATCTTAAATTCCTTTAGTCTGATGGGATATGGTGATGCCTTTTACATGACCTGCCCTTGGGCAGGTATACAGGCTGCAGCCTGCATTAGTGCGAGACTTTAGCTGCTAACGCTATTGCTCCATGCATCTAATGCTTTCTCTTACTAAATCTTGATTTAAATCAGTTTGTGCAGATGATCTGACTTAGATTTTTTGGTGACAAAACTGAGAAAAATATTGGTTTACATTGAATCAAAGCAAACCTTAATTAAACAAAGGCAGGTCAAGATTATTATGGTTTTGATCAAGTGGTTCTTGCTTTTTGGTTTACTTAATCTTAATTCCAGGTCCATTTCAAACTCTCAGGTTGTCAAAATTACTCATTTTGAAAGAGCCAAGAAGAAAGTTCGCCTTCAGAAATGTCAGAATGATTCCTCTGAATTTTATGTGACCTGCATCAACACAGTTTATGTTGGCCGATGGCAATACTGATATTATACCTGAATTTGGGTTTTTGTTTCTTGTCTCTTTGAAACTATTTTTGTATTGAAGCTATCATTCTTCAGAAGGTTCACCCAGCTTTTCTCTTAAGGGGTAATTCTGTGCATTCCAAATAAAGAAAGGATCTCTCCTGCTTCTTGGTCTAATGCTTTTTAGAAGAATTAGAAATCTTCCTTCTTGATCTCTGTTCTCTTTCCCCCTCCCACATGCTCTGCTTTTCCCCTTCAGATGAAATTTGCTCTTGTTGAGAAACGATGACTGTATGATCAGGTCTCCTGTGGCTTCACTCTGCGTCTTACAAACAGACCTGCTGCCCTTCCCAAACAGTTGGCTTAATTCTAGCCTAAAAATTCACCCTGAAAAGTAAAAATGAACTTTTGTTTGCCCTGTATCCCGTTAACAAAAGTTCAGCGTCAAACTTCAAATGTTAATGCTGAGGGATACCTAATATCTCTAGGCGGTTGAGCAGTAGCACAGGTGGAAACACAAAGCAGGTAGATACTGTTTGCAGACAGGACATGGAGGCACATGCAGTTCAGCAGCTGAGAATGCCATAACCTTTGCAGTGAAGTTATGCAAGTTATGATGAAGTTGTCTTCTATGCTCTGGAGATTATGCTTTAATGGCAACACAGAAATGCAAGGAAAAATTGCATTAGCCTTTCTAAAAGGTTAGCAGTTAAACAGACCCTTGCAAAAACTTCTCTTGCTTAGGAAGGCAATATTCAAATGTAAACTGGCTCTTATATCATATGGAAATCAAAGTCCTCCTTTACGGTGCTAAGAGGAGGAAAACAGTTTGGAAGGGTAGTGTGGGGATGCTTTATAAATTTGGCAAAAGGCAGCTCCTTTTGCCAGAAATGCCTATGGTGTGGCTTACCCGTGTAACTGGGGACTCTGTAATGGTTTCACGGGGAGCGCCTGGGCAGGAGGTTCAGCTGTGGGGCCACAGGATATGGCTTTGCTTCAAGATCTTATCTCTAGGTGAACAACTTACCTCCACTGAGGTAACAGAAAATTATTCTAGAAATGTTCTATTCCATAGAAATACAAAGTGTGTGTGAGATACTGAGAGCTTCTTCAGAGCTTCAGGGAGAGTTTTCCTAGTTTCATCTCCATTTCTCTCCTTCCTGAGCAGACACTGAAGTGTCCTTCAGTCCTCCTGTTCTGGTACCCTTCTGTGGTTTTTGTTGCTATTTGCATGTGTTCTTCTTCTTATCGGTACCATGTCCACAACTGTTCCTTGCCAGAGGAGAACAAGCTATTTCTGCAGCTCCCACAACTCCCCTTCCTCTGCTGTGCTTTGTTCTCTGCATGCCAAGGTCAGACTGAACCAAGACATCTGGAGAGCCGGGGACACTTAAACTTTGCATCTGAGGACAAGCACGTGGTGGTGGGAGGACACACTTGTGGCTGAGAACCTGGAGTTGCCTTGGAGACCTGAGCCCCGTCCCATCTCAGCTCTTTGCTCCAGTCTTGCCAGCTGTAAATGACAGCGTTTTGGTTTCCTGTGGGGGTTGAGTAAAGATATAAACATTGCCCCTTTGACCAACAGCCCGATTCTGAATCGGGAGAGTAAAAGGAAATCTTCAACTGCATGGACAGAAGAGCTTTAGAGATGGGACGTTCACTTTAGCGATTAACTATCTGCCACTCCCTTGAGTAGTGCAGTCATCAGAGATGTGCAAAAGCACTGCTGATGCAACAAAAATCACCCATATTTCTGCTTTGTCTACTACAATGAGGTTATCACCGTAGTGCTGCAAGGATTGTGCATTTTGGTGCTTTTTCCATGTGGCTGTGGCCGCGCTGCTTTTACTTGCCTGGTTCCTGAGCCCTTACAGAGGAACATAAAGTGTCATTGACTCACTGTGGCTGTCACAGCAGATTTTCTGTGAATATTGCAAAAATAGATACGCAAAATTAAAAATTGCTTCAGACCAGAAATGATAGAGGGAAAAGCCTATATCGTGGTAGCAGGATGTGTGAAATAGCAGCAGCTACAGAGCTCTGTGATAAAACTGTGGGGACGCTGGAGCATAGCTGTCCTGCCATCCTAAATGGCCACTTCATTAGCTTGCTAGGGCAGCGAGATGTACGTGTAGTCTGGGAGACAACCTAATAAAGCAAACCCATTAAAAAGCGTACTAATTAGAGACAAACTTTGCCCCACGGCACCAGATTAAGTTTGATAGGATTTGTTTAAGTATATACGTAGTTGTGTGCAATATTCAGGTGCTTTTTGGCCCCTTTGAGAAACTGGAAGTGTTTCATTCACCTGTAGGGTATGTGCATTGTAAAATATTTGAGGACACTGGAGAACTGTGATGCATATTCCAGACTGAGGAAAAATGGGGTGATTTACGTCTCTTACAAGTGGGAATTTCACTCAGGTTACAGGAAATAAGTGTGACAGAAATTGAGACACCTACTTCTATCTTTTTTTAATGGTCCTTTAAAATGATGGAAGTTTTCAAGAAAAAGAATACATATATTGATCAATATATATGTTGGTCCTCCAAGTCTTGCTGTGATTTGACATAATGCTTACAATTTAGACAAGTTAAATTACACCAACAAGAGTTGGGTGTAAATGCCCAGTTAAGACACTGATTTGTGCCCTACCTGGGCTTCTCCTAAAGCACCGTAACTCTGGTGTGTAAAATGGCCAATACTTCAAACAGAAATAAGCCTCGAGCAGCTACAGAAGTGGTCGTGAGGCCAAAGAGTGAAGGAGCAGGAGATGGATGCTGGCTGTTGAAAAAATATAAGGTTGTTAAAAAATACAAGGTGATACAGTAATTGCAGAAGTGGCTAAAACGTTTGCTAGTAGCAATGAAACAAAGGAGTTTAAGTTGCCTCTCTACAAGGCGAGAGTCTCCTGTCGATACCGACTTGAGCGTAAGTATTGGCAGAGGAGGTTGCTATGTAATTGCAATTCATTTTGGGATATTTTTAATAGGAGAAAAACTGGAGGTTTGGATGGAAAAGAATTGATAGGTTAGAATTACCATCGCAGCTCGTTCGGAGGGGGATGTCTGTGTTTCACACAGCACTGAGAGAAGAGCCTGCTCCTTTCTTCCTCTCCTGCCATCTGACCCGCTGCCAGCACAGGAAAGGGGCTCATTTGTTGTGCTTTGTTTCTGCTGGCTTAAAAGGAAGGGACACACTTTTCCTTTACCTGTAAAAGCTCTAGATGAAGAATGCTATTTAAAGCTAAAATTTTACCAGGTTAAGCCAGAAGTGCTCACTGCCTCTATTGTTTCTTGGAGAAGAGCTTCCCCCACCCTAGTTTAGATAGTAGCCCTTTGTCCTTGTGGCTTAAAATACCCGAGTCCTGTCTGTGGGGGCTGTCATCATACTAATTGACAAACAGTCCTAAGGAATTTGCCCTATTTAAAGTTATTATTTTGGAAAAAAGACAGTTGTCCTTTGAGAACAAGCCTGACCAAGAGTTAGATCTTAATGCAGCAGAAAGCAATCCTTAAATCCTCCTCAGGCGAGCTGTCAGGGACCCACACATCCCAGTTTTCTTCTTTTGTCTGTGTGTGAATTTCTTAAAGCAGCTTTGCTTAAAGTGTCATTTCCCTGATTTATCTTACCACACACAAACTTAGAGGTTCTCTGTATTTTATGAAAACAAACAAAAATACCCCAGCACAGCTTCATTTTGGAAAACTGCATTTCATCAAGGTGTAACTCTCCCCTGAGGTTGTTCTCAGAGCCACTAACCACACTTTTGGCATGTCTCTGAATTTGGAAAATAATATTATGAGTCTGGCTGTTGTCTGCCAGTAAAAATTTTACACACTTACTGTCTTGCTTGGAAATTTACTGGCTGTGATACACAGAAGATACCAACGTGTGTCCTCAGTGAGGAGCTTCTCACGGAACAGATTGTCGGTGGAACAAGAGACCCCGAGGCAACCTGTTGCTCTTCCTATATGAGTTTCAGGCTTGCTTGGCAGAGGTGCACACACACACCTGGTGCGATTAACAGGGTGGCATGTAACCCTTCCCACTCTCAGAAGAAACCATCTGGCTTTTCAAGACAGCTCTTCCACAGGGTGAAACTTGGTGCTGTTGAAACTGGTGCCGCCCATTCCTGCGCTGCTGACATCCTCCTCACTTAAACTGGAAAATGTGGCATTCTGCCATCAGTGCCCGAGGGTCAATTTGAGGGTAAAACCAGGTGAGAATTGCTCATTTTGAAAAGCATCTCCTTCACAGTCCCTCACCTCTGAATTCACCTCACTGTTCTGAATTTGTCAAAGCCCAGATGCCTTTTTTACTTTTGTATCTAATCAGGTTTCATTTGACAAGTGTAGCTCTTAGAGACGGAAATTCTGTTATTAGGGCACTGACACTTATTCTGAATATTAAAAACCCTCTTGCTTTTATAGCTGTCAGAATCAATCTTTCCGATCTCCCCTTCCAGCTGCCATGCTCTCTTCTGAGCTGATTGCTACTCCTGAGCAGGTACGTGGCAGCATCGCTTTGGCTGGCACCAACAATATTGACTTCCAAGGAAATTAAGTTGATTCCGCATCTCGGTCCAAGTGCTGTGTTTTGTTTTTAATCTTCTCTTCCATCAGTAACAAATGCTGCATGACAGTTTCACCTTTCTCCAAGAGAGAATAGGGTCGTGCACAGTAACCTTGAGTATAGACTTGTCATATCTAATGAGCTCATTAGAGCTTGATCTGCTCATTACCTGGAGACTGTTGAAGGCAAGACCAAAATATCTCATGGAGACGGAGTGGGTAGGGTGCTTCCCTCTGAGTCAGCACAGGAATGTTGCTCAGCACGTGTGTTCGAATCTATTGCTGAAGCTGTCATCTGCTTAACGAGACTTACAAAGCTTGTGACTTCTCATAATCTTTAAAACACATGGCACTTTTATGAACAGGCTTGTTGATGGTGGTTTCCTTTCCCAAAGCCAACAGGACTCTTTTCAATCTGTATAGCAGAGTACTTTTCTTAGTGCCATCAGTCATCATCACTGTCCAAGAGTCCAGTTGAAGGTAAATAAAGATAAAATTTTCTTTCTTACAAAGTTACCCCTGCCTTCCCAAAGAAAATTCTTTCCTAGGTGTGAGAGCTCTTGGCAGTCCGCTTATAGCTCCTATTGAATTTCAACTTCCTGTCCAAAGTTGTTGGGACATGAGATTGTTACAAGCCTTTTTTTGTCCTCAAAGGCCACAGGGTAAAGGATCCTTGTCAACAGTACATGATAAAAGATTTGAAATCTGATGAGTGAACTTTAAGGCATGCAGTGGGAACCTGCAGAGTGACTTGGGTGTTGGGAGAGTTAACATTGGTTTGGTTTTTTTTCAGGAGGTGCAGAACAAAGCAACATAGTTGGCATCTAGAATTAAAGGGGTTCTTCAGTCTGCTCAGTAGGCTATTTTGGGAGGCATAAACGATGTAAGCATCATGGCAGGAAGACTAAACTACTCCACATCAAATGAGAATAGTATTTATGCAGGCTCATGCTATCCTTCTCAGAGGGTGACTTCATAGTTCCCCATCACTTCTGAGATTTGTATCTTGATCTAAATAGGACAGAGATTTATATCTTAGCCTCTTTCACCAGGATTCTCTAGGTGCACACTCAAACTGGTGTGTTAGCAGGGATGTACCACAAGCACAATGAATGGCAGAACTATACCAAAAAGGTATCCTTTTGGTATAGTTGCACGGTGATGCATAGTTTTAGCAAGGTTTTTGATCCTACCTAAAAATTAGCAAGGTACTCACTGGCATGTTTGTCTTTTTATTGCCTGACCCTTCAAAGGAGATGGTGGCAGGGGAAGGAAACAAGTGACTTTCAGATGACATTTCATTCATTTGTAGCAATTCTTAGCGATGCTTCCTAAGGATTTTACATGCATGTGGCAAAAGCTCTGCTTATGTTTTCCTTTGATATATACCCAGAACCAGAGACAGATGTTGTAAATCAAAGTAATTAAATGTGTTGGTTTCTTGTAAAAGATGGTTACTGTAGTTCATTTCATGCTTCAGGGGTCAGGAGGGATCTTTAAAACACAACTTTGCGCTGCCTGTGTAATTTGAAGGTGTTTTTTTCTTTTTTTTTTTTTTAATTGCAAGGCTTATTAAATAACTTTGTAGGCAAAAGTATTTTTCAATGACAAATGTCTTCTGTTGGGTGTTATCAGCAGCACTTCCTTCGTTCCTCAGTTCAGAGTGCTTTAGGCAGAATGGGAGAGGGACATGCTGAAGGAGAATCGCTTTGTACTTAGCAGAATTAGAATAAGCCCAGCAAGCACATGGTTTGTGCTTAATTCCAAAAGCCTGAATCTGATCTCTCTCCTACTAATCTCTAAAGGGATTATTCCTGATTTACACCAAGCTGAATGAAATCAGAATCTGGCCCTGAAAGCCTATTTGTACTTCAGACATTGTCTCAAGGCAGCTGACCTGCAAATATGAAAAATAAGCTTGGCTTCCTGCAGGTTAATTGTTTAAATTTGTCAGGCTAAGTGGACTATAGCTTGTTTAGCAGGGTTTATTTTAAACTAAAGACTCTATCCAAGAAACGGTATTGCAAAAACTCGGGCTAGAATCCATTTACCTCTGTTGGACTAATAAGAGATGGTAATCAGAGGACCCTCTTTGGTACAATACAGTGCTCTTTATTTGCGTAGTACCTTTCGTCTGAGGATATTAAATAACTACTTCATTGCAATTCTGGAAGCTGTTCAGCCAGACAAGTCTCTTTAATGACCTGCAGTGACTCTAGTTGCTAGCAGTGAAGTAAAAATAAGCTAGTACACCAGGTCTCTGGTCCTGAGTGGCATCTGTAAGAAAAGGTCTGCAACCTATAACAGGGTGAAGCTGTTGGCTGAAAATACTGGGATTTCTGGAATAAAAACTACGGCACACCTATCTGCTGTGAAGAAAATTGTTCTTTATTAGCACAAGTTCAGCTAGTGTTCACTGAGACAAGTACCAAAGGCAAATGTACAGTTTTGGGGTGGGAAAGCATAGGTTGCCTTTAAAGCGTCATGGCCAACTCCTTTACGTCCCCAAATTGATGTAGGTTTTGTTTACATTTTGATTGTCTACATGCTCATTTTTAAGGCTGTGTTTATATGGTACCTGTCTGTATCATGATAAAAGGAAAGTGGAATACACCTTTTCATAGGGCTGCTCTAAAGGAAACTGGCATGTTGTTATATACCCGTGCATATTCTCAAATGAACAAGTCACATTTGTCATTGCTGCAAACCACAATTTTGGTGTAGTGACACACTTGCACAGTGTTTGAATGACCTAAACGCAGACATATAATGTCAGGGAGCAAGATGGGTGGCCTCATGCGATGGCCTGCCTTATTCCCTTTGAAAATTTTATTCTTGAATTCTGTTTTCACCTTTGATTTCCCAATAACTGTCTCTTTGCCATGACTATTTGAGATGCTCCAAGCTTTAAACTACAGTGGTGCTATATAACAATCAGGGTCGTTAATATTTATAAACACTAAAAGCATGAGGGACATGAGTGACTGAATCAAATGTCTTAATTGCTGTCTTTGGGAAGAGATGGTAAATGACTGTCTCAGCAGACTAGCAGTGTGTATTTGCAACGGGAAATTACAAGGTACATACAAGGCTGTTTAGATGGTTCTGGAGGGTCCTATGTTTATGGACCGTAGTATACCTACAGCCCATAATTCACCCAGCATAGTGAAAAAACACTGAATTCTGGGACACTTGTCCAAAAGGCGTAGTGCAGGAATATTTTACTCACACTGGTTCGGTTATCCCATTCAAACATCTGCTCCTGCTGTGGAGCTGAGCCACCTTTTCCTGGCTGAAGGTGTGGCTACGATGTTAAATATATTGAACCAAATTTGACATACACAGCCATTTGACTGGAGGATACCCTTAATTTTCTTTACAATGAGTAAGGAAGTCTCCTACTTCATCAAAGGCGTAATTTAGCTTTATTGCTAGTGGCTCCAAGTTGTTAGCCATGATAATGTAAGCCCTGCCAGTCTATCAGCAGAGACTGGAGGAGCTAATGACTATTCCTGGAGAAGAGACTTCATTGATTCAAACTGAAATAGCTGGTCAGCGATACTCTGAGAAGTTTGCATTAAGAATAAAAACCTGGTTGACTTTGTATAAGGAACCCAGAAAACCATGTAGTGAACTCTCAGTATTTTTCTCTGTTTTCCACAAAAAAACCATCATGATCATCTTCACAAGGTCCATGCCTCTCTGCTTTTCTATATTCTTTATCAATGATCTGGATGAGGGGATCAAGTACACCCTCAGTAAGTTTGCAGATGACACCAAGTTGTGCGGGAGTGTTGATCTGCTGGAGGGTAGGAAGGCTCTGCAGAGGGACCTGGACAGACTGGATCGATGGGCCGAGGCCAACTGTATGAGGTTCAACAAGGCCAAGTGCTGGGTCCTGCACTTGGGTCACAGCAACCCCATGCAACGCTCCAGGCTTGGGGAAGAGTGGCTGGAAAGCCACCTGGCAGAAAAGGACCTGGAGGTGTTGGTCGATAGCTGTCTGAATGTGAGCCAGCAGCGTGCCCAGGTGGCCAAGAAGGCCAACAGCATCCTGGCTTGTATCAGAAATAATGTGGCCAGCAGGACTAGGGAAGTGATCGTGTCCCTGTACTCAGCACTGGTGAGGCCGCACCTCGAATACTGTGTTCAGTTTTGGGCCCCTCACTACAAGAGAGACATTGAGGTGCTGGAACGTGTCTAGAGAAGGGCAATGAAGCTGGTGAAGGGTCTAGAGCACAAGTCTTGTGAGGAACAGCTGAGGGAAGTGGGGTTGTTTAGCCTGGAGAAAAGGAGGCTGAAGGGAGACCTTATCATTCTCTACAGGTACCTGAAAGGAGGTTCATACTGGATATTAGGAAAAATTTCTTCACCGAAAGGGTTGTCAAGCACTGCAACAGGCTGCCCAGGGAAGTGGTGGAGTTGCCATTTCTTGAGGTATTTTAAAGACATGTAGATGTGGTGCTTAAAGATAGTGGTGGACTTGGCGGTGTTAGGTTTACAGTTGCACTCGATGATCTTAAAGGTCCTTTCCAGCCTAAATGGTTCTATGATTCTATGATTCACCTGATAGAAACCAGAATAAGTGGCACATCCACGTAAGCAAATGTACGATTTAGTGGGGGAATGAAAACTCCTGGTTAACTCTGCACTGCTCAGCAAAGCTCTCCCCTCCTGCATCCTGTCCTCTGCGGCAATGTGTGCATCAAATTGGGTCCGCTTCATCGAAAAGAGCGACGCTGAAGCTTCCTTTGGAACTTTTACTATTTGATTGAATCAAATCGCTCTAAAAATTCTCTCCATCTCTATCCCCACTGTAGGGTAAGAGATATTTTTTCCCTATTTGTCTCTGCTCTCAGCTGGTCCCACTATGGCTGTTGCCACAGCAGATGTAGAGGTGGAGAAACTTCCAAATACACCATGTGCCAGATATAAACTATACTGCCTTGCCGAACTGGTTAATGTTATTTAGCTGACAATTTGGTAACGTAGGAAAAGCTGCATATTACTGGCCAAGCACGTCATAATTTTCTGGTATTTCTAAAATGGATGCCAGCACTTGGAAATATTGAGTAATTTTTAATTGAAGGGATATGATCGGTAGGTGATTAGTTTGTGAAGTGCCTTGAGTGTATGCTGTGTTGTAGAGACAAGCCATCTGGAGTGAGCCTGTGGTTTAGCTTCTGTAATGAATACCCACAGACTGCGATGCCAAAATGACCAGCTTTATTATGTAGATGAAGATCTTGAGCAATTCAATTCATTTTCACAGATCTAAATGAACTAAAATGGGAACATAATTTGGCCCAAAGTTTTAGTTTCATGCTCTTAATTATTAAGCCAGGATCATCAATGCATCTTCCAGTATACTTAATATAACCAGCCACCACAAATCAGCCTATTCAGTTCCTTCCTCTGCCTGCAGCTTTTACCAAATTTGCTGTGGCCAGGATTTCACCCCATTTTGCCTGGACAAACAGTGTGGCTCCCTTAGGTGTTTCTTGTATTTGCTGCTCCTCTAACCTACAAACATAGCCCTCTGCCTCTGATCTTGAGGGTAAGCTGGCAGGGTAGAAGAATCATAGAATCATGGAATAGTTTGGGTTGGAAGGGACCTTTAAAGGTCATCTACTCCAACCCCCCTGCAATGAGCAGGGACACCTTCAACTGGATCAGGTTGCTCAGAGCCCCGTCCAACCTGACCTTGAATGTTTCCAGGCATCTACCACCTCTCTGGGCAACCTGTTGCAGTAGTACTGTCTCACTAGTGGGGGTTACTGGACAGAAGGAATCCCATCATAAATCTGTTCTAGTTACAAAGCCTGTAGCTTGCGTTGCTGCAGGGTACCTGCGCGGTACTGTTACTGGGTACCTGCAGCAGTAGTGTCTGTGTTGCCAGTCCTGTAGCTGCTGGAATTAATTACTCTAAAATGGAGATTGATTAGCGGTATCACACCAAAATTAATCCTCCCTCTTTCTGAAATTATCATTACACAGTCTTTTTGCTGAAGTCCAATCAATCACGGTGATGTACAGCATTAAAACTTGAATCCAAAGTGCTGCCTTGTATCTGGTGTATGAAGGGGTAGGAAGGAGTGAGGGTGACTGGAGGAGTGACTGGAAGTAGCTGGAAGAAAAAAAACCTTGAGAAGGCTTTGATCTGAAGTTGGATAGCTGTGCATTGAGGGGGAGTGTACTTCTAGGAGAAGGGCACAGTCTGCATGTAAGTAGATGTATTCTATTTGATGTGCCGAGATCAAGGTGTCGGAGCCTTTAACTACTCATCGGGCTGTCTTACCTTGCATTTTTCCTCTTAATTTTTCCCTTGTGTTTAAGAATCATTTTTCCCTCTTGTTCTGTGAAGCATTCTTATGCAAAGCCAAATCTGCAACTCAAGCAAGCTGTTTGTAGCACAAGAGCAAAGAGATGCAGGAGTTTTGACTTTGCATAAAAATGCATCACTTTTTTCTTTTTTTCTTTTTTTTTCCCTCCCTAAACTTGTTATTAAGTGCAGTACTTTAATGAAGCATTTCGTGGAGGAAAAAAAATGCAACTGCCATGTCCTGTAGATTGTTCCCAGATCCCTGTAGGAAGGAGTATTTACAGATTAAAGCCCTTGCTGTTTCCTGTGTCATTGCAAAGCAAATAATGAGCAGGACTTGAAAAGCTCTGGTATCTCCTGGTTTGGAGTACCAGTCCCTCT
Source organism: Ciconia boyciana (assembly GCF_034638445.1). NCBI lineage: Eukaryota > Metazoa > Chordata > Aves > Ciconiiformes > Ciconiidae > Ciconia > Ciconia boyciana. The sequence goes on from NC_132935.1 coordinate 8,732,810, forward strand.
CAGAACATGAAACAACCATGCCAGCACTTTTTCATGGTACCAGATGACTACATTTCATAGCAGATTCTCCCCCAGTTTAATGCTGCTAATGACTATATGAACAAGCCTTAAAATGTAAGCACAAGTTTAAAATCTCAGCTTCAGCATTTGAACTTAAACAAGTCTGTACAAGAAGAGTCTGTTGGAAAGGGAAGCATCGGTTTAAAATTGTCAAGTTTTCCAGTTTTTATTGCGATTTCCCCAAAGCCATGCAATCTGTGGCAGACCCAGGAATAAATTGCAGGAATCAGGTTCTTGCTGTAAGCACGGAGAAGTGGCATGCTCTGAACGCTGGCTCGTGATGAACAAGCCAGCGGTCTCTCTCTCAGCAAGAGGTGAGTCACTTGGGTAATTCGTTTTTTTTAAACAGCAGAACTGGATTCATGCTTCAAGCAGCCTCAGACAGCCAAAGAGGAATAAACTTCAGGTTAAAACGTTGTGTTTCGTGTCATTACCTTCTTCTCCTTCCTTTTTCCCCTGCAGTGACAATGTGTCAGTGGATAACAACGGGAAGGGGAACTATGCTACATGTGGGAATAATAAAAGCTAGCAAGGTCTACATTGTGAGGTCCCAAACTACAACAAGAAAAATGGGAGCACCTCTCTTGCCTCCTAAAGTATGGGAAAGAAAAATAGAGGCAGGTTTAGATGGAGCATTTGGGCAAGCTGAGCACAGATTTTCCCTACACAGCATAGCTCTTGGAGCAGGTGAGGAGATATATGTATACAACTACCCATCCTTGATCAAGGGAAACCACTTCTGGCTGACTGAAGTCTGTTATTTATGAAATATCCAGACTATATCTCTAACACATTCTGCTGATATGAACCTGAATCACTAGCTTCCCAACTGCACTTTCCAACAACATCTGGTAACACTTGGCCCCTCTACCTGCAGTGCTGCTACAGCCACTGCTTTGAAAAGATGGGTTTCAGTGACAATATTGATCTGAGCTTATTCTTAACTACTATATAATCACAGGGTGAGCACTGGTGACCTACAGTTTCAGGGAAACAAGATAACATTTACTTTTATCTTTGTTCCAACAAAAGTCTGTGATATGATCTCTGATCCCAGCCTTTGAAGGGGTCCTGTTCGTAGAGATTAGGTAAATAGAGATTCTGCTCATTTTTGAAGTGAGCAAAGGGGGATAGACTTTGGATAGGGCACTGGATTGAAGACAGGGTTGCATTTCTGTCTCTGCCGTACAAGAGCTGGGAACTCCTCTTTGGCTGCTGTGATTTTGCCAGCTATAGACTGTAACTGCTATTTGCACCTCTTTCATAACTTGTCTGGTTTTAATTAATATTTCTTTTCTATCCCTTTTTTAAATGTGCTATCACACTAAAAATTTTTGGAACAGTGCTGGATGGGTCTGCACAGTATACTGAAGTATTGACAGTCCGTAGGCATCTACCATTGAAGAGTTGAAATGCAGATAGCTTATTCTGTGGGGTAGTCACAGATGCCAAAAGTTTAAAGTAATGAAGACATATGGGGAACCTTTGAATTTGCAGTATAAGGAGACTCCAGTAGCATATATAACACTATGGGCTCTTTTTTTGTCTCTGTAAGGGTTTTCCATATCCCATGTTGTGCAAACATGACTGATGAGATGTTAAAATGTGCCAGAGTAGTATTCCTAGAGACTCCACTGTTGTGGATGGGGAAAGGAGAATTTAATGCTTACTTGATCCTAAATACACCTATTTATAAAACAAAAGTGTGCTTCCTTTTGCTGGGCAGGTATTTTACGGTACCTGAGCTCTCAATATATGAGAGTATTAAGTCAATGGTTTTGGTTTTGTAAGCTACAACCTTGTAACCCTTAATATACAAGGTGAGAAGAATTAACGTGGCTCATTAATAGCTCTTGATAGGTAGTAGATATGGTTGCAAATGCCAGCGTGTGGTTGGCAGTGTGTTGAGAGTAGGTGTCCCTCAGCAGGATTTGGTGGTCCTGCTTGACAAAGAGGTGGAACATTCTTGGAGAGGGTATCAAAGTGGGATGCTGCTGGCTGCCTGTCCATGAAAGCAGAGGTGAAATCCAGCCATGTTGACCTTTGAGCAGTGAAGGGTGCATGGGTACAGGAATGGATTAGTCCAGGTGCACAGTAGTGCCTCATGGGATCATAGTTTGGAGGGCTGCCAGGCCCATAGTAGCTCCAAAGGTGTCAACCTTTCAAGCAGAAAACTTTGGTGGGCAGAAGAATTACTGCTGCCCAGGCAACTTTGTAATCTGAGGTGCTGTTTGGACTGCAATTATTCTGGTACCTACTCAGAGATGTTACTCTCATACTTCACTTTACATGCAATTATGGAGAGTGGAGGGAGCCGCTACACTCATCTTTTCTTCTCTGGCAGGATGAAACCTGGAACAGTGTTGTCTCTGTCTCCTCTTGGTCACAGCACTGGGAAGGGGGATGGAGATGTGGTGATTGTACCCATGCCAGGGAAGGTGGTTTCGGGTTCGCAGGGCTTCCCATCTGTGGCAGCTCCAGTACATTTTGTTCCCAGGCATGTCTTTATTCTTCATTTCTGTTGCTTTTCATGCAAGGAAGCACTGAGAGCACTGTCCTGCTGGGTATCCTGGGCTGGTGGTGAGGACAAAAAGGGGCAAGGGGAAGCCATCAAGCGGAGTCAGTGCTCAGAGGAGCCGAGAAAACAGCCAGCTAGAAAAAAAGCCTGGTTGTCGGGACTCATTTCCTTAGAAGGTGCAGCAGGGAGCAAAGACATGTGGGATGACTAAGATATGAAGGAAAACCATGCTTGTGTTTTGTGACAAGCCCTGCCCTTCAGCGCTGAGGGTAGGGCTTGGTTTCCACGTCTCTCTCCAGATCTAACACACGCGTGGCTCTCACGGGCAAGACTCCTGCTCCATCTGCCCCCTCTCAGTGCTGCTGGCTGACAGCTCTATTGGCAGAATCGATACTGGGAATAATATACTACTGCGACCTCGTAATTTAGAAATGACCTTGCAGAAGGAAGTACATTCTCCGGTGTCGCCAAGGGAATTGGAGCTTCATTTTCTTTTAAGAATACTCTGGTTTCTTTTAATTGGGAGAAAACTACTTGCCTTGTGAAATGAAAGGGAGTGCGTGGAGGACAGGCATGGGGAAGGGGGGAAGCAGTTCACGCTCCTTCTGGAGCAGAGAGCATTTTTCTGTCTTGGGACTTTGCTTAGAGCGCAGGAGATCAGTATGGGATGCATCTGACCAAGTGCAAGCATCTTCAACGCATGTGCTACTGTCAGAGCTGGTTATCTGTCCTCCTTTTATAGGTTGCAAAGAGAAATAGGAATTTTAGCATGTGATTTGTCTCATTCTAGATGAAACATCTTAAAAACAGGCTCTGGAGGTGGGACTTCATCCCTGTTGACAGTTTAGGAAGCCTTGATGACTTGCTCAGGTGTTGAGGTGTAAAGTTAGATCAGATGGGTCCTGCTCTGGCATGGCTAGGAGTTAGATCCCATTAACATCTTTGCTAGGGATGCAAGTGCCATAGGGTAGAGGCTGGGGCATCTAAACCGAGGGAGCTAACATTGCTTTTGTGGTTTTCTTGTTCTGTGGAGAACTGAAGCCCTAAGGCTGCGTCCATCAGGTAAGCTGATGGGAGGCTTTTGGAGCCCAAACAGCACTGAGTTGTCTGCACCTTACTGAAAGTCAGTGAGAGCTGTGCCTACCTGTTCCTTTTATGCCATTTTAAAAAAAAAATATATATTTTGATGCTATCTATTGAAAAAACATCCAGCACATAGGTGTTGTCCCTTGTAGATGAGTGTGAAAGAGATGGAGAAGCTTCCTTATGGTCCAAAATTAACAGGATCTGCTTCTCTTTCTGTAGGAAGGAAAAAAGTAGTACTGACCTGATTGACTCAGAGCTGCCCTGCAGACTCCGGGACCCAGAGTCTTTTTCATAAAAGCTTACTACATATAAACAAAGGGTCAAAACCCAAATAATCAATCATGCTAAGATGCATAGCTTAGCTGAAAACTAACCCAGCTGGTGTCTTCCCACTGCATGATCCCCCCTTGTACCCTCTCATAGATGCGAGGTCCAGACTGACCTGATCCCAGGCACCCACATGTGCAAGGAGTGAAGCCTTTTGCAAAGTGTTTTGTTTTCCACGTGAGAAAACAGCTTCCTCAAGTATTTAATACTTGGCCTTGTCCCCTGCTTGAAAGGATGCTGTAAGCCCTCTGCCACAGGGCAAACGTGAGCTGCTTTTTTGTGAAATGAAAGAATAGCAACATTTAAGTTCCAGTGAGGCGTTGCTGCTTTGTCATCGTCTAGTTGACCCTGTAACTTGCCACTATGCTGCAGTTTTGCGTAAGCCAGAAAAGCAGAGTTTCTGATATGCCAGACATTGAATCTCATGCTTTGGGCTGTATTGTCTCCAAAAGGTTGAGGAGGAAATGGCTTTTGCTATCTTAAAGAGCCTTTCACGACTTTCTGGTAGTCTTCTTCTGAAGCACTAATTGCTGCTGATAATCTGGGAAAGGAACTTCTCCTGCACAAACGTCTGATCAGTTGTGATTTCTGCGGCAATTTCTCTTTGTTCACACTGTTCAGATGCTTTTGTCCGATGTTTTGTAGCAGAGGATTCATGAGCTGTTTTTTCAGTAGGATAGCTCTGCTGTGTATTCAAGTCACCGTTGATGTTAGAACACATTTGCCTTTAATTTGATAGCCCCATTGCTCTTAACACGTGTTCACTGTCATTGCAAAAAAGTGCTTTTATTGGCTTTTCTCAGGAGGGATGGGGGATGCAGAAGTGAAATTTCTTTAGTAGAGAAACATCATTTCTGCTCTCTGCTAATAACTAAATATGTGAAAGACTAAAGCTAAAAATATTGATCATTCTGTAGAGAAGTAAAAGGACCACTGTCTTGCAAATGCAGCTGTGGGATGTGAAAACATGATTCTCGTTCAGAAGATTTTGGATTGTAATTCTGCATCACACCTCTGCTGCCTGGCGCTCCGCTCTGTGTCTCTCTGTGTGTTCAGCTCATAATATTTTGAGTATTTGTGACTAGCTGGACAGCTATAGCCTTAGATATGATGTGATCTAAAATCCTCTGAGACACTGAAATACTTCAAGGCAAGGAAAGATGTTGCTAAAGAGCACATGATGTAACAGGAAAGTCTGACCGCAGAAAGCCCAAATGTCTGCTAGAGGCAGTTTTCTTAATTACCTAATTTTGGACTTTTAAGGAACTACGTAAAAAACCCCAAACAAACAACTAAGTTGCGGGCAGCTCTTTTGAGGTGTAAAATGACAGTGATGGATGATCCTTAGACTTTCAAAATACAGATGCTTCCAGAAAAGCAAACACACAAACAAACCAACCTCTACTATCTGCTATTTTAGCAGACTGAATTTTTTTTTTTTTTTTAAATTTTGGTAGCTTTTAAATCAAAAGTTGCATTTCAGGTTGCTGGGAATGCTAAGTCTGCTTCACAGTGATGCTTTCCTTATTTCCAAGGTTTGTGCTGAACCATTCATGAATATCTGGTTTTGCACAGCCCCCCAAATTACTATCCACCTGCATGCAGCTTTGCACTGGGATGGCTCTGTGGTGCTCTGGACAAGTATTGGTTTCTCAATTGGTTTCTCAATCTGGTATTGGTTTCTCAATACCAGATCTCAGGGAGTGACAACTTCCCAGCACACAGCACTTGCCCTGTAGTTCTGCTTTTGCACTGCCATATTCCAATTTCTTTTAATTCCTCCCCCCACCCCTGACCTGCTGATGATGACCGTGCTGAACCTGTGTCCCAATATGTATCCTATGCTACCCTGAAATCTCATGCACAGGAAGCATCTGGCTGTTCCCCTGCTGTAAGGAGAATTCTTTCAGCAGATTATCTCTGTTTCATTCTGCTTCATTCTGGCACAAAGCCCTAAAAAGTCATTTGACTAACCCAGGCTCTCTGCAGATCCAGATCACCCATCTCTCACTGCTCGTGAGATGCAAGTGATTCCTGCTGTGTCCACCTGCTTGGAGCTGGCTGTCTCAGGGACATGGGCATTTGTCAGATTTGGTTTTCCCCCTTCCCATTGCTTTACCATTCATCTCCCCTAGAAGAAGCACTGCAAGTTGCTAGGAGAAGGTGAATCAAAATATACTCAATGTCAGGAACTGAAGTTTGGGACAGGGATGGGATTTTTAAACATCCACTTCAAGTATTCACAGTGCAGGCAGTGGTTTCTCCCAAGGCTCTGCATTTGCAGATTTTCCATTGAGAGAAAAGGCAAGTTAGCTTCAGTTTCACAGATGTAAGAGAAAACAAGTGTTTGTGGCTTCCTTTGGATTTTGCACTGGCTTTTTTTTTTTTCCATTTGGTGCAACTGCTCTGTACAGGCTTGGCAGGTACTCAGCTCTCTGTGCTTTCTTTTGTTGAGTCAACAATAAATCCGGCCAGAGGAGAACAGCTTAATGGTCTATAGTAATCATCTAGCCAAAATCCTGGCTAAAATATCCTCATCCCTCCAACCTGTGTAGGTGCTGGGTTTGCCTCCTTTCATCCCAAAGGGGACAGCTTTTGTGTGTGCGGTGGGGTATTGGAGGGTCCTTGTTATGCCTTGTTATGCGTTCAAGGCCAGGTTGGATGAGGCGTTGAGCAACCTGATCTAGTGGAAGGTGTCCCTGCCCATGGCAGGAGGGTTGGAACTGGATTATCTTTAAGGTCCCTTTCAACCCAAACCATTCTGTGATTCTATGATTCTATGCCATGAATAGGGCAGGGGGTGTTGGTGCAGCAAGAAGTGGCCAGGACCCCTGGGATCCCCGCGTCCCTGGTGAGGTACCTGCCTAATGTGGCCCCTTTAGGAAAATCAGGAAAGCCTTCAACTGGGGTGTAGTACCTTTTCCCAGGGTAAAAAATATTCTACTCTCTTCCTGACAAATGGGTTTTACTTTGACATTGGAGCTGCAGGCTTTAGTCTTGTGGATTGTTGCTGTGTTGATAAGATTAATGATGTTGCCATCGTTATCTTAATGGTGTTTCTCCAAAATGCCTGCTTTTCAGGTTGGGTAGGAATGTGGGAATCTCTCCCTTCATATTTTAAGTTGCTTTCTATCTCTCCTATTAGCAGGAGAAGCTTTGAGGTGCGATTCCCAGTGCTGAGACCAGAAGGTCTATTCAAAGAATTCAAAACCTCACGATTTCTGAGGCCCAACTGAAGGATGTTTAACAGTTGGAGCTGCTGACATGCACCAAACCCCTCAGAGTATGCCTGCAAGGAACAAAAGCCTGCGAGAGACATACTCATTACTGTGTACACTCATATGTTATAAAGCTTAATGTCTGCTTGAAGCCTGGGTGACAGGGACTCCATTTACACTGTGTTTGGCTCTTAATCATTATGATAATTTAATATACATCATCTCTAAAAGGTAGATTAAGTCCAAGCATGCCAAAGCCTCCTATTGGGTTGCTGCTGAGATCTGCACAATAAACCCAACGTTAGGTTTATTTTAATTTTTTTGAAGCAAAGTTCTTATTTACCTATTACCAAGCCATGCAATTACTTAAAGACATTATTTTTCTGCTCAATGATGAAACAAGCCCCAAAGTCGTAGCAGTGGGGTCACCTGGATACCTGCAAATGAGGTCTCTGAGCTTAGCAGCGGTTTGCTAATTACTGCTGATACGGTGCCCTATAAGCAGCAATCGTTAGCAAGATGCTGTTTGGCTGCTGGCGGTTTCCAGCCTGCACGCACAGCACACTGGTGGCTGTGCTGGTCTCAACGTTACGGAAATCCTGAAGTAAGTGATAACTGTCGTCAGCACAGGCACGTGTAAGCAGAGCAGACATCCTGATGGAGGCCAGGCAGTGCTGTTTAGTTCACAGCGCGATCTTTTGGAACTGCAAGAATTTATTTTCCCATTTGGGGCCCCTGGGCTTGACTTTCAAAACGAGAACCATATTCTGAGCTTTTTGTTCCAGCAGAAAATCAGCTCACTTGTTCCTGCTGAAGCTCTCCTAGTGCTGCAAAAGTGTAAAAAGAACTCAGGTTCTGGCTCACGCCTTAAATTTAATTTTTTGCATTTGCCAGATGGACTCTTTCAGTTGCCCCTGTGTTACCTGTACAGGCTGTGGCTGTGCAGGGAATATCCCACGGTATCAGCACATGCTGCTGAATGCAGATCTGCTCCTCGTGTGCGGCTGCTCTCTCTGCCTACAACTGTTTCAGCTCACTTTGTGTGAGATGTGTCTCTTCCAAGTGAGTAAACCACAGATGCAACTTTCCTCATGATTACCAACTTTTATGGAAAGCTTATGGCTCCCTATGAGGTCTCCTCCTCCGCTCCCACTGTGCTGCTGCTTTTCTGAAAGCAAATTAAACAGATCTATTCCTATCTGACCGAAGCCATTGAGCTACTTACACAGATTGACCTGATTTAGGCTTATCAATTTATTTAATGAGGTATCTTCTGCGAGTTCTGCTTGGCTTTTTGCCATCCTTCTCATTACGAAACTTGATTTTGGAATCTCTTTGTTCCAGGTGGAGTCATTGCCAGCTAGTTGGCTGGGTACATGGCTGACCTCTAGCCCCTAATAATGAATCATAGAATGGTTTGTGTTGGAAAGGGGCCTTAAGGATCATCTAGTTCCAACCCCCCTGCCATGGCCAGGGACACCTTCCACTAGACCAGGCTGGTCAAAGCCTCATCCAACCTGGCCTTGAACACTTCCAGGGATGGGGCACCCACAGCTTCTCTGGGCAACCTGTTCCAGTGCCTCACCACCCTCATAGTGAAGAATTTCTTCCTTATATCAAATCTCAATCTACCCTCTTGTAGTTTAAAGTCATTACCCCTTGTCCTATCACTACATGCCCTTGTAAAATGTCCCCTCCAGCTTTCTTGTAGGCACTGGTACTGGAAGGCTGCTATAAGGTCTCCCCAGAGCCTTCTCTTCTCCAGGCTGAACAACCCCAACTCTCTCAGCCTGTCTTCATAGGAGAGGTGCTCCAGCCCTCTGATCATCTTTGTGGCCCTCCTCTGGACTCCCTCCAACAGGTCCATGTCGTTTCTTACGTTGGGGGCCCCAGAGCTGAACGCAGTACTGCAGGTGGGGTCTCACAAGAGCGGAGTAGAGGGGCAGAATCACCTCCCTCGACCTGCTGGCCACGCTTTTGATGCATCCCAGGATATGGTTGGCTTTCTGGGCTGCAAACACACATTGCCAGGTCATGTTGAGCTTCTCATCACCCAACACCCCCAAGTCCTTCTCCTCAGGGCTGCTCTCAATCCATTCTCCACCCAGCCTGTATTTGTGCTTGGGATTGCCCTGATCCATGTGCAGGACCTTGCACTTGGCCTTGTTGAACTTCATGAGGTTTGCACAGGCCCACCTGAAGCCTGTCAAGGTCCGTCTGGATGGCATGCTTTAATTTTAGTTTTTAAAGCATGAGAAACTGAAAGCAAAGGCACTGAGAAATTACCTTGCTTATAAATGTATGATTTGGAGAGCATTTTAATTCTACCCAAGGAGCAGGAGTGGAGAGGGTGCTTCTTACCTCTGGCTCCATTGAAGTAATACTGCAGAACAGAAAGAGTTTCAAGATTAAGATGCTTCTTGCAGCCTGGGTGAGATGTCTTCTCACGATCGCCTTTTAAAATGACAACAGTGACAGATTCCACCCAGGCTGGAGGATAATCACCTCCCACTGCAACTTCTTTATGAAGTCGAAACTTCAGGATCAAATGGTGGGTATCTGTGAAGGGCTTACCCGAAGTGTAGGAAAAAAATCATTATTGATGCATAGAGAAACTAGTGTGTTTCTCTGGGATGAATATGCACCAAAAATGGCTGAATTAATCCAGATTTACTCTGATAAAACTGCGCTCTGCCCTGGAGCATCTCTCCACATCCCCTTCTTTCTTTATGCTGATGCTCCATCTCCTAAAGCTATTAAATTGGCTAATGTAAGGGGATTGTTTTGGGTTTTTTTCCTTCAGCGACTAAGTATCATTTATATATCGTACATCAGTCAGGGCCAGATCCTCCACAGGACCTGTATGTGCGTGAAGTCATGCCTTTTTGAAGGCCTTATTCAAGGCTACGAGGAGGCTACCTTTCTTGTGCTCCAAATCCTTCATCTTGAACCTTCACCCAAAGTACCTCCCAAGCTCTTCCTCCCCCCCAAATAAAAAACCCAGCAAGCAGAACTGGCTATCTTCTTTCAGGGCACAGATTCGGGGCAGGTGAGATCCTGAGCAGAGCACTCAGTGGTGGGAAGGGAGGATGTCCTTCAGTCTCTTTCTCAACAAAACTGATGCTTATGGCTGACTTTTCTACAAAAGCCCGTCTTGTCCGCATGTGTTGGGCACAACACTTACAATGTGGAGTCCCCAAGGAAGCGCAGGCAGAGGAATGCTTGATTTTGGGTGCCTGTTATGTGCAGCCATGAGATAGATGGCAAATGCTCACTCCTGCCAAGATGCAATGTGTAGGGACATCACCCCAGGTACCTCTGGGAACATTATAATTACTGCTACTACTACTATTATTATTATTATTAATTTTTTTTTCCTTTAAGACAAAGTCCCTGCAGAGTTTAGGTGCCAGTCTGGGAAGAGGGCCAGAAGGGGTTAGATGTGCAAGTTTGCACTCAGGCATCCTTTTTAGTGTCTTGTTGTTGCGTCTCTGACCCTTTCCTGGAGAAGAGTCTATCAGAGCTGACCAGGTTTAGCAGGGACCGGTTTCACCTTTGTCTTTGGCGTGCTCCATGTATACTGTTAGTGGGGGCAGGTTCCCAACTCCAGTGAAGTGTTGGTTTGCTCTTTTATCCTGGTAGAAAAAAACCCAATTTAATACAAAGTTGCTGCAGAAGAAAAGCCTTCTGCTCTGGCAAATAAACCGCCTCTGCTTTTGCCCCTTCTGCTTCAGACACCCAGCCTAGGCGCTGACAGTATTTTCATCTCAAATGCATGGTTAGAAGAGTGGAGCAGGGAAAACCCAAGATAAATCTTGCATAATAGATACCTTCTATATAGAGACGCATCTTATTCCCAGACGGAGAGAGGAGGAGGAGTGTGTATGGCTCTCAGCCCGGGGAATAGAGCGGGATGCAGGGAAGCAGAGGCAATCCCATGGCACTGGCGAGGACGCTGCATTACAGATCCCAGCAGCGCACTCCAACCTCCTGGCTGCGGAGCAGAGGTTGCTCTTGTATGTCACAGTATTTATTACTGACTGCTATTGGATTTTTATAGACCTGATTCAGCAGAGCATTTGCATCTGCATTATTTAAGTGAGTGGGAAACCCGCTCTGTCTTTATAAAGTTAGATGTGTGCTTAAGTGTCTTGCTGAGCTGGGATTAATTTAGAGAAAATAAATAGCTGCTTCCTGGCTTGGATAGCAAGCAGTCTGGGGCCAGCATTTGCAACCTGATTAGATTTAGGATGTTTCAGTTCTGAGTGCCTAACTTGAGATACCTCAGCACACAAGTTTATCAAAGAATACAAGCACCCATGAGAAAAGCAGAGCCTTAACCGCACTGAACCACATTCAACACTAATTTACAGAGTGTTTTCCAAAGTGTGCCGTTCAAACAGTTGGATAATGAATGTAAAGCTGTCCGGAGGGCCATGTATATTGGATTTACAGACAGTATTATTGAGTTGTGGTCAAACTGACCACAGATAGACCTGTTCTGCCTCAGATAATCGGGTAGCAGTCTGCGTGTGAGCCACAAGAGTTTGGAGAAGGTGTTTCTTGTGTCTTTGTGTGTGCCTGGTGGGCCTGACCCTGTGTTCCTGTGCTGGGCTCTGAGAAATTGCCTATTAAAATCAAAGAGGTTTTTGAGTGACTAAGGAGTTCAGACTGTGTCACTGTGGATTTCAGTTCCTTCCATTCATTTTCCTTTGATTATCAGTACAACACTTTATTTTTGCACAGTGTAATATTTTATTAAAGGCGCATTTGTAGCTAATAACATTTATGAAGAGGCAGCTTTGATTGAAACAGCATCTGAATGTCACTTAAATAATGAATGGGAATGCCATATATTCATTAAAATTTGAACAATGATAACTGTATGTCTGTTAGAGTCCCCTTTTTGATGGATATGGCGAGCAGCCATTAAAATACAGTGGGAATTCTTGTTTGCAGGCTCACAATGGCTGATAATAACACTCTTGATAAGTATTTGCAGCTCAAGACACTGAATTTACAAAAGGGATTCACCACAGCTAACAGCAGCTCTGAAGATTGAAATGTTACCATCATTCAGCTCTACTTATTATTTTCTTTTTTTTTTTTTTTTAAGTCTCGTGTAGAGAAAGGATTTCACTTCACCATCAGTCTGTAGAGTTGGTTTTCTGCTGGCCCCTATGAGAAGCTACTCACTATTTGAATTTAAAACATTAGCCAGTATCCCCAGCTGGTGCAAACTCGTCCCAGCACCACAATGGGAGAGGTGGAGTCTCAGTGCGATGAAGGTAGGTTTTTCTGCCCCTCTTCCTTTCACAGCAAACCATGCGTAGACAGAAGAAAAGACAGCACATAGGTAACATTGGGATGGTGTTTCAAATGACTTGGCACCTGATTTCCAATCACTGTGAGCAACCTGATCTTTAATGTAAATAAAGCCGTCCAACAGATCTTTAAAACATGGCCATCCTTGCCCTGAAGACAAGACAGTGTTTAGCACCCTGTCCTGGATGCGTTCTCTGCACAGATAGAGCATATATAGTCACTTGTGACTCTCTCATTACTCCTGACCCTCTCAACCTATAACATAGCACTTATTTAAAGAAAAAAAAAATATCTACTTTTCATCCTATTTTTAACCCAGAGGGTTTGTAGAATTTAGAAATGGAAGTGACCTAGTGGGTCGTCAAGTCCATTTTCTACACCCCGCTGCTTTTTCTTCCAAGCCTCCGTGTTTCTGGGCTTTTTAATGTTTACAAATGCATTGCTGCTGCCACTATTTCTCCAGCTCACTGATGTGTGGATGTCACTTGGCTTTAACAAGGAGACTCATGTGGCACTTTGAAGTTGGAGGAGAATATGGAAAATCCTCTTAATAGCATCTACCCCAGAAAGTGACTTTGCTTAGCTTACAGTAAATATGAGGTACTTCAAAAAATTTATTAACTACAGAGTCTTGTAACTCTTTGCTTAGACCTACAAAGCTGACCCAACAGAGGCAGTGTAGTACAGCGGCTAAGATGACTGACAGATTTATATTCCTCATTTTGACATTGAAAAAGTCACTTAATAGAGCTTTTCCTTTTCACCATTGTCCATTCTGCAGGGCAAGGTTTATCTGAGCAAAAAGTGCTTACTAAGCATCAGTAGAGCACCTACTATGCCAGGACCTTGAGCTTTATCTCTCAAGCCTGGTCAAATAAAAAAATATGTTGGTCTTCTGAAGAAATAGATCTTTGAAAGAATCTTGTGGGGTTGGGTTTTCAACTGGCACAAAGTGCTGGAGTTCTTAAGGATTTGGCAAACCATTTGAGTTTAGTTTTTCATCTATCATCAAGGATATAGTCTGTTGACTTTGCTGATTCTTTCCCCCATTCCTGTGTTCAGTTCCGATCTGGCAGCAGGAGCTGGAAGGCTCACATCCTTGTGCATTAAACAGGATGCAGAGCCTAATTATTATCTTGATTAAATTTTGTGATTAAGTGGTCTGTAATTGTCTGTAGGCTCAGACTTTCCAAGATATTACTCAGAGCTGTGTTGACTGATCATCTGGTCAGGGTTGAGGTGGCACTGCATTGATTAAATCTTACTTTAAGGGGAAATGGCACACATTTCTGCATGCGCTTAAGCTCTGTGGAGTTTCGTTATATTTCTCTTCACTGACCAATATGTAAAAGTCTATCAAGTGCAAGGCTAGATAGTTAATAAATGTTGAGAAAGTATCTATAGAGAGATATATGTATAAAATATATTAATGACTCCTTGTTTAATTTCAGAAGAATGAAAAATACCCAATTCCTGATAAATTTCCAAAGTAGGTACAAAAAACTGAGAAAATAAATATACGATAGCAACGTAATTTCCTCTTGATGACTAAAGCTACGGAAGCTTTTTAAAGCTAGGGAAGAAGGAATTTTAGGGGTGATTAAATTGAAATCTCTGTCTTTCCCTGTCCTCTCAGAATAGACCATCCATGCTTTTTAAATTTTACTCCTTTAATACTCTATGGCATATTGGTAAATAATAATAATAATAAAAAAGCAATGGTCCTTTTAACAAAGAAACAGTCAAATGTTGTTTTTCAAGCTCAGTGCAACTTGGACTTAAAGACTTGAATATTACCCAGCAATAACAGTGTGGAGATGAAATCCACTTGGATAAAAAGTACAGAGCAATGCAACTTGACAGGCTGAGTCCTAAAGGGCAGCAGTCTTGGATCCAATAGTCCCTCTCATTTTGAATAATTGCTGTGCAACACGGAATCAAACATTTATTGCTGAGTACAGGCGCATTTGCTCTCCCTGGTGACCCTCTATAAGCAAATGTGCAATATGATTTTATTACCAGGAGTGCATTTCACACAAACTGTTTGCTTTCCAGAATTAAATAAACCCGGACAAAGGACAAGGTCAATACTATTGTTTTGCCTTCTTGCATTTAAATGCTGTCTCCTAGACAGTTCAATAGCAAGCCAGGAGAGAGAATGGTTCTGTCTAAATGATTCACGTAAATTCACCTTTGAGGAAAAGCTCACGAGAGCACCAAAATCAAGGGGTTACTACTCTGTAGGCAAAGCATTCAGACTATTGCCTTCATCTAAGCAGACCTTTCCGATTGATGGCTAGTGGGAATTAGGTTGACTGGAGAAATCTTAGCCAAAAAATTTGTTTCCAAACTGGAACAGCTGAGCAGTGGCGAAGCTTTGATTTTGCTGCCAATGCAGCATTTGAAGAGTGAAACCATATTTGTGGCTGTGGCTGAAAGAGCTTCTGGGAGACATTTGAACCCACGCCATTAATTTATGAACCAGAAGCATTTTTCAGTGCACAGGAAAAGGACATCTCTGAGCAGCTCTTGCCTGGGGAGGGGCTGTGACCAGTCTTGCCTTTGGGCTGAGCCTTTGATGAGACCGGTCTCTCTTCAGTGCAATTAAAAATGAAGGCATCTGGTGCCTGGCTTGTCATGATGACAGCACATTGCACTGTTGTGGAGGGACATTAGGAGCCACTTAAAGTGCCAACTAGTGCCTTATTTGTTGTGCTAATGTATTCCTGCAGTGTTGATTCTCCCTTGCTAGGACAAAACTAGACTAAGCAGAGTCAGAAAGGTTAACGTGTTTGGTCTTTTTCTTTCTATCAGCTTTAGGAGCACAAGAGGACTAAGGCATCCCCAGGCACAGAGCAGGGGCTTTGTTGTCTTCATAAAAACTTGAGAACTCCACTCAGAGATGCAGATCCAGCACAACACCCTAAAGTCTAAAATCTTGTAATTGTTCGTATTCAGATTGTGCTGGTTTTGGCTGGGATAGAGTTAATTTAGTCTAAATAAGTCTAAACCAGGACAAGATACATGCTGGTGTTGTTCTCTGCCCCAACACTGTGCTTTGTACAACGATAAGGTTAAGTCAAAGGGAAGCACTATAAAATATATATTGGATGTGATTGATAGCACTGCATGGAAGCAAGAGTAAATTCTGAAATGATGATTTATTGTTCCAAGACCAGCAATTGGGCTTTTTATGAGACTTGAACTAAGGAATATAAACATGGATGACAGGCTCAGTGCGACTGGCTATTCAGACTATACCACCAGTCTATTCAGTTATTGAGAGCCAGCACAGAACAGCAGACAGAAGCCATCAAAACTTTGCAAGAAGTCCTCAGCTGTTGCAGATCTGTTGGTGGTGCAGGGATGAGATGCCCTTCGGCCCAAACCCAATCAGGGTATTCTGTGCAGTTCACCTTCTGCATGGTCCAGGATCAAGCCACCAGCTCCAGGGAGCAGAACTGGCACAGGGTGTAGGATGATAGCCATCATGGAGCGTTTTCTGAGAGTCTAACCTCAGGTTTGGAGCAACAGGTTTTGTCCTGAGCAAAGAAAGGTACGAGATGTGCAATCTCAGCGCTCTGAGTGTGTGATCTGGCAGAGGAGTCCTCTCTACCAAAATTTTATTTGTAATTGTTTGCGAGATAAATAAACTGCAAGCATCACACACAGCCAAATGAAATGGAAGCTACAGCAAAGCTGGTCAAGGGTCAAGGCCATAACAGGAGACTTTTAAGTCAAGGGGACTTTTTCTTTTAAAAAGTTGGGTAATTGGTGACCCAGACTTTCAAGACAAAATTTTTGACAAATGAGTTTGATCTGAGAAATTCTTTTATTCATTCGAAAGCTCCTGTATCTTGCCAACTCAGTAATGTGCTGTTGGGACGGGTAGAAAGGGCTGCTTTCCAAAAATAAGCAGATATTATGCAATAAGCTTAGTTATGTTAATAAGTAAAAGATGGATGTACTATTTATTATCTGCTTTCTAATCCAAGTAGGCAGTCATACTGATGATTACTGATTTTTTTTTTTTTCCTCTTATAAAGGGAAATGTGTGGGGAAGGGCAGAAGTCGGTATTTAGCATTCTACTTATGACTCTACATTGCAGCTTGGTAATTGATGAAAGATCCTGGCACATGTTGCTAGAAGCTTTTCTGTTGGCTTTGTGCTTTGAACCAGGTTTGACAAGCCACATCAGGAGTCCTTCATAGAACCCTTGCTCTAGCTAGAGTAAGATCGTTCTTGCAGGACCTGTTTCTGGAGTTCTCATTGAAGTGAATGGAGTAGATCTGGATAGAAAGTGCCTGTCCCCATTCTGTAACTTCGTAATTTTTGTCCTGATTCTGTTGAATCTAGGAGCTGTCCTGCACCTAATGTCTACTGTTGTAAACAGAAGCAATCTTAAAATTCATCCTGAATTTTTAAAAAAGGGACTTTGGATAAAATGGCTGGTGGAAATCATTTGGAAGACTCAGCTGGCTTTACGTGAACTTGGAGCAGGCTCAAAATACACTGACAAGTCCAGCAGTGAAAAAAATCTGTCTTTGTTGTCAGCTAATGTATCCTTCCCCTGCACTCTGGGTTAATCATACTGCCTCTCCTTAGGCATTTAATTTTGATGTGTAGATTAGGAGCCCAATAAATGAGAAGGCGAGGCTCCCCGCGTTGCCAATGGAGGGAGCGAGCCATTGCACTGCGGTCGCTCAGTGGAGGAATTTAAGTTCAAAATTACAAGTGTGAGTTGAAAGTGTGAGATCGAGGCATGCATCCAGTGTTGGGCTGGAGCTGCATGTTCTGACTCTCGTCCCAGCTGTTTGTGGGGAGTGACCCAAGAGCTTATCCACCTCCATTCACCTGCTCCATCACCCCTAGGTGACATATTATCCTCTGCAGGAGCACCACTGTCTGCATAAGGAACCTGTGGGTAGTATCACACTAAGCACCAGCTTTACGTCTCTGCAGCCTCAGTGACCTAAAAGGGATTGTGCAAATGTGAGTAGATGGACATGGCTTACGTGCCTCAGAGAAAGACAGTATGCGAAATCTGGGTTTGTATGCCTACATGGAGATACATAGCTAGAAAACGAACAAATAAAAACCCTGAGTTGCTATGTACCCATGTCACACTCAAAACTGCTCTTGAATAGGGTGGGTGACAATGGTGTGGTGTCTCCTAGATGCAGGTGGAGGCAGCAGATAACTGTGGCGGCCGGTGCCAGGCAAACTGGCTCCAGCTGCCAGGACCCAGCCTGGGACCCTGCGGCTCCTTTGCAGGCATCACTGCGGGTGACTGAATTGCAGCCAGCAAGCCAGCTGGTAGCACTCTCTCTGTCTGCAGTTTATTCCATAAAGTGTTTCAAGTGCTTTTTTTCTTTCTCTCTTCCCTTGCTTTTTAACAGGTGGCATTTTTTTTTACCTTTTTTTCCCCAGTATTTTTTAGGCTCTCCCTGCCTCTCGTCATGTCATGGGTGATGCCCTTGACAGCTGACTGCCGACTTCTGCGCCAGCAAGCTTTTTTCTTGGCCAGAAACTGATCTGTTACAAGGCTACCTAATAACCCCCTCCTCCTGCCGCCGGCACAAAGCCCTCACCCCCCGAGTGGCTGCTCCATCCTTCTGCCGGAGGCATCAGGGATGGGGCCCATAAAGACCCTGGGAGCAGCAATCCCTGTCTCCCCTTTGCCAACCAGCGTGGCAATCCGGGCTAAATTACCGAAGCAAAAGCCGGTTGAAGCGGCGCAGTGTTACCCTCTTCGGAGACCGGCTGCTCTCACCTGGCGTCTCGCAGCTAATCATATTGACAGGAGCCATTGTTTATTTTCCTCCGTCCTTGTCTTCCTTGTTTTATGGTAAATTAGAGCAGGCAGGCAAGCCATCCATCAGCCTATAAATGCTGCGGAGTATTTTGGCTTTGTGCTAAATAATTGTGCATTTTATTGCTATTTACACATTCATTTTGCTAGGCAATAAAATGCAAACTGCAGTCCCCAATACTTTTTATATTTCCTATCTGTATTGTGGCAGCTGCACAGGCTTCAGCAGCAGCATGAAGCTTGCTGCCATAAATTCACTCTCTTATTTTAGTAGGTCTAACTTTTATTTATAATTAATGTCAGGGACCTTACACAGTAATACCAATTATTGATTTTTGTTTTGTTTTTCTTTTTTAAGAAAAAAAAGACTTTTTTTCTTATTACTGCCATAGCAACACAATCAAGTTGCAGTGGCTAATCTTGTCCAGAACAGTGGAAGAAAAGGCTCTTTAAAACTGAGTTGGTGGTAAAGTTACAAAAAGCAGCGTGTGACCCCCCCCTTAACTAGGGTTCATATGGCTGGGGATTATCGTACGGGGGGCAGGGGGCAGTAACTCAAATCAGTAGCTCTGTTGGTGTCAGTGAAGGCGGGTGGGAATGGGAAAGCTCTGCAGCAGGAGCCGTTGTAGCCACTGCAAAATGAGCGCCTTTGGAAGTGGCAATAAGGCTTAATGTCCCAATGCAGCTGGGGACAGGGGGGGCACAGGCTCTCCAGTGGATCCCCAGACTCCCATCGTTAATGACGGAGGACTGACCGCTGTGACTGCAGGTTGTGCACTGCCGGCAGTGCCGACGGGGTGCGGCGCTCCCTGTACGATGAACGTAAAGGAAACTCAGCTTGAGTCACCACAAACACATGAGAAGGATGTGAATTGGACAAAGAAGCATTAAAATACATTTTTATACTTTGAATCTCCTATTATCTTCTTGGTGTTAAGATAGCCAGCCATGCATTGGCAAACTAAATTGCCCTTATCAGTAGCCCTCATGGCTTGTGCTTCTTTTTCAGTCTGACCGTGGCCTGTTATGCGAGAAAATTTGCTGAGGGTGGCATCAGACTTGGCAAAAAGCGATGGGAACAGCAGCCAACTCCATCTTAAACCAATTTCTACCCCTGCCAGGGACGGCTGCCTAACAAGTGCTCAGAGGACCCAGGCTGAAACACAGCCCTGAAAAAGTTGCGGGTTGGAGGCATGAGGGGCTGCAGAGCACAAAGTAACATTTCTGTTACTTCTCCAGCTTCCCGCTCCTAATGATTTACCTTCGAAATGCTGAGCAGCAGTAGAAAAGGGAACAAGCGGAGTCAGGAGCAGAGTTGGGAGCCAAGGATGGATGTTGCATTTCTACCTTGAGCTCTGTAAGGGTGAGAATAAGATGGATGCCCGCAGGCTCACTCACCCTTTCCCCATCCATAAAGCAGAGCTGGCAACAGCTTGTCTTGTGCACGGCGGTATTTGTAGGGATCACAGAAAAAAAGGCTTGTGGTGAAGAGTTGTCATGGGAGTTTAATAACTGGCTTGTTGTGTGCCACCCCCCCTCCGAGGGTTTGGCCCCAGGTTAATCCTCGTGTAGCAAACCAGCCTCGGTGGGTCGGGAAATGAAAACAGAGATAAGTCCTTTTTTGTGACACCTTTCCAATGTGCTTCGAAACTGATAGCGAAGCCCTGACTCAGCTAGGGTGTGTGCGATGTTTGTGTATGAGCGTAGGAAGAGATGCTGTCAGACCAAAGCTGGATGTTGCTGAAAACAGGGGTAAATGGGGGGTTTCTCAGTTTGAGGAACAGCAATCCTGAGGGATTCTGCTCTAGCTTCTTGGGGGTGTTGAGTGGCTAAAATTGTGGACACCAGTGAGGGGTGGATGCTCAGCATCTCTGGAAACTCAGCCCCCAAACGTCTCAAGTGGAGTACCCCAAATGAAAGCAGTGAGTGCTTTGGCCCTTACTTGTTTGTCATCATGCAGGCACAAACGCCACACGAATTTTGTCACTTCAAGTCTGGCATTGCCAGGGGTGATTTTTTATTTTTTTTTGTCTAGGATTATTAGGGTTTTCCTTTTTTCGCTTGCTCATCAAGAAGACAGCTCTATTTTAATTTCTTAATTAGTTTGGTATTTCTACAGTTCATTTAAAGATGTCTGGCCAACTTGAAGTAACGTGCAACACCTGTCAAGCCAAGGGCTTTACATATCAGGGCTAGATAGCCTGGAGTTGGGAGAACACGTACACGCCACGTCTGCTCTCACAAAGCCGTATTGTCTGGGCTTGGGGCAGGTATCGCCCGCAGGAACCTCACCTGCATGCGGGGGAACATTGCTGAGGGGCATCTGGGCAGCAAAGGGGCTTTATTCCTTCCAGTAGCACTGGTGGGGCTGCAAAAACTTCTTCATTCCCTCCGTCTGCTGTGACGATGCCGTGGAGCTCGATCACCGAATGTGCAGCTCACCTCCATGGTTTTTGTAAAGCTGTTTTTGAAAGCAAATCCCATTTTTATCCTGCTTGTGTTGAGCAGGTTGAGCTGTAAATCATGTTTCACTACATGGATGCTTTGCAGCCCCAGCCCTGCTTTGCAGAGGATGAGTTGGAGAGGGTACCAGTAATACCCTAGGGCCTGTAGCAATATGACAAGGGGTAATGGTTTTAAACTAAAAGAGGGTAGATTCAGACTAGATATAAGGAAGAAACTTCTTATGCTGAGGGTGGTGAAACACTGGAACAGGTTGCCCAGAGAGGTGGTAGATGCCCCATCCCTGGAAACATTCAAGGTCAGGTTAGACGGGGATTTGAGCAGCCTGGTCTAGTGGAAGGTGTCCCTGCTCATTGCAGGTGGGTTGGACTAGATGACCTTTAAAGGTCCCTTCCAACCCAAACTATTCTATGATTCTGTGATTCTATGATTCTAATACAAGCCACGGGGAGGAAGAGGGGTGATGTCCCACTCATTTGTTTCAGCCCTTGCTATAGAAGAGGCTTTTTATCATGGTGGGAGGTTGGTTTGGTTCAGACCACCAGAAATCTGGACACTGGCTAGATCCTTGTGTGCCCCCCACCCTCCTTGCATGCAGTGGTAAGACCCATATAAGGGTTAATTCCAGCTGTAAACCCTGTCAGCCAGGCAGTAAACCTGCTCCCAGAACCTTCCTGCTCCCAGTTAATCCAGGCAAATCCTCTTTCCTTGTACCCTCTCCTCTTTCTTCCACTACCTTGGGGTAAAAAGGTGAGGACAAAGGAAAGTTATGGAAGCACACTTTAACAATTTTGGTACATGCATGAGAGCAAATTCAGTCTCCCTCTGGTACAGTGTAGCCCGCACTGTCCCTATGGGCCACTTGCATATGGCTGTGTGCAGTCTGCTCAGCCTACATGGTCATCCTCACTTGGCCACCTGGCCCACAGTATCCCAGGATTTTTCCTATCATTCCCAGCATAGTGTCATGTCCTGTAAGTGAGGGATGGGGTTGCAGGCTGAAGCTGTTTCCCAGGACATCTGTATCTGGAAGCAGGGGGACATTCCTCCTGGAGTTGCTTAGCCTGGAGAAGGGGAGGCTGAGGAGAGACCTTATCGCTCTCTACAACTACCTGAAAGGAGGTTGTAGAGAGGTGGGGGTCGGTCTCTTCTCCCAGGTAACAAGGGATAGGACAAGAGGAAATGGCCTCAAGTTGCACCAGGGGAGGTTTAAATTGGATATTAGGAAAAATTTATTCACTGACAGGGTTGTCAAGCACTGGAACAGGCTGCCCAGGGAAGTGTTTGAGTCACCATCCTTAGAGGTATTTAAAAGACATGTAGGTGTGATGCTTAGGGACATGCTTTAGTGGTGGACTTGGCAGTGTTAGGTTTACAGTTGGACTCGATCATCTTAAAGGTCTTTTCCAACCTAAATGATTCTATGATTCTTGCCCCCGTGCATCGCTGTGCCAAGCCGGGGTGCAGCTTCAGCAGCGGGTGGATGCTCACAGGTGCTACAGGGTGATGCTCTTCAGTCTTCTCAAAGATTTCAGCTGTGATTCAGGGCTGAAAGGTTCACAGCGTAGTGTTTCATCTGAAGGCTAGGCTTGTTTCAATTTCCTTAAGACTGTTAACTCAAATGGGAGTTTTGGAAAGGGCTTTTTTTGCTATTGTCTGAGCCAGGGATGGTCTTATACTGATAAATTGCTCGGAGAAGCAGGAGAATTTCCTCTGCTGGCTGTCTTCAGAAGGAGTTAGATGAACTTCTGTTAAAATAGTTATGTGTAACTGGTTGGTGTCGCCTTTGCACAGGAGGAAACAGGTCAGCACCTCACCCAGCTGAGCCTCCTACTAGTCTATGAATGAATGTCCAGAATTAAAGCCAAACCGTCTCAGTTTCGGGTGTCAGCCAGGAGCTGCACCTCGCTGAGTGGCTGTGAGGGGTAAGCAGTCCTCTCCTCGGCTGCCTTTCCGTCTGATAGCTCCGTGAACAGAAATGACTGCATATATTTGTAAAACTCAGGCAAGATCATTTTGCCTTCATATGCCATGTGCTGTCACTGTGAGCCCCGTCACCGTCTGTCTCCCACGCTTTCCTCACTGTTTCTCATACAAATCAGCGATGCACCAAATCTGCCGTGCACGTAAATCAGAGCAGGGTCAATGAAATTCAGAAGTAAGAGATACAGGAGGCTGTAAAATGAGAACGATTTCTATCAGCTGCAAGTTTGGAAATGTCTCTGCAGCAGCGATGCTGGTCACTGGAAACTTCATCTTTTAGGCAAGCATCCAGGAGCGATCCGTCAATCTGTCAGGGCACAGGATGCTCTGGTATCCACTGTCTTTTCCTAAGGATGGGAACACCCCAGTGACAACAACTACCACATACTGGATGAACCTCATAGCTGACTGTGATGACACTTCTGGGGCTGAGGAGTCTTGTCCCCTTTTAGAGCAACTTAAAACCAGTGATGCTCATCAGCCAATGCTACATCTCCTCCATAAAAAGTCATAGGTTAGTTCTCCTCTGAGAACGTTTAAGCTCTATTTGTAATGACTTCCTTTTGGATGCAGTCATTTTTCAGCATTCACTTTTTTTTTTTTTTTTGAGCAAGAGAAACGTAATAAAAGAGATTAAAAACTCAACTTACCCTGTTTAAAACCAAGCCAAGCAGAACAGCATATTTTCAGGAGTTTCTTGGTATACAGTTCCTGGCAAATCCTTGAGAGGTTTTAATTAAAGGTGAAATGACTTTTCCCTTTCCTTTTCTTAATTGAGGCCATACAAATAAAAATCCTGTAGCTCCCACTTGCAAAGCAAACTTTTTGACACAAATTGGTGGCTCATTTAAAAGAAAGCCCAAAGCCTCAGGGCTCTGCTGCCTGCGGTCGTTGGGGACTGTTAGTTTTTAATACTGTGTCCATTAAAACTTGCCAGGAGCTTTATTGCTAGAGCAAGCGGTGACATTTTTGTAAGCCCCATTTTAAAAGTTACTGTGAAACTTTTCTTCAGAGTGAGAACGGGCTCCCACGTTCATTGCAATAGTAATATGCACAAAAGCTTGCAACAGAAAGAAAAAAGCTTCCCTGTCCCACCGAAAACAGAGGGATGTTTTAGATGGGGAAAGGATATTGCAATGAATGTGGGATCCCGTTCTCGGTGTTTGAATGGGAGACATGATCTTGAACCCAAAGTCAGGATTTAGCTTTAGATGTTGCTCCTCTATGGAGTTTGTGCTGACATAGTGCAGATACAGTTATGGTCACTTAAGGAGAGTGACCCCAAGGCTGAAGCTGGGGTTTCTGACCAGCACCAAACCAGCCTGTGTAGGACTGGTGTTTCTCTTTCATTGATGCAGGAGAAAAAGTTCTTGGTTTTCTAATGCACCACCAACTGGGCAGATGTTAGAAATTATTGCTGGGGAAAAGTAAGCAGCCGGGGCTTCCCTGGCCTGGTTCAATAATCAGAGCCCAAGGACAGAGATCTTCCCTCTTCCACTCTTTGTCATAGGTAAAAGAGTAAATCCAGGCTGATGTTTCCAGCATCTGGTCTGCTATGGCTTGATTTCTAGGTAGGATGTGGTTGGCAGCACTGCAGAGGGCAAGACCAAAGCAATATTGAATTGATCACCACTTTCTTGTGTTAAAACTTCTGCTTTTACAAAATCGATGGATGATAGTATGATGCCATTTTAGAATTTAAAATTTTAATACTAAATAAATTAAGTCTTCCTCTGCTGATTATTTCTGTATGGAAAAACGATACTTTGAATTTCTCTTTGAACCTGAAGGCCCTTAAATATTCAAGGATTGCTGGCTACCTTAGCAATCTCCCTTTTTATGTTTTAACCATCTAAGTAAGACAAGTGGAAAAGATGCCATAGTTTTGTGCATGTCTGTGTGTGTTTCCCCAGCATTCAATTATCAACATCCACATCATTCAGTATTAACATATTTAATGCACTTCAGGATGCCCAGTCGAGCGGCTGTATGTGCAGCTCTGATGTATGCAAATCCATTTTGCATGCAGCTCTTGACATATTTTCATATTCAGGATTACGGGAAGCCTTTTCTGTGGCACTCTGATGTATGCTAATCTTTGTTTCTCTAAAAACACTTTAAAAGTCCAGACAAAAAGACAAAATTTCTTCTTCACTGAAATCCTGTGGTTTTTCTGTACCCAGGCTACCACATAGTCCAAAGCAAAGCTTCCACTGATGGAGCACCAAAGGGCCATATTCATATTGCCTGCCCTGGGCAGCTACTTCTATCCATCAGTTATTAGAGACAACCTAAGATCGGGCAGTCCTCTGGATAAAAGGCAGTCTGAATCATTCATTTCTTTCTTGACTGTCAACACAGTTGTAGATGTAGGGCAAAACCTGGAATGGGAATGTCACCATATGCACAGAGGCTAGATGATGCTCGGGCTGGGAGCAAGAGCACACAGTGCATTTGGTTTCAGAGAGGTCAAGTACTCCTATTAGGGATGTATAAATGATCAATCAATTAAAGTAGCTGCCTAATGGCTTTGTAATTCTGGCTTGTAGCACAGTATATTAATTATCAAATGTGTTACTTATATCTGTGATGTATTTTTAATGTATTATTTATTGACTCCTTATAAACTTACTGTGGCTGCCAAACTCTCAGAAGTGTGCACAGTAAATGGAAAACTCGAACTATTATTTTGTACTTGCCATAGCTTGCACTGACTGCCAGGTCCAGAATAGGCACAGATGCTAAAACACTTATGAATTTAATTGCGGGCAGCTTGACACCTATGCCTTCCTAGCACAAGAAAGACTAAACACAAATCCCAGGTTAATGAAGGAGAAAATCCCTGTGGTGTCATTAAACCTTCTCCAGAGTGAATTCAGTGTGTCTGATGAATAAATGTTTAATGCAGAGTTGTATTAGTTGGTGTCATCGATTGTAAGAGAAACGATGTTGGTTTAACGAGGAGCCCATCAGTGTGAACATGAGTTAACAACCTCACAGTGCCAACAACTGCTTGGTATTGCTTCAGGGCAGGAACCCCAGCGAAGAGTCAGAGATGTTCACATAGGTGCAGAGACATGTTTCCTAGATTTTGGGGATTATTGACAATACCATCAATATTTTTATTATCATCTAATCTTTCTCTGCATTTAGAATTATAGTGCTATGAGGGGCCCTGTGGTGAGTTAATCCCTCTCTTAACATCAGAAATCAGGAGTCCTCACAATGTATTTATTGAAGTCTGTTCCACATGAACAACAGTATTTATAGTCACATACGTTTCCCTACAGTTTCAAACAAGAAATAGATTGGTGAATATTTTTGAGCTGGATACTCATAGACAGGCTAGCAAAACACCTGCTGCCAATGTCATTGAGTTCCACCTTTAGTTTAGAGTGTCCTATAATCTGAAATAATCCTATATCCTCGCCTGTAATCCTGTAAAACTGAAACTAATGCATGTACAGGAATTCACTTCTACAATACTTTTAGCTTGCCTCCATTTCTACTACTGCTGTTGCCACTGTTAATTTGTCTTTCTGTATTTGGATTACCTGAACGTAGCGTTCTTACTGTCTCAGGGGAATTACCAAGACTTTTAAAAAAATACGTCGTCAGCCCAATATGAAGTAAAACCAAAAAGAAGAGGTGATAATTTTTTTCACCGTTCTCCTAGCAGGAGTGAAAATAGAGCTTTCGGTTTTTTTCCATTTTGAACTTCTAAATGTTTTGCTTTCCTTTAATTACCATAAATTATGCATTTTCTCAAAAAAGTTTTTTTGCAAAAGGAAAACTAGATTTTTTCATTTAAAATGGCAAGGATCCTTCTTTTTTGAAAGTTTCTTGAAACAGAATATCAAGATGCAAAATAATTTTATCCACAGAGAGATTCAATTTTGACAAACTGATTGAAAAAAAAAAAAACCAAAAACCCACCAAACTGTGCTTGAAAAACTCCTTTCCAACTCTACAGTTGTCCTATCATGAACCATTAAAGAATTATGCTAGGTGCAAACACATGCAAGTGCCCTGGAGATCCCTTTACAGCTCCTTTTTCCCAAGCAAAGGGTAGCAGAGCTTTGATCCCAGCCTACAAATCACCTAATGGCACAGGAAGGATTTGAGAGTACAAGGGCAACTCTGTCCACCACGGTCTCTCTGCCATCAAAGGTTGTCAACAGGAATCAAACAGCAATTTTTATGTGTCTAGTTGTCTGCTTGGATGTTTTTAAAGAACTCTTCCAAGTAGAACAATTTACAGAGATAGAATGAATGAATTTTAGTGACTGAGTGAATTTTAGTTTAGGATTTTCATTGTACCGTTATGGTTTTCATTGCCCCAGCTTTGGGCTCTCAGCGTGCCGGCCTATACAGAGACAACACAAAAAATCCCATCCCAACCTGTTGGTGGATATGGGCCCATCACAGAAAAGCTCTCACAGTCCAGCAGGTTAAACCTATGTGTCTCTCCAGCATTGCAGACTACAGGATGAGGAAGGGAAAGAATATTTTTTAAGAGCTTGTAGTGATATATTTGCTATTTACAACATCAGTGTGTCTGTGGGGAAGGGGATTTGGCATATATGAAAGAAAATGAAGTACCACCAGAGAAGAAGAGGTGCCATTTCTTGATTAATAGAGTGTGTATAAAAAGGTAGGGCTTCTCCAAAATCACTTTCTAGCAAGACAGAGGCTGTGAGACGTTGCTATCAGCAGCTTATTTTTCCAGTGTTCATTTTCAGCACATCCCTGGTGAGACGTGGCAGCCTCCAGCCTCTCGGCCATAATCACTACGGTTCATGGCTTGGCTGGACAGTGCTCTTTTTCTGGTGCTCCTATTTTGTCCTGAAAGTACTTGGAGCTGAGTGTTGAGTCAAAGGAATGGACCATAAACAGGTCAGCAGTGGAGCTGCCTGTTAAGTTTGAATTAATCACCCTTTTCACTGGCCTCTCCCAGTTTATCCCATGAAGAAGACACTGCGGGACTTGTTTGCAAGGGCTGGTTGCTTCATGGTCTGCAGATGTGGCTGAACACTCCTTTGGCACCATAATAACCTGGAAAAGTTAAGACTAGGCTTACATTGGCAAGTTTTGGTACATTATCAGTGGGCTTCTTCACCAAGCCTAGCCTGATACCAAGTCTGGCCTCAGTAACAAAGGCCTATTACATAAACAGTGGCTTATTTACATTACAGCTCCTACTGGAAATAAACTGATCATGAGTTTATCTCCACAGTCACAATCATCCATGTGTTTCCCAGTGATGAGTGGTACCCAGGTGAATGTCATCCTTGCTTAGCTGGTGCCACCAGGGGAGGGAGCTGGGCTCCCCACAGCCTTTGCTCTTGACCCCAAACCCAGTTTCACTCCTCTCTCGAGGCTGAAGATCAGGTGCTGTATGAAGAGATGGCAGTAGGGGACACAGTGTTTATCAAAAAGGTGGCAGTTTGATTGGGATCCTGGAGTGAATTTGCAGCATCAGCATTTTTTATTCATAGAATCATAGAATAGTTTGGGTTGGAAGGTCATCTAGTCCAACCCCCCTGCAATGAGCAGGGACATCTTCAATTAGATCAGGTTGCCCAGAGGCCCATCCAATCTGACCTTGAGTGTTTCCAGCTATGGGGTATCTACCACCTCTCTGGCCAACCTGTTCCAGTGTTTCACCACCCTCACTGTAAAAAATTTCTTCCTTAAACCTAATCTAAATCTACCCTCTTTTAGTTTAAAACCATTACCCCATGTCCTATCGCAACAGGCCCTGCTAAAAAGTTTGTCCCCATCTTTCCTGTAAGCCCTCTTTAAGTATTAAAAGGCTGCAATAAGGTCTCCCTGGAGCCTTCTCTTCTTCAGGCTGAATAACCCCAACTCTCTCAGCCTTTCCTCATAGGAGAGGTGTTCCATACCTCTGATCATTTTTGTGGCCCTCCTCTGGACCCGCTCCAACAGGTCCATGTCTTGCCTGTGCTGAGGGCTCCAGAGCTGGACGCAGTACTGCAGGTGGGGTCTCACCAGAGCAGAGCAGAGGGGCAGAATCCCCTCCCTCGACCTGCTGGCCATGCTTCTTGTGATGCAGCCCAGGATACGGTTGGCTTTCTGGGCTGCAAGCGTACATTGTCGGCTCATGTCCGGCTTTTGATCCACCAGTACCCCCATGTTCTTCTCTGCAGGGCTGCCCTCAATCCCTTCATCCCCCAGCCTGTATTGGTACCAGGGGTTGCCCCGACCCAGGTGCAGGACTTTGCACTTGGCCTTGTTGAACCTCATGAGGTTCACACGGGCCCCCTTCTTGAGCTTGTCCAGGTCCCTCTGGATGGCATCCCATCCCTCAGGCGTGTCAACTGCACCACTCAGCTTGGTGTCACCTGCAAACTTACTGAGGGTGCACTTGATCCCGCTGTCTATGTCGTCGATGACGATATTAAACAGTACTGGTCCCAGTAGAGACCCCTGAGGGACACCACTTGTCACTGATCTCCATCTGGACAATTCATCAAGGAGAGCTTTGGGATCAACCAGCAGAGCAAAGACTTAAGCCAGGTTGTCACTTTTTCCTGGGCTGTTCTTCATTTAGAGTGCGATGCAAGCTTCATTGGTTGGAGCAAAGTTTGTTTCAGACCCATTTGTGGCTGCACCGTCTCCCCAGGAGTGAAGTGAAGTTGCCCTGTAGCCCCACAGGAGAGGTGGTTGGAGCATCCACCCTTCTCCAAGCTCAGTTCCTAAGACAAGTTCTGCCATAGGCATGGTGGACACGCGGGGGCAGACATTTTGGAGCCAGACCATCTTTCATGGCACTTCCAGCCCCATTCAAAGCAAAAATTCCCACTTGGCCTGAAGACTTGAGTAGGAACTGTAGCCCATGGACGACAGCACAACTAATCCTGGATATTAACACTGCAATTTCTCTAGTCCAAACACCCCTGGCAGGAATTGACTCTTTGTATGCTAGGGAGGAGGAAGCATTTGCTGCTGCAAACCCCTCTGCAGTGGTGGAGGACAAAATGTCTTCACCCCAGTGGGAGGAAGTAGGGATGGCAGCTCTCAGCGCCCATGGATATGGGCAGGATCGTGACCCTTTCCGAGCCAGAGCCTCCAGCCCTTTCCTCAAGCATTGTGGGGAAGTTTTCACTTCCAGACTGCTCAGCAACATGCCTGATAAAGTCTGCCGAGATAAAGATTTCTTTTGAGGCAACAGAATGCAACTGCCCTACCCAAGTTTCTGTTAATCTTATACCCAACTTGCACAAAAAGCTGTTTTGTTATGCTGATGGCACAGACCTGTTATGCACGTAGGCAGGGCAGGCTGTGTTAGAGTACCAGGGAGATCTCCGGTTTACCTGGTGTACTGGTTTTGGCTGGGATAGAGTTAATTTTCTTCATAGTAGCTAGTATGGGGCTGTGTTTTGGATTTGTAACCAAAACAGTGTTGATAACACAGGGATGTTTTCATTATTGCTGAGCAGTGCTTACACAGAGTCAAGGCCTTTTCTGCTTCTCACCCCACCCCACCAGCGAGTAGGCTGGGGGGGCACAAGAAGCTGGGAGGGGACACAGCCAGGACAGCTGACCCCAACTGACCAAAGGGATATCACATGCCATATGACATCATGCTCAGCATACAAAGCTGGGGGAAGAAGAAGGAAGGGGGGGATGTTGGGAGTGATGGCGTTTGTCTTCCCAAGTAACGGTTATGCGTGATGGAGCCCTGCTTTCCTGGAGATGGCTGAACACCTGCCTGCCCATGGGAAGTGCTGAATGAATTCCTTGCTTTGCTTTGCGTGCGTGCACGGCTTTTGCTTTCCCTATTAAACTGTCTTTATCTCAACCCACGAGTGTTCTCACTTTTACTCTTCTGATTCTCTCCCCCATCCCACTGAGGGGGGAGTGAGCGAGCAGCTGCGTGGGGCTGAGCTGCCGGCTGGGGTTAAACCACGACACGTGGCCAGCCTGAGCCTGCCAGCAAACCTGCTCACTGATAAGACACAAGTACCTAATGATTTTTTTTCAGATTGCTGGTACCCGAAATGCCATGCAGTTACGCTCCATAAAACACCTCCAGTTTTTCTTCTATTCTCTGTGATGGATGAAACACTGCCCAATAGCTGTCTCCAAATTTAAGAAGCATGGAGGAGTTGCTACCTTCAAATTTGTCTAAAGCTACTTTTTCTTATGGCTTAAATTTTCTTGAATGGTTTTGTTTTCTAGGCAGTGTTGATATGATGAGTTGGAGTTGCTTGGGGTGAGCATTTTAATAAACCTGAGAGCGATATACCAACCGGCTTGCCTGACTTCAATGCTATGACCCCGTTTGACAGTGGCAGTCAAACAGATTTATGCTTCACTGCGTGGTCAGGGATGGGGCAGAAGAATTACAGATAATTTTCTCCCTGATTAAATGGCAGGTGGGACTAGAGGCTGCTTTTCCGTGGCTATGGGCACATGGGACAGCAGCACCTATGTCATCCCTGTGAGGATGTAGATGGACAGGAGAGAGGAGCCAGTTAGCTCTGAGAAACAAAACACAGTCTGATTTTAATTAAGTTATGGATGGAAAAGGGGAGAGTCACGTGGCAGCTGGTGCTTTTCCAAATTTACATCCTGTGGTGGCTTTTGGTGTCCGAGAAGGACGGGGGTCCCCTTTGCCTGCCAGTGCCGTGGGGCCAGCAGCACGTGGGAAGTCACACCATGAACAGGCTGAAGTCACAGAGGCTGTGCTGGGGCACCCCTTCGTGTCTCCAGCCCTTGTGTGGCCTTCGATGCTTGGTGAGACTGATCTCCTGGAGCTGGAGGAGATGGCCTAGAGGTCTTGCGCTGTGTCCCAGCATCATCTGATTAAGGGAGATTCAGGTTTCTGCCCTGTGTTTAACTCTGACGGGCTGCCAGGCTGTCTCGTAATTGCACAACCTACCTCACGTAGCAAAAGCCTCATGCTCAGAGGTCTCTGGCAAGGTGTCAGACCAATGAAGTGTTTCTTTCTAAATGTCAGCCAGCTCCAGGCAGTGGGAGGTAGCCAACGATGAGCTGGGCAGGGCAGACAAGCCTGTGGTTTGGAGTGAAACAGTCCCCTCCGTTGTTCCTCTCCAGGCCTAAGCACAGACCTGGGGCGGAAATTTATGTGTATTTTTCCAGGGACAGACCTTTTGCTGCCCCGGGATGACATCTTCTGAGGCTGCTCTGGGCCTTTGTGGGTGCAGTAAAGCAAGATTTAACCTTCCATCCTCTCCCAGGCCAGGGCTTTGAGACCGAGGGTTGTTCAAGTAGTTACTCATGAGGAGTGTGGATGGGAAGAAAGTCCCAAAACAGCAGGAAGGATGCTTGAGGACATACTGTTTGTGTTGCCAAAAGGCTTTATAACAATGTAGCTGTCAGTGGCTTAGCTGGGAAACTAATTCATCTTCGGAGGTTTTGCAGGGCGGGGATCTGAACTGTGCTTCTGAAAATGGGCACTTGCAGTTCTGCCACCGAGACCTTTCTAGCACAGCACAGTCTCTTGAACTCGAATTGCAGCAAATCCCTACTCCTTGAAGTATACATTTTCCAGCTGTAAAATAATGTGGGTTGTAGAAGGGTTGTACATGGCCACCATCAGTCATGAGAGAGCCGCAGCAGGTCGCGTTGTCGTTCCTCATCTTCCGCCGCAGTGGGTGGGTATGTGGGTTTTGAGTCTAAAGGACTTCAGGACCTTTGAACTATTCAAGCAGTGAATGGAAAGCTGGAAATATCTCTGTACGGGGATGCTGTTCCTTGTTGCCTTTGTGCTGTTCTGCCCGACACGCTGCGTCTGGAAAATGCTGGCAACTTCAAATTGGAGAAGTGCCTTTCACACCGGGGTTTTAATGTGAGTTACGGACCAGAAGGCAAAAGCTGGATCCTGAACTGTCAGTATCGAACACGAGCTATCAAAGATCTTCTCAAAGTGGTGCTGGTACTAAGTACTTCTTTGCTAGCAAAGTAGGCATCAAAAAGGGGTCAAACTCTGCCTTAGTGTAGTGGGACATTTACAACTTGGGGGATGAGAAGTGCAGTGATTTTTTTTCTCAGTGTTTTTTTCATTATTATTTTCTACAAACTTTTTGTTTAAGACTCATCTTTAAAAAAAAATCAAGAAATGAAGCATTCTGCTAATATTGTGTGGCCAACCACACAGATCTTGTGCAATCCCCAAATGCTCTTCCCCTGCACCCAGTGTCCCATGCCCCCAGGTAGCAACCCATCTCAGTCCCAAAGGTGCTCTGGTGTTGACTCATCTGGGTGAGTTTCATGCCTGGAGCTGAAGCTGCCCTGGACCAGCCCTGGGAGGGACCCAGACAGGGTGTCCCTTCCTCTGAGTCCTTAATTCGGGTTCCCACCTGCCATTGTGCCCCTGTGCCCCTCTGGGCTGGTGCAGAAGGGCCTTTGATGGGCTGATGGCTCCTGGGACAGGCCTGGGAGCAGCTGGGGCAGGGTATTATTTGGGCTCCCCCTCCTGCCATTGTCTCTCTGTGCTCCTTTGTGGGTGTGCAGATGAGCTTTTATCACATAACCTAACAAGTGCAGTGAGAATACATTGCATTTGTAGGTGGATTTGTCAAAAAAATATTTCCTGGAGGTGTTAAGAATTGCTTTATATTAGTCCCTTGAACTGATGTGTTTTTATCCTTGTCTGTTAATTGCCAAATTGGCAAGGGACCAGGGACATTCTTCAGATTGTGAGGTTACAATACAAAAAAGAAAAAAAAAAAGAAGGGGAAAAAAAAAGAAGGGAAAAAAAAAAGAAGGAAGTAAAAGCTCTTTCCATTCCTTCTTTCTAAAATGCAAGAACACAATGAAGACAAACAATCACAATGGATTGATCCTGGTATATTTGATAATATCAAATGCAGACAAAAGATTAAGCTCTGCTTTCCTTTATGACCATTTAATCACACTGGACCCACTCCTATGCTCAGGACAGAGCTTGGAGGAACCTGCC
This sequence comes from Ciconia boyciana, assembly GCF_034638445.1. Classification (NCBI taxonomy): domain Eukaryota; kingdom Metazoa; phylum Chordata; class Aves; order Ciconiiformes; family Ciconiidae; genus Ciconia; species Ciconia boyciana. Next base: position 8,766,554 of record NC_132935.1, read on the forward strand.
CCTTCTTCTGAACCTGCCCCTCTCTGCTCTTGCCTGGGACACATCATTTCACATTTTCCCTGCATTGCATATCACTGGGTGTTGGCAGCGTAAATAAGTTATCCCAGGGTGTACAGGGGTGTCCTACATGGGGACAAGGGTATATGTAGGAAGAGGGAGGAGGTGGGAAGGTAGCAGGAGAAATCCAGACCACAAATAAGATCTTAAGCACACAATCACTTAATGTAGCTTAACCTGCTGCTTGCATGAGCTGAGCTGGGAGAGCTGCCCGCAGGCACAGCCACACACACGCTGTCCTTAAACTCTGTTTAACTCTCAGGGGACCGTAGCTATAACGAGGGCTAGGTACATAATTTCAATCTCCATACCTGAATTCCCCAGAAATTGTTTCTGGGTCTGAGGCCAAAATAGCCTATTCACAGATGTACTAATGCCAAGGTCATGACAAGGTATGTTGGTAAGGACCGTGGCTGGTATCACACTACTTACTTGTAATGGCTTAAATTAACTATCGCAAATAGTATCAGCAGGTAAAACATTCCCAACAGCCCGGGTTGGCAGCCCTGCATGGTTTCCCACACCAGCTGCTGCTTCGGCATCATCCCTGCCCTTCCTGCTTCCCGGCACCTTGGCGAATCCTATGAAAACCCTGTTGCGAAGATTTATGAATATATGTGAGCAGAGGGAGATGCAGGGACAGTCTGAGATGCAGTGCAAGATGCTGGGAAGACTGAAAGTACTGATGTCTGGGTTGGATCTAAGGTGTGTTTTAAGAAAGGAAAAAAATGGTCCCGGTCCAAGTCACAGTGAATTTGATGAAAGCATTTTCCATTTGTTTCAGCCTTCCTTCTTCTCAAGCCCTAAACCACATTTATAGTCCCCAGAGCCTTTCTGTCAGGTTATAGATATATTTTTTTTTCTATCATGAGTATCCATAGGAAACATGAGCATTCATAGGAAACTGTAAGTAGCGAGAATTAAAATAGAGTATCCAGCCTTTATTTCCACACAGGAAAAGGGCCTTGGGAGTTCTGGTTTCTCACCTTCCCATCACGTGCTATAAAAGATGGGATGAGTAGGAGTTTGGAGACACTGCAGTCCACTGCATAAATGCTGGTTGGTTTGGTTGGTTGGTTTTTTTTCAAATTCTAAATATGAGTTTAACCTTAGCTCATTTACAAAAGAAAAAAACCCAAACTGGTGAAATGGGTGTTTGTTTTGGAGTCCAGAACTGTTTCTTTTATGAACAATACTCCATTTTATAGGCTTTTCCAAGAAAGACTGGATAATCCCCCTCCCTCCTCAACTTAACAAAATAATAGAAGAGCAGGAACTGTGTTTACAAATACTGAATTGGCCGAGCATTAACAGCAGTAGGGGTTCGACCCGCCAGCATCGCAGCTCTTGAATTATCCGCTCCATAAATGGAGATTCAATCTGCTTCTGGGATCTGGCATATTTTGGGGGGGGTTAGAGGCTGTGTTTTTGTTTAGACTAACAACTACATCCAGGCTAGTAAAGCAAATGTGTTTGGGGCCGCTCTCCAGCATAGAGGCCAGCTGGCATGAACGGGGCCATGCACAGAGGCCATGCTCTAAAGCTCCCTTTCTAACTCTCCAAGGCACAGTGGCAGCATCCCCACTGCCTTTTGGGTTGCGATTCCTGAATTGTACCCGGGAATAGTTTGGAAGATTTCTGGTTAGCTCCAAAACTTCCTTCTAAAAAGTTAAAGTGAGCGCAGGATTGTTCCCTGATGCCGTTTAATTTACTGGTGCAGGCGAACCTGAGCAGCCGGGGTTAATAAAGCCTTTTGTTATCCAGCCTGACCCACTTGTCAGCCCTTGAGCTCCTGTAAATGCATTTGTAGGGGCCAGACTTAAAATAAATCTTGAGGCATTTGGCAAACAGCAGCTAACTGAACGGCACACACTACCCATCACGTGCTGCAGATGAGAAACCTGAACCAGAGCAGAGGCTTAAGACCACGGTCTGAGGCTCCGGTCTTCGGATTTGGCTTTTTGGGACTTGGTAAATATTTACATGCTGCCTCTAAAAACCAGGCCTGTGCTGTCTCCAAGTCACCACATCAAACCCCTTGGGAAAGCGGTTTGGCCTTGGGCAGCTCCTCGTGGATCCCCAGGAGAAAAGCCAGCAGCAAAGCCAGGGATGCTGTGCCCAGCCCAGACCTGTGGCCACCAGATGTATTTTCCCCGTGTTCACCTCCTCTTCAGGGGATGAAATAGGGGGATCCTGCTTCAATGTGGTGCACAGAATGGGTTAAAATGGGGGGTTTTGACAGGTAACAGTTGCAGTTTTGCTCTTTGCTTGCCGGCTTGAAACGTGCAGCTGAGTAGCGAATGAGACTTCTCTTTGCTGGGCTTTTGCTTGTTCATAAATTGCACATATTCTGACATAGATGCTTCTCTGATTTTTTTCTTTTTTTTTTTTTTTAATCAAAACAGTGTTATTTAAGCAATGGCACTTTTGGGGCTTTTTGCAAACATCCGAAGTTTGAAAAACCACAACACTCTTTTTTTTCCCCACAAAACAATGTTATCATGGGAGGAAGGGATCCATTTTTGGCTTTTAAAAACCTCTTTAAATCACTGCTGCCGGACAGGGGACACCAGGAGGGGAGCGGACGGAGAGTCCCTCTGTATCCGCTGACTCACCGCGGTGAAGCAGCTCCCTGCCTCTCTGCCTGGCTTGGGATCTCACAGGAACTCTCTGAGATCGCATGCCGCCCTCACCTACCCTTCCTTGGCAGGAAAAATAGCAATAACCCACACGAAACAAAGGCCATTTATACTTTGATTTCCCCTGTCTGTCCCAGGACGTATGAGCTGTTCTTGCTTGGCTTTCTCTGAATCACGAGTCCAGCCCCGATCCTTAAGAAATTAAGCTGGGTGGAGAGGAGGAAGAGAAAGGAAATGATTCCTCTTCCTCCCTGTCCTGCTCCTCCCTCCTTTGCCGGGTGCTTTTTGCTCAGCTGCTTTGAGTTATGAACACTTTGCTGCATATCTTGTGGCTATCAAGGTCAGCCTAAAGGAAGGAGGTGAGTCATTGCCATTGAAATGGCTACAAACTGTAATTCAAATAAGGCCAGAGTGCCGGGGCTGATTCAATACAAAGGGACTCAATGTCCACAGGTCGATGCTCTGCCCTTTCGGAAATTTCACCCTGAAACTTCTCAGTATGCAAATAGCGCAGCAGAAATTTCAGCTGGTGCTGCTGTGTCGAGGGCTCTGAGCTGATCAGAAGTTTTGGGACGGGCAGAGAAAAGCAGAGAAATTAGGTTGGGAGGAATGCAAAAAAACTTTCTGACATTAATTTTTCTTTCTTTCTGTGTGTGTGTGTGTCTCCAGGCTGCAAACTGCTCTCCATGGCTTAAATGGACATCAAAGCACGTCTCTCTGCTGGAATGTACATCCCTGGATGATCTGATCCTTCGTGAACTGACTTCCAAGAAAAAAGAATAACCACCCTCTTCTTTCTACAATTTTCTTGCTTTAATTTATGGCTTGCTCCCACACAGAAAACCTAAATTTTAGTGCTGATTAAAAGGAGGCTGCCCTCTAAATCTTCTGGTACACAGAAGGGCAAGGGTCCATCCTCATTGAATCCTCGGTGGGACACGTTAGCAGCAGGTCACGGAGAGGCGGAGGACACTTGGAAGCACTGTGAGAAGGTGAAAGGAAATACCCAGCTTTGCCTTTTTCAAGCCCATTTTGGGGAAACGAAGCTTCTTCCCTTATGGATGGAGGTAGTGGAGTCGGTATGTTCAGCCTAAGCCCAGGGTGGTAACTGGCAGGCGCCTGCAGCACCCTTTCCTTTCTGCCTTACATTGGACCCTGCATCGTACTTGGTCAGTGGCGACGGCAGAACCCGAGCGGGAAAGATGGTCATCGTAAGGAGGAGGAACGTGAAAGTGTTTACCTTCGCCTTTTTGCTCATCACGGTAACGTCATTTCTGCTGAACTACACGCACCAGGTGAGCACGACCACCTGGGATCTGAGACATCTCATCATGCAGTTTTCAGAGCAAGTCCAAAAACTCTTCAAGTACCCCAGGAGACCATGCAGCTGTCGCACGTGCATTTCTGAGCTGGGACATTCCCTCTGGTTCGATCAGAGATTTAATTCAACTATGCAACCTTTCCTGACCTCACAAAATGCCTTGGTCCCAGAAGACAGCTACAGGTGGTGGCTGGTAAGTGGGAGGTGTGGATATGGCCTGGCATTCGTGCGACGGTTGCGGTGTCAGGCTTCGAGCGATGCCGAGCAGATAGCGAGAAACGGTTCCTGCCAAAAGCATTTGCCGTCTCAGCTGACAAGGCAGGCAGAGGTGGAAGAACGTGGGTGTTCGTGCTGCTGTTTAGCTTGCAGGCACTCGGCACGCACGTTCACTTGCTCCAATCTGGAAAAGTCCCTGGCAGAGTTAGGCATTGAATCCAGAATTTGCAAATGTCAGTATTGCCTTTTTCTCCCTTCTCTTCGAAAGACTAGACTTCGTAAGGCAGCTTGTTTCACTTCACATGGTAAAAAGGGCTTTTGCTGTCCATCGAGGCAGCAAAGGAAATTCTTGAAGTGTGTAATTCCCCTGGGGCTCTCCCTACCGTAAGACATGTAAATAATTATCAGGATTAAATGGAAAATTATTAATTCCATGTGTATGAGAACAGTCTCTGTTGTGGTCAGTGATGTAAAACGGGTCTGTAAAGCACACGGGTGGCCATGGGTCATTAGGAAGGAGCAGCCTCTGCGTATCCTCTGAGTAGGGTGGTCCAAAGAGCCCGATCCAAGCATCATGAAAGCTAGTGATACCTTGTTCAAAAAGCACAGAAGGGAAGAAGGCATATCCTGATGTTTTGCCTAATTAAAGTGCCTTTTATGTTCTCTTGAAACAAGACATTGATTAAATGAATTGCTCATGGCCTGCACTGCCGAGCTGCCAAAGTGCAGGTTCTGACTGCAGCGTCCCCAGTCAAACTGCAGTTTCATTGAGTTGCTTTCTCCCTCTTCAGAAAAAATAATCTCCCTGTGCCTTTCTTTGAACACACAACTGCCTGCAACTTGGGGTCCTGCACAACCCTTGATGTTAAATTTGGGGCTTTCAGCCCTTCCCTGGCACGATGCTGCTGAACTCCAATGTCTTTAACTGTTGCATAAATGATATCCTCATTTTATGATGAAACCCTCCTTTTTGTCATGATTCTCACATATTCCAGGCGTTGCATCCTTTCACCTGCCCCTTGGCCATGACTCAGATTTCCCATTGCTTATGTTTTTTCTTGCAGCTCCCAGACACTTTTGCTTCTGCTGCCCACGTTTCCTAGCTGGGCTTTGCTGGAGCCATGAGAAGGGAAGATGGCAAGTTCAGGTCCTAGTTCCCCTTGGCCTGGGCTGAGGTTTCACCGGGGAGCTGAGCTGATCTAACAACTGGCAGTTTTCAGAGGAGCAGAGATACCCCAAATCAAGCTCAGTAGATGAGAGGATGAGGTTGTTCATGAACACGATGAGTGTTGAGGCTGGTTGTGAAGTGCCTCCTGATTGCCTCTGAATACAAAAACCAGGAGCACTCAGCAGCTCGAGGAGGTGCCAAGGAGAGGGTGGGTTGATCAAGCCTAAATCTTGGCATCAATGTGAGGGCTGCGCTCCCGCAGCACCCAGGCTGAGGAGGAGACCTGCGAGACACGGCTGGACGGGCAGGGTGCCTCTGCTAAGGGGGCTCTGCCCCGGAGGGCTTGCGCTGCCTTCTGCACTCAGACCCTACTCTGATTTAAACAAGAGGTTTCACTGCATTTTCTTTAAAAAAAAAAAAATTAAAAAAGAAGAAAAAGCTTGGGGCTTTCAGTACAGAAGTCTGAATTTCCGATTCTCCTTCTTGTAGTGAAACTGAAAAAAAAAAAAAAGCACAAATATCTTACTTCAGCTCAACCTGAAACAGATTTGGTGGGGGGGGAGGGTAGTTTGTTTTGAGCTAAATTAAAAACTAGTGACTTTCAGGACAGCCAAAAGTCTTCTTTATCTCCCCCCCCCAGCCCAAATAAAAGCTGTCCATTAATCTTCAGGACTGTCTAACCCTGTTTTTAGTGTTTTCATTCATTTTTTGAATTCAGGTCAAGTTCAAAGGGAATACACCATTTCAGAACACAAAATCAAAGCAGTTTTTTCTTAGATGGTAAAAATAAATCTTCTAAGATTTCTACACTTTTTCCACCATATTTTTTTGCAGCCAGAACTTATCTTCAACTAGAACGTGTGAAACATTTTGGTGTGCCCCCGAAACTGCATTGTTTATTGGAAATCAGTTACTTACTGAAAATATTTACCCTAATCTATAGTGGATGGAGAAGGTGCCCTGACTCCCCTGAAAGATGCTTCTGGGCAAACCCAGGCATGATGTGGCCTCAGCTCCTCATTGCAACCTGTTTCCTATATACATGTTGCTTTGGGTAAGCCTTTCCGAGACAGTCAGTGTCATTTCGACAGTAAATAATTCCCAGGTGCTTCCTGACTCCACTCCCTTTTTGCTGTTCATTTTTAGGCTCATCTTCAAAGTGATTCTGAGATTTCTGCCAGTCTTAAAGAAAACATTGCTCATGGCCATGTTTTACTGTCGCTTACTTTGCCAACTCTGTAATTTGTGACTTTTTACCATATTTGCACTTAAAAGATGAGGCATGAGGAGACCTGAGATTGCTTAAACTTCATTTCAGGGGAGAAATGACTGTGCATTCGTTCTCAGGAACTGACTTCAGACAGTGTGGGGGTTTCGTTATGCTGTAACTGAGACGACGGTGACTGCACTGGAACTATTTATTATAAGGCTGTGACTTTCCTGTCACGGGGAGACCCATGTGATGTGCTTGGACTAAACACAGGCACAGCCCTTGCCAGAGAGCTGTCTGTCTACCAAGCTCAGTCTGCCCTCCCTTCCCATTAACTCTGTGAATAAGGAATATTCATCCAAATAGTCCTGTTGCATTAGTATGCCTCCACTTCTAGGGAAGCGAAGACTGATTTCAGGGCCTAATGACCAGTATTTGAGATGAAGTGACATTTGGGGCCAAAGGATGGGGTGGTTTCACTTGCTTACAGCTTTTCACATGGCTGCCAGGCTGCTTCATGGTTTATTTGGAGAATATATTGTTTAAGCTTTTCCAGCATGGTGGGATGTGGCCTTTTGGAAGGAAATATTCCCGGCTGCTGTGAATAAAATTGTGTTTTCCATACTGGAGTTAGTGGTACCACCCGTGGGGGTGGGAAGGAGCAGGGAAGAGAAGGGCAGTGCCACCGTCCCTGCAGCGGCTCGTCCTGCTGCACAGGGCAGGGCTGCTTCTGGAGAAGGCACCCGAAAATGTACCTGGCTGTTTCTGTGTTTATGGAAACAAGGGGGCTGTTGTCAGGGCTGTTACTTGCTTTTCATCTGCTTAAATCTACCCAGCTGATAGCCTCCCCCTTGGTTACTTTAGCTGCGTAACAAACAATGGCCCAAATTCTCCTCCTGTGTGCACCCCTGCGGCTGCTCTGTGCTTTTTGTGACTTAAAATTGAATTGGAGTCCTCCTCTCGGAGATGATCTGGCATTAACAATATCCTGGACTGTAACCAGCTTGTTAAAAATTCCTTCCTTCCTTCCTTCCTTCCTTCCTTCCTTCCTTCCTTCCTTCCTTCCTTCCTTTCTCTCCTCCTTCCTTCCTTCCTTCCTCTCTCTCCTCCTTCCTTCCTTCCTCTCCTCCTTCCTTCCTTCCTCTCCTCCTTCCTTCCTTCCTTCCTTCCTTCCTTCCTTCCTTCCTCTCCTCCTTCCTTCCTTCCTTCCTTCCTTCCTTCCTTCCTTCCTTCCTCTCCTCCTTCCTTCCTTCCTTCCTCTCTCTCCTCCTTCCTTCCTTCCTCTCCTCCTTCCTTCCTTCCTTCCTCTCTCTCCTCCTTCCTTCCTCCCTCCCTCCTCTCCCTCCCTCTCTCTCCTCCTCTCCCTCTTTCTCTTCTCCTCTACCTGTGTGTCTCTGTCTCTCTGTCCTTCTGCCTTCCCTCATCTTACTCTCAGGGACTGTGAGAGTTTCAGTGGTTTGGAAGTTGGCACTTTATGTTACGCAATTCATTTCTTTCTGTGTACAGTTTCTTTCCCACCTCCCTGAGCTGGTTCACCTGCAAGTTTTTCATTGTTGTTCCATAACACAAATGCTGTGGACATTTTCACTAAATGTAGTAACCTGCATGTAAGGAAACAGGGCAAGAATTATATGCTGTAACACAGCATAGCATTTACTTACAGTTTTCTCGTTTTATTCTTAGGTTTTTTTGGCATTGTTTTTGGTGGTCAGAAAGTATAAAAAATATGAGATCAGAACCTGCTGTTCTAAATCCAAAAATACCCTGTTGAGGTTGATGGATTAAAGCTGTGATAAGTAAAATCAGCCTCAGAGTTCCCTGGCAATCTTATCTGTAGCATATTGTTCATAAACTACCACGTTATAACAATTTTTATCTCAAGTCTTATGATATTTGAGGGTTTTGCTTTCTTCTTTTTTGGAAGAAAGCTCAGCTCTTGGGGCTGTGTGATTAGCGTATCTAAAAGAAAATGTTAGCTTTTAGTCCTTATGTTTGCAGGAAAAAAAGTAATATATGGCTTAAAGATTTGCTAACCAGACGGCAAACAAAAGGGCATCCCCAACACATGCGCTGGGGACGTCGTGGAAGCTGCACTTATTTTTAAGACAGCAGCAGAGCTACTTGGCACCCGAGTCAAGCATTTTGAATGCCCTTTGTAGAAAATCTGCCCGAATACTTTGATCACCATAGTCTTCTTTAAAACTGGGACGCTGTCTGTGACACTTTGAAAGCAATACAAAGGGCTCAGCGCTCTGAAGGTAGCGTGTTCACAGCAGAAGGTGGTACCAAATCCAGCCCAGGTCCCAAGCTTTAGTCCCAGTGCCTGCTACATGCCCAGTCCCACCTGGTGGTGTACTGCTTGGGTGCAAGCGTGACGTTTAGACCAGCATTAGACATACTGGGAGAGAGAACCTGACCCTGGGCTACCTCTTATCCCCGCTGGCAGCCCCCGCATACATCTAGCTGGGTTGCAGCTCCAGGGTCTCCTACAGCGAGGACAGATGGATGTGAAGGTTGTTCAAGCTCATGGGTCCCTCTAAGCACTGTGATGTGCTCTGCCGAGCTGCAAACATCCTGCAGCCAGAAACAAGGGCACACGGAGCTAGTGGAGGCAGGGTCTTTGCTTCTTAGAGTAGCACAGAGGTGACCTGTACCAGCCATGGAAGTCAGAAATCATACAATTTGGCATACTCATATTATTGTGTGTTATTTACATAATATATGCACATTACATTCATATTTGAGAATGCATATTTTTTGACAGACACAAAACATTAAAGCACGAACTCTTGAAAGCCCCTATATTCTTCCCCTTAATCTCTTTGATGCATAGTAATTACAGGACATTAAATATAACAATAATAATGCCATATTTTCCAGACCAAGGAGGCATTTTTAAAATTGATGGTTTCCTTTTAACCTCTCCTTCAGTCTGCAAAATTGAGATTACCTGGATTTGCCCCACCAGGCTGTTGCTAGGATTAATCTTTGTACAATGTCTTATAGCTGGGAAGCGCTGCATGAGTATTAATGCCTCCGAACTGCTGCAGTGAGGCAATTAGTAGCTGTGCAAAAGAGATTCTCATGGGGCTTTATTCCCTCTTTATCTTTTAAAAACAGTTAAAAAAATTAGAAAAGCCATGAAAAACAGTATTGCTACACCAGCTTCCCCAGGCTGCCTGTCCGTGTGCTTGCAGGAGGCTGCCCCGGCACTGCTGGCTGCTGCCAGACCCACACCTATTCCTGCCTGTCCACCACGATGGTTGTGTCTCGATCCATGATCCTTCTGCATCCACATCACACCAGTGATTACAGGTTAAGCAGGATATTTTCTACCTGTTAATAAGTTGGGATTTTGAAGGTGTATTTAATACGCTGTCAAACTTGTCCGTGGATGTGGGATGCACAGGCACCAGGAGAGCTTTCCCCCGAGGCTGTCCTGACTGTAGTTGTGTCCCCACCACTCCAGGCTATTAGCTCTGAGCAGCCTTGGCTGAATTCACGTCCTCCCCTTGCATCCCCTTAGCTGAGTTTTGGGTGTTGTTTCTTGGCGATCACTGGCGATGTGATGGTACCGGGGAGCCCAGGGAAGCCTTCTGAGAAGTTTATAAAAGCAGCAAAGACCCCTTAATGGAGGTGTGCACACCGTGGTGTGAGAAAGAGCAACAGGCCCTTCCTCGGAAAGCCATTCATGCATGAAGAAAGGAAGTGCATAAACTTTGAGGGTTCTTTTTTTCTTGCCTTTTTTTTTTTTTCCTTGCTTTTTTTAAATAAGAAGATGCAAAACCAGCTAGTAAACTTCTGTATGTGAAGTCGGGAGTTTCTAACGCTGAGAGGACAGGGTAGTTTGTCTTCCATGTGAATATGGTTAGGAAACTTATCAATCTGGACTTCCAATTATAGTTTTTAACAACCTGAGATGAAGAGTTGACTTGCAAATGCTAGACAAATATTTTATGGAGGGGAGCCGGAGTGTTAAGTGACCTAGTGATATTTTCTATGTGGACACAAGGTGGGTTAAGATGCATTTTGGACTTGAGCAAGAGTTTAAGCTGCATCATTACACACAGCTGTTGCTTGCACAGACTTCTGAGAAAAGCAGCCACTTCACTTAGGCCACAGGGGTCAGGTATTTCAGTGTATTTAAGCCCACTTCTAGCAGCTATATCCATACACATATCCCTGGCACACATCTACAGCACTCGGAGGGAGGATGCTGTCCCAGCAGAGCCACATGGCACTGACATGGCTCTGCCTTGCACGGCATGGACAGACTTTCACCCCGTGCTTTTGTTGATTTATGGGAAAGGCCAGACTGGTGGGAGCTTGTTAAAAAAAAAAAAAAAAAGACAACATTACTCAAAAAAAAGGACAAAAATTTGGTGTGGGAAAGTGACCTATAATTGGCTGGTAATTGTAATGCTATTAAAATGGTCTTTTTCAAGAAGTCAAGTAAACATTGTGCAATAAGAAACTGTCTGCACATTAAGTCTGAACTTTTAAAAACTATCTGCCTTGGAGTTAACCAGCTTCCTTGCATGTTCTGCTCTGTTTTGCTGAAATGTCAAAGACTAACCAGTGCTGATTGAAGATTAGGCCTGAAAAGTGTAATCCAATCAGATAATCACTGAGGAAATTAAAACAGAGCACTTTTAATGAGTTAAGGACGGATGTCTTATTGTATGGATGTTCAGCACACAGTGCAATAAGGTCATCATCCTATTTAAGGTCATTGAGGGAGTCTCTAATGTAAGTAATAATCTCTGCTGTGGAAATTGTGTACAACCGAGGGATCGTAGGACAATGGTGTCCTGCTTTCTGGCTGGTGCTGATCCCCATGTTTTAACTTGGATGCAATAGAGTTACTCTAGACTGATAGCAGCATAACAGAAAGAAAAGGCAGATCCCTGTTCTGTGTAAATGGAGGTGCCTATCCACTATAATGTTTCTTACCGTTTTAATGTATCAAACAGAAGTCAATACTCCAGGTCCTTTCCTTTACTGATGCTATCATTCTGCCTGAAAAGGCAATTTAACTTAAAAAGGGGGCTCAGGTACTTAGAATTTTCTGAAAATTACCTTCCTCATCTGAATTTTCTCAGGCAAAATCAGTTCAAGAATAGGTTTTTGGTTTTTTTTTCCCCAGAATAACTATGTTCCTAAAAATGTTTTGGTGCATGTTTGGTGGTTTTCCCTTTCATTTCTTAAAGACAGTTAATGTCAGTTCACCCTTACAGAGAGAGGGTATACATGGGTGCAGGCACATACGTGTTCAACTAACTGAAAATAAGTTCCTTTTTTAAAAAAAGGTTGGATTTTTCTACATTATAGTCCTGATACTATGCTCTAAGACATCTGTGAGGTCTCCATTTATTTTAAAGGCTGCAGGCTTTCTAACATTGCGTTTTTCATATATTCAGAGTAAAAACAGGTGAGATTGGATTCATAAAGAATACACAAGAGTTTAGATATGTGAACATGCGGTTGTAGCATCACACACAAATTTAGAAGAAGATAACCTTTTTCACTTAAGTAATTGAGCCATCCACTGAATATGCGGTAATAATGGCAGTGCTTCTCTTGGCATCCTAATTACCTTGCATCCTAATCACCTTGTGCAGTCCATATATGAGTATATAGGTTACCAAGGATTAGCAGGGAGATTAAGTCTATGTATGCAACATTTCTTTGTCTTCTTTGTTTCAAATTCTTGGCCCCAATGTTGTCTTGTAGCTCTGAGCTCCACAGACCTGTTGTTCAACTCAGTGCAAATAAGGTTGCTTTACATAGGTCTGCAAAGAGACAGCATGAAATTTAAACAAAAATTACAGCGATACATCTGTTTGTCTTTGTGTGTGTGAGAGAGAGAGAGAGCAGGACAAATTAACAGTTCCTGGTGCAGTCAAGGGAAACGCATTGGAAACTAAAGCCAAATTGCCCCAGGCCATTGCTGGGAGTTGTGGGAAAAGGTGTTTCTCCTCCCTCCCTCCCTGTCTCTCCTTGCCCTGGGCTGGCAGAGCAAGGGCAAGGTCTTTTGGCAGATCTTGTGTTAGAAGTTGTTCTCCCTTTGTGAACTTGCAAGCAAGCGGCACCATGAGGATGGGCAATGCTTTTTGTGAGCCTGCCAGCACTCCCAACCTCTTTAGTAGCCCTCAGAGAGCAGAGCCCCAGAAAGGGAGTGTCTGACCATCACCTGCCCTGCACCTTGCCTGTACCTTCCCGATCCAGCCATTGTTTCCACCATGCACCACAGAGCTGCTACAAAAGAGTTTTCCTCCATGGCAACAGACACAATGACCAAGGTCCGGGTGGTTTTCTTCATCCTGGAGAATTTTTTAGATTATTTTACATCTCCAACCCTCAGGGCTAACTCTACCGTAGTTTCCTATTGCACTAGCATCTGGTTCCTCCACAGTCCAGAGCAGCAGCAATAAGATCTCCCACTCCCACTTTTGGCATATGCCAAAATTTGTGGAAGGGGTGTCAGCCACTTCTGTGCTCCATCAGGTTCCCTGAGACTCTTCTGTCCTTCCTAGGAGGATTAAAAGAAGTCTTACACATGTCCTAACAGAAGATGTCTGGCCCAAGGTGGGATTAGGCTTATAGACACCAGAGGAACAGTTATTCTGCTAAGGTCATCCTTAGGGAGAATGCATGATCTGTTCCACCATGACTAGATAGAGACTGTGGGGGTGAAGGAATCTGAGGAGAAGGAAGGGAAAAAGGGAATGAAGTTAAAAAAGTTAATGGAAAGGGATTTTCCACTTTTTTTTTTTTCACACTTCTCCCAACCCGAAGCCTTGTAATGCATACTGCAGGAGACAGTGTCTGCAGGTAGATGCAAGAATGGTCTTTGAGAAGACATTTGAAGCTATGTCTTGCTCACAGAAAAGCTAGCTATATTGGTAACCTAGAGTGATTTTTCTCTCTAACAGAAATTGCAAGGAGAAAAAACTCCGAAGAATATTAATGCTACTCTCAAGGAATTGTTTGGGATCATTCCTGGGGATGGGGATCCACTGCAGGAGCGAGGCACTTACACGTGCAGACGGTGCGCTGTCGTGGGCAACTCTGGGAACCTTCTGCAGTCTCAGTATGGCCAAGATATTGACTCCCATGACTTTGTGCTCAGGTGAGTAGACACCACCTCGGCTCTGTGGTTTAAGATTCGCTGGTATTTTTGGGGACAAGTGAGCAAACAAGATTTCAGGGGCTATCTAGTGAAATCTGGTACTTAGGTCAAATCTAAGTGCCAGGGCTGTAAACGATGTGTGTTGCAGATGTGACCTCATGTTTTAGCCTGGAAAAAAAACATGAATAGATGTTGATACTGTAGCTTGTTCTGCACTATCCGTAATTGCCTGTGTTAAAAAAATACAGCTGAAAAAAACTGCAGTTTTGAGTAGAAGTTACTTCTGCAGCTAGTACTCACAAGTGATCTTTTACATGCTTAATTGGCTGTATCAGATTTGACCTTCTTGCACTGGTTCATTCTCAAGCAATGGTGGGATGGGAAAGCCAAAGTCACTTTGTAATGGACAGGAGACAACTGGTTGGCTGCAGCTACTTTGTAAAGGGTTGCATCGCCTCTTCCTTTCGAAGCAATGAAGGCTGGCTGTTTTGTCCCACTGAAACGCAAGCGGGAACTAGGTAAGCAGAGCTAATCACCCAGAGGGCAGCCAAGATATCTGGGCTGACTAAGTTCATCTCCAACGCATTGTCCAGCTTTCACACCCCAGCTGCCAGTACAGCACAATTTGGGGAGCAACACAGGGCAGGTCAGAGGGCCTGGAACGGAGGGACTGCTATTGAAAATACCACATATGGGATTATACTCTCAGAAACAACATAACCTTTAGCAGGAAGCTGTGCACTGAAGTCAAGAGTGAATCAGCAGGTGAGCACTATTTGAAACTGTTAACCCACCTTAGGCCCTTTGGCTTCCAATGTGGCTTGGACACACTGTAGAGTCTTTAGATGACATCTAAATGTTCACGATAAATCATTTCAGGAGTTGCTTCCTTCAGCTGCATGCCTTGCCCTCTGCCAAAAGTACCTTCCCAAAGGCAGAGGCAGCCAACCTGGTCTTCAAATCCACGAAGGGGAGTGAAGAGCCCTTGACATTAATCCTGCAGGTTGCAGATGTGAGGCAGCTGAGGTGTATTTATGCTTAACTCTGTGTCCCTTGCTGTGGAGACAGCCCTCTCCCTGTGCGGGCTTTCTTATCTTGCCTGGCCTATGTTTCCCGATTCATGCAGAAAAGGCTTTGCTAGACTCAAAGGCTATTTTTTTGAGTAGTAACTAAAGAGTAATGCACTTGGATGCAGGTTTCTGCTCTGAGGCCTAACCCTTCCCAGAGCCACGCATCCCTGGCAAGGGAGAAACTCTCAATGATTTGAAATTGAACCTTCCAGGCTCTGATTTCTATTTTAGGGATCTCAAGACAGATCTGAAGCGATGGCACAAGGTTTTAGGATTCACTGTGGAAACTTGTGCAGAAAAGGTGATTCCTCTGTGTGTTAGTCCAACAAACAAAATCTCTGGTGACCTGATATTTACTTGCACGTGCTCTGGCAATACAGCCAAGCGCAGGGGAGAGCCAGGAAGTCTGAGGGGACACCCTTCCTTCCAAACACTGTGTTCCAGCCCACTTCTATTTGTTTAATTATCTACTTCCATCATGGAAGAAAACTCCTGCTTGGTCCTCCCCGCTCAGGCTGGGTGTGAACGCTGCCTTCTGCCATGCTGCGCAGGCAGCCCCACCACGGATGGTGGGAAAGGTACATAGACCCGAGGGCAGGGCGTGAATAAGATAACTAAGACGCCACCCTTGGCTTTGGCCTGACAAAAAGGAAACCCCATATTTTATACCTCAGACTGACTAATCTCAAGATAAACATAGCAAGTCTCATGCTTTACTGAGTATTTCTACACAGTACAATGTGGGTCACTGGGAGGGAAGAGGCTAACTCAGTAAGAAGTCCTCACAGGCTGGCAGGATAGTCTGCCTACGCTAATAATTCCCTTTGAGGGAGTTAGACTTAACTAATTCACCTGGGGGAGCACTGCAATAGCACAGCCTGGCATAGACTTGATAAACAGATTTTACCTCCCCTGTTATCAGTGACCAGGGCAACATGTTGTCTGGCAATGTATAACGCTCCTTATCATCTCATCAGCTACATCCTTCCTTGTCCTCCCTGCACTTCTGCCAGGAGCTGAGCTAATGTCTCTGCAGGAGACTCCACTGAACTGCAGAGAAACCCCATTCTGCTCAGAGCCAGCTTGAGGGTTTGTCCATGGTGTTGCACAGCACCATGGATTCATGCAAGGTCAGTCAGAGCTACTTTGGGGATCCCTAATCTGCATTACGCTGCACCACAGAAACGTGCAAATCTCTACTAGCAGTAAGCTATGCATCAGGGAGGGAATTGCTGATGTGACCCCAGATTTGCTTTCAGAAGGCAGCACATGCGAGAGGTGTTTCTGCAGCCTTGAGTTCAGAACCCCCTCTGTTCCCTGATACACCCAACATAAGGTAGCCCTGTTTGGCCAACACGTTTTGACTGAGCCCTGGTGGGCCCTGGGCAGATCTCCATGCACTGACCCCAGGGTTACTGGAAGCACACCATGTGTGTGCGGAGTCACCCTAAGTAGAAGCATCGAAGTTGGGGGACGTACTACAAAGTAAGGTTTGAGTAAATGAAGTGTCAGCAGTAGGTCCTGGATTTGTCACTGTGGCTTTGGTGTCTTTTCATGGGACCACCATAAGAAATATTTGCTGCTTCTTATCACACATAACATGGTTTGTTACCTTGACCCTAGACACCCAAATACACCTGTACAGATGAGGGGAATGAAACTGCAGGAAGACAAGCTGATGGACGTCAGGGCAATATTTTTCTCACCTACTGGAGGCTTCAGCTTTAGGATGAAAGGAGATGTGTCCTCAGGGACTCACTGCTCTTTTGACCAGCTCTCTGCTGACTGTAAAGGGAACCCAGGGATGTGCTCAGAGATACACTTGCTTGGCAGGAACTCCCATTCAGTCCAAGGAATCCCATGCTGAAGCTGAGCTTTCATTTACTTTTCATTTATCCACTATGGGTGATGGTCATTTCAGCCTGCTTGAGCACCACTACACCCTGTCCAGGCTGTCTGAAGAGCCTGCATACAGCACTCTCCTTAACCATGGGATCATTTTCCTGCCACCTCAAGCAAATTATCTGGGGAAGAATCACACATATTTGTACCTATCTAATTCCTCTCCTGCTTCCTCACTCTCTCACTTCTTACTTTTGGGCTGCAGAATGAACCGTGCCCCCACCACTGGCTATGAATCAGATGTTGGGAGCAAGACCACTCACCACTTCGTTTACCCCGAGAGCTACAAAGAGCTGGCAGAAAATGTGAGCATGATCCTGATCCCCTTCAAAACCCTGGACCTGCGCTGGGTTGTCACCGCTCTCACCACAGGCACCATCAACTTGTGAGTAAGGGCAGCCCTGAGTGGGCAGGCTGCAGGGGTGGGAGCCCCCACGTGTTGCTGTAGGACAGAAAAGCCCACGCTGGGCAAATCCCTGCTTCTGATAAGGCCTAGGGGAACTTTACAGACCCTCTCAGGTCAGGG
Organism: Ciconia boyciana; assembly: GCF_034638445.1. Lineage (NCBI taxonomy): Eukaryota > Metazoa > Chordata > Aves > Ciconiiformes > Ciconiidae > Ciconia > Ciconia boyciana. The sequence goes on from NC_132935.1 coordinate 8,783,795, forward strand.
TTCAGTCCTGAAGACTTGCTTTCTAGGAAAACCTTAATGTTATGGTGCAGTCTTTGAGGCGAAGATACAGATCCAGCTCTTCGCAGCCCCACACAGTGGTCTCAGAGAAATGAAAGGGAGATTTTTTGCTGCTGGAGGCAGCCAGTTTGAGCAGTGGCTTCCTGGGCTTTGGGGTTCAGTGCCTCATTTTGGGCTTCTGCTCATCCTTCCTCCTCTCCAGTCCCTTGGGAGTACAGTGGGTGCAGCCAGTATGCCCATACCCAGATGCACCCATCAGAAAGCCATATGCAGAATCTGGTGTTTGGCAGGTTATTAATTCAGCAGTGGTCCTAGACACCTGGATTATCCTACCTGAGACACTTGTGTGGCCAAGTGGTCCTCCAACGTATATTATCTCACTTGCAGAAGAGGAAAAGGAGGCAGAGAGGGATGTGCAGGCTGCTCACAGAAAGCAGTGAAAGCAAGAAGCAGACTGGGACACTTAGTCCCCCATTCACAGCATCCTCCCCTGGACAGGTCGGTCAGGAGTTCTGTCCAGCTTTCCTGGTGGAAGATGATTGAGAGCTGTGCAGAGGAGACACCGTTGTTTCGTGTGTCACCTGCGTGCCTTAGCTTTAAATTAACATCTTTTACCTGTGCCATGCTGGTATTTATTCTCCATTTCTTCTTTGTGCTTTCAGAAGTAAATGTTGTCCTGCTTAATACATTTATGGCAGCACTCGAATTAGAAATGTGAACAAAATGTATGTTTCTTCTGGACGCCTTCTAGAAGATTCTCTCCCTTCCTATAAGCTGTCTTTTCCTAATCCAGAGAATGAAATACGTGACATTTGTACTGTGTGTGAGGTTATCTGCTGGATGTAAAGCCACAGCCTGGTGGGATTGCTCAGTGGCACTCTGCTACACATAGACAGCAACAGCAGATCAGATTACTTTGTTCCAGAGAGAAGTATTTCAAGACATTTCAACTTTTTTCCCAATTTCAGAGTCTCAGAAGATTAAAAACTTGTAAAAGTATGTCCCTGTTGACTGGGGAAAAGACCCGCTTCACATTTTTAAGGAAAACTTTGATGGGACAACAAATGGAGTTTTATTTCTTATTTTCTTTTTCTTCTTCTCTTTGCAAATGCATTTTAGGTTCTTTTCACTTCTTATTAAGATTCTCTGAACTTGTAACAAATCTGGTTTAGTCTCTTTACTTTTTTTGCCACCAGCACTTAGTATATACAGTCATAAGTTGTCTTGAAAAAATCCATCTTCAGGACACACTCCTCGGAAAAATCAGCCCACTTAGAAAACTGGCTTAAAATTATCACCTTTTTTGCAGGGCTTAGTTTTTTTTTCTTTCAGAAGCTGTATTGATAAAAAAGGTTGAGAACCTCTGCCCTTAAGCCTGGATCCAAATCCTATCAATCACAAGCAATGGAAAGCTCCCAGCTGCCTTCAGTGGCCATTGAATGAAGCCCCTTGCTGCATCTTTGTCAAATCCATGCCTGCCCAAGGAAGAGGCGCCCACAGAGGGCCAGTTGCTGCCGTCATCACCCATCCATGTTTCCACCACTGCCACTGCTGTGTGCCCAGATTGCAAAGCCGTTCACTGTGTTTTGTCAAGTATTTACCTTCAGAAGTGGCAGCAAGTGGGTTGCAGCAGTAAAGTTGAGTGAGCCCTTGGCCTGTCAGGAAGATATAACTGGTTGACTACAAGGCATTCAGAGCACATGAAAGGAAAAACATCTTTGCTTAATAAATTACAGGATGTATTATATATTTATAATTAGATTGTATACATGGGCTTGGTAAGCATCTGGTATAAATTAGTGTGTAAGTATTTAACCCCATGGAAGAAATACTAGTATTTTAAGATTTTTGCCATACTCAAAGCAGGGAAATTGCATAATTAATAAGCTGGCACATGCTGGAGCAGTAAAACCAGAAAATCATAAGCAGACACATCATAACAATACATTTAACATAACTTTAGGCTAGCAGAATGAACCTATGAGCATGCATTAAACACACAATGTCAGATACAGTGTATAAGGAAATTGTTGACTGTACATTTGTAAAGGGGAGAAGGCATCAAATAAAAATAAAACCCATCTGAAATTTGGTGTTTTAGAAGAGAAGAAATACTCACCTTAGTGCACTCACAGTTAAAAAAGATAAGCATCCTGTATTATGGTTCAAAAGAAAAGCCAAACTCCAGATGGCCTTAATATTACATTGAATTGATAGCTGAATGATTCTCTCAGACGTGTCCCATGTGACTGACGGATGTCCCATTTGAAAGTGGCTCTCTAAGACTGAGCATTGTCCCAGAAAAGACCAAGAAAAGCCTTCTGGGGCAGAAAACCTTCAGGCCCTCATCAGTCATATATTTAGCTGAGTTGCCTTAACTTGCCTTCTGCAAGTCTTCTAGGAATCTCCACAGTGAAAAAAAGTTCCATGTATCTCCGCTTGGTTTGGAAAAGAGCAATTTTTTGTATTCCTTAAAATGTTCCACATCTTCTACTCGGGTCAACGGTACAGTAAATGTCCTGTACAAGGTGGCCAGAACATTTTCCAGATTATATGGATTCCACCTGTAGCCACCTTCACCACAGGCTTCACTCTTTGTCCCACTCCTGTATGGTATTTACTGGGTAACTAACTCCCTGGCTGCTATGCAGCCCAGTTTTCACATGGGCATAGTCATACGGTCATAATGGCATAGGTCTCCATCTGGTCTTAATCAGTATGCCAATACTTTCTGTGTGGTTGTGTGAAATTCTGCAGCCAAGTGACAGCAGAATTTGGGTATTGCTTCTGAAAAAATGAAGTATCCTATGATTAAAATGACTAACATGTCATCTGACAAGAGCTGCAGTAGTCTCCCGATTGGATTAGAGCTGTCTGCAAATACTGTCTTGAATATTGCATACTGTTCACTTTGGTCTTCTACTGTACCTGGCTAGATATCCATGAAATATGGCTCTCTTGTTTCCTCCACATCACCTTTTCAGAAAAGACTGGCTGTTTATTTATATAATAATGAGGAGATTTTACCAGCAAAGAAGCCCTTTATGTGTTCATAACCACAAAAAGGACATGGGATCACCCAGCCTTCTTCTACCAACTTTGCTAACCAAGGTCAGGCGTGGGAAGCAGATGCAAGGGCAGATTTGCTGAGGGCAGATTAAGAAGTTTGCACGGGCGTCCCTTTTACCATTAGCATCTTGTGTCACATCTTGGGCAGCTGGAACCCACCCGTCACATCTTCCATTGCATCCAGCGTGGGGCAGGGATCTAAGGTCACGGATGCCCAGAAGTACCTAAGGAGATGAAGACATTGCCAGGTCACCACTGGTTTGGGAAGACTTAGGCTAATGTTTCAAAGTGCTGATGATCCATGGTTCAAGGAGAAATAAAATGTAAATCACAGGAACCTTGTTGTTACCAAAAAACCAAGCAAAAACATTTAGATTGCACTAATGGAAGGTTTTGGTGATTTATCACAACCCATCTAAAAAGTATGCAGGGATATAGGGATATATATTGGGATATAGTCCAGTTACAAGGCCAGTTCAGAATTTTCTCACTTGAAACAAACTCAGGGAGCTTTTTTTTACAGCACTTATGATGAGCTGTGCAATGCCAGGATGCACTGTGCATGAGATATAGGGAAGAAAAGACTTTTTTTGTTTTCAAGACATGACTCGTGACTTTGACCCAGTCATAAGGTATGACTTGGAAGTTTTATGCTGGGAACTGCAGGAAGCCTTCACCATCCCCCTGGGGAGGAGGGAAATAGCTTGCTGGTGAGGGGCTGTGTACTGGGAATGCCAGAGTTACACATAACCACAGAAATTATGAACTCTACTACCACCTACGCTGAAAATCATGCAGTAGCTACAAGTATTAGGAGGGCAAAAGTCTCCCCCTGGTGGGAAAAGGTTTTTCTGCCATGAAATTAAATGGAAAGCCCTTCCAGTCATCAAAGTGCAAAGACTGCAACAGTCATGGGTCAAGAATTAGAAGTCATGGGCTGCACATAATATTGACTTTACAATATATTGTCAACTAAATCTTTGGTGTCCTACTGTCAATAATTAACTTGAAAATTTAAAAATGTAATGGTAATGGCTTCCTATAAACTTGCTTCAGTGACACCTCAGTTCTTTTCATGCTGTATTATTTAATTGCAGCTTCATTTTCCAACAATTTATTGAATTTATTGCTTTCAAATAACTTAAATTTATTCCTGTACATGAAGAGTATTTTTTCTTTCTTTGGAAATACAGGAAAATATTAATATGTTGGTCTTTTACTAATCTTGGTGGTTTTTTTTTTTCTTCTAACAGCACATATGTTCCAGTTCCACGGAAAATCAAAGTCAAAAAAGAAAAGGTGAGCAATGGTATTTTGTGAATTTGTTCTGCTAATCTACCTGTAGGTCTTTTGCCTCTTTGGGAGACTGCAAGAGTCCAAGGAACCCCTTGACATTCATAAAAGCTGCAACCAGAATACACACACTTTACAAGGCTCAGTTAAGCTAAAGGTTTAGCTCCTGTGTGCCTTTCAGGCCATAGATCAACCACTAAATAACTGATGTTGGAAAGAAACTGCTTTTGTGACTATGCCATTGCATTACTGCTGTTCTGAAGGTTGCGTTGCTTCCTCTGGTACTGCTCAGGGAGATTTGAGGTGCACTGTTGGCCAACTGTGCTCACCCTCCACAGCAGTTGCTCTGTTCCCACCCATTGCAGTCATTTGGATCTAAAGGCACTTTGAGCTGTGGAGAGCCTTTGGAGTTTTTTAAAAATAATTTGAGTATTTGAACATCAAGGATGTTTCTCACTCCTGTGTCAGTTCCTTGTAATAAAGAGCTAAGTGAACTCTGAACAAATGAAGCTGTGTGTTTTCAAGTCAGTGGAGAATTCAGGATGGTATCAATGGCTCTTGGGGAAGGCTCTTAGCCCACAGCTGTAATGACTGCCTGTACCCAATTAAACAAGCCCAGAGACTGGGCTCAGGCCAAGTCCATGCTGGTTTTGTCCCAAGTGTATTAATACTCTCCCAGGCAAAGTTCAAGCAAGGTTTGGAGGATAGCGCAGACCAGGGAATATTCCCTGTTTTGCACAGGGACAGAATTGAGCAATGTGGACACGGTCTGTGCCATGCCACTTCCCTCAAGGCTAACAAAACACCTCTGACCCATTTTATTTTATAATGTGGATATGTAGAGGGCAATCAGTCAGGGGAACTCACTTTTCTGAGGAGGGCGAAGAAAGATGGACAAACCTGGTGCCCACCCTACAGCAGTCAGAAGAGAGTCCATCCCATGCATACTGACTCATTGCCCAAGTATGCTGGGGTTTAATAGATGTGCCCTACTGCTGGAGGCAGGATTTCCCATGGGGCAGGAGGGTCATTCCCACGTTGCACCTTTAGCCACCATACAAAGACTTTTGTTGTTGTAGCTGCATGGGTTGAGGACATAACCAAAGCAGGTTATGTAGGGAGAGGTAAAAGATGTTTGCTCTTCCACAGACCTTCCAGCAAAATCAAAGTCTCATTCTCTCAGCCTTTGGAGACGCTGATTTTCAAAGGAGCTCAGGCTCCTAATGTCTCAAGGGCTGGTAAAGTATGACACTGGCCCCAGAGCATTAAAATTACAGATTAAAGCACATGTCCTTCATTCAGGAGGCCAGGTTTTGCCAAAGGCTTCAGATGAGACCTTTAACCAGTATCAGTTTACATCCCTGTGCTTCAAACCATGGACCTCTGGGGGTATTAAATAATCAATTACCTCATCCCTACCTGTTGTGAGGAACACATTAACCTCTGCAAAACCCTTGTGAGATGCACTACGGCAGGTTGTTAAACTCACGTCGCAGTTGAGTAGCACCAGCCCAGGGGACAGCTGGTGATACGCAGCAGCTTCCCAAGCCGGGAGATGAGAAGCTTGTATTTCTTCCCACGCCGCGCCATGCAAAACACCCTGTGAGAAGCGATTACACAGATACAATATCAGCAATTAACCTCTGACTTTGTAAAAGGAAAAGCCCTGCAGCTAACCAGATAGCACTGAAACGCTGTCACTCTAATTACAAACGCAGCATGGAGGGAGAAGCCTCTCTTTGCCTGGATTCAGGGAAGGGGGTTGAAACCAAGGGCTCCCACCAGTCCCTGGATTTACTGTAGACTCAGGTCTGATCTTAAGTGCTCTGTCTCCATTAGATGGCCTCATAATTTCCCCAGGAGATAACCAAGTGCAATTTATGTCTTTAAAAAAAAAAAAGGCATAGAAAAATAGGAAGTTTGGGAAACAGGAGAAATGCAGCTGATGCAACCTGATAGGCTTCCTGATAGTTTACACCTGACCCGTGGTTTCCTTAGATCTGTACCTACAGATATACCAAGACATGGTTGGCGTATTGCGCAGAAGATGCAGTTGCTCCTACATTCCCACCCAAATTACAGTTGAACTCGATGATCTTAAGGGTCTTTTCCAACCTAAATGATTCTATGATTCTGTGAAATCTGGCATGGCATCTTACACTTGCCTTGCTCAGGCCTCCAACTCCCCAGAGCTCACCTGAGTTACAGCAGGACGCTGCAGGGAGAGTTGAATGCCTCTTTTTTTCTTCTCACTTGTGCCATTTCATACCCATTGGTTTCAGTAGGAATCACCCAGGATTTACATTAGTGTAAGCAGGTGGGGTACCAAGACCAAGAAAGGGATATTCATGTGTAATTGCACATGCAAAATATTCTTGAGTGCACTTAACTATGGGACTTTATTTTTCCCTTTCACCTGCCCTCAGGGAATAATTATTATTCCTTTCTCCCCCACTCCCTTACCCCAGTGTCCTTTAGGGATGACACGCTACTGTTGGGTTTTTTTCCCAGGGTATTTTACTAATGAATCTTTCTTTCCAATTTTGCCTAGATCCTGGTTTACAATCCAACTTTTATGAAATACGTCTATGAAAACTGGCTCCAGCATCATGGGCGATACCCCTCCACAGGCCTTCTGTCTTTGATATTTGCACTCCACGTATGCGATGAGGTCTGTCTGTGTTTGGATATATGGATAAAAAATCAGGACATTTCACGCTTAAGTGCCATGAACATGCCCTGGCTACTCACTCAGCCTTTATTTCCCTCTCTCCATCTTCTCTGCTGTTTGCTTCTTCAAACAGATGCAGAGTCCTCAGTAACATGAACATATGCTCAACTGACAGTGACTGATTTTTTAAATGTCAGCAAGTGGTAGGGTTTAAGATGCATTCCAGGGGAATATAATTAAACATAAATAGTGGGATTCCACTTGGCATTAAAAGACATCTAAACATGGGTGGTGTCCATGCCCATTTTGTTAGCGGAAGCCCAAATTATATTTTGTCTCACTGTTTAGGCACCTAGAGCCATTGGTGTTGCCCTGGGCATGCCCTCTGCCTCCAGCTGCCAGGCCAGAAAAGTACAAGTCTCTCAGCCTTGTGTGACATCTGCCCACCTTGAGTAGATGTACTGAGTACCCAAGGACATCTCAAATGGCACTTATGTTTGGGCAACTGCTTTGAGGTCTTATATGTCTAATCAGTGGAGCCAAGAGGCTGATTCAGCAAACCAACCCCCTGGTAAGACATTAGGGGAGCAGGATCACTCCCTGGTTTCCAGTGACTGTGCTGCCTGAATCGCCACTGACTGTAATGGATGCTCAGGCACCTCCATTTGGATATCTAAATCTTAAACATAATCCCACCTGAAGAACTTTGATGACCAGCTCTTACATAAGCCAATTTGGGGAATGCAGATCGTCTATTTTCCAACCCAAGCTTGTGGGTTTATACAGTAGGTTATGGTAAATGCCTCTGCTCCAGCAGTTACTTGAGGAAATTCCCTGGCCTGAGTGATGTGAGATGGTCCTAGGTGATAGGAGACTTAGGTAGTTAGTGTAAGGCCAGGTCAGCTCTACAAAATCCTGCAAGCATGGGCTTGTCAGCAAGGGGGATAAAAATCACTATGCTGGCAAAATCCCTGGCCTGGACACAGATCTCCTGATGAAAGAGAGCTTTTGTCACCTAGGCCTGTGTTGCTTGAAGAGGTGATGGAAATACTCCTAATGATGCTGGCAGAAACTGTACCATAGTCAAGGCAGATAGGATGGGTGGCTTGGGTGGAGCCTGTTTTCTAGTAAGCAGGAAACGAGCAAGGCTCTGACATTACCAAAAATAACTTAAAACCAACTTGTATTTGGGTGGGTCCAGGTGTGGGTGGCTTAGGGTGCTTGTTTTGTGGGCTATGACCCATTCAAACCCAGCCATATAGCCACTCTCAGTTTAAATAAAAGTCAACTGTGATGTTTGAACTTCTACCACCAGAGGAGACAAGCATAGCCATCGATGAATGAGCCATTGGGAGAGGAAAGGCCATAGGCATTTCACACACAAAGAACATAATGTCCATCTGCCTCTGAAGTGACTGCAAATGTCATATAATTAAGCATATGTGGGGGTTGACATGCATCATCATTTGGAGGACTAAGAGCAAAACCAAGATTTTTCCTCTCTTTGTGGCCTTACTCAGCTAAAGAGGAGATTCCCATCCCAAACCACTGACCTCCTGAGGTCAAACATCATGCTTAGTGGACAGGAATGTTTTTTTCATATTGCTAAACAAAAATTCATAGATAGAAATTTCCTTTTCTGTCTGGGTTCAGGTATGGTGGTGGTCTCAGCATAGCTTAGGATGTAATGTCCCTTGAGCAGGCCTTGGGCTGTTTGTTATTCTGTGATTGCATCATCTCATGCAGTAGAAAAGCTTGGCACTCCACCGAGGTCCTCAGGTGCTACTGTCTATAGATAAACTGAGAATCAAGAGAGTTTCTTCAACATTTCAGAGCTTTCCAGGCCATAACACTAGTTCTCTCTTACTTCCTAGGTGAATGTGTACGGTTTTGGAGCAGACAGCAAAGGACACTGGCATCACTACTGGGAAAACAACGGTTCAGCTGGGGCTTTCCGCAAGACGGGTGTCCATGACGGGGATTTTGAGTTCAATGTAACTTCGACACTTGCCTCCATTGAAAAAATAAATTTTTTCAAGGGCAGATGACCCTGGCCACGGGGAGAAGCGGGGGCTGCAATTTCCAACATGCAGCAGAACAAAGCTCAGTGAAGATGATCTGGGCTCCAGCCAGGTTTGAATGCGTGAATCTGTGGTGGATTCGGAGCGTCTCACTGCTGCAATGCTCACCGCAGGGAGCTCAGCCGAGGACCGGCTTCCATGCTGCACATGATTTCCTACCTACAGATAGCTGGGAACTACCAGTCAGTTGTGGGAATAAGTGAATCTCTGCTTAGGCTCTATGGTTTGATTCTTGAATTGATGAAAGATCTGCCTGTTGCAATTAGGGGAAACCTGGGCACAGGAAATGCTGTTTGTGTGTCCATTCTTTCCTCGAGTAAGGCAGGAGATCGTTGAAGAAGAGTGAAAACGACTTCTGGGACTTGAGACCCGCTAGGGCAGCTGTGAACATCATAGTAAGGATTACCTCAAAGAAATTAATTCACTTCTGCTGTTGATCTTCTTTTTGAACTGTCTCTTCTGTTTCCTCTATTACTTCTGTTTTCATGCTGTATTAAGCAAAAACACGATGAAGTTGCCTGGAGTAGTAAATTTTTCAGCCATTGCCTCATTCTGCATTGATAGCATCTAGATAATATGGAACAAATCATCTCTGATCATATCGTATTTAATATTGCTTCCTATACCGCCATAATGAAAGAGAAAACAATACTGAAAACTCCAGCAAAAAAAAAAGGCCTTTTTAGCCACTTGTATGTTTATGTTGTTTGGTTATATATAATTTTTGTTTCTTTTTTTTGGTGGAAAATACTCTGGAATGCTCATTTTTATTTGATCAGTTTAAGGTTGGAAAGTGGACTTTTTTTCTTTCAGTCTTTTATATGTGCCTTTTATAATTGTGCATCAGATGTGATTTTTTTTTTAAAGATGACAAACCCTAAATTAAACTTTTTTATAAAAGGGGGAAAAATTAACCAAAGTCTAGCCTCCATGTGGTATACTTTTGTAGTCAGAAACAATAATAACAGCTCCTATATTGTATTTGAGCAAACACAAACAAGACTAATTTTTAAAGGTAGCTTTTACCTTTTTTATGGGAAAATATCCAAAAGTTCCAAGGAAACTTTTCCTCTTATTTTTTTACAAATCTCTTTGCAAGGTCTCTGTTTGAAATGGAGGAAACACCATGGGTTGGGATATCAGCTAGTAATACAAGAGGAATCTTTTGCCCTGTAGCAGCATCTACAAGGACACAATCTACGCAAGCTGATCCCATAGTGTAAGCCAGACTTCAAAATTATGTGCATCTCTGGAGGAATGGAGGAATGAGTGCATTAATGTCAGTACCTCTAGGCAGTGAGAGGAGGAAAGTGACAGCGGAGATTTTATATCCACAGATTTTTGCTGGAATCAACGCGTTTAATCCTCAAGGACAGATAAAGTATGAATCCAAGAACAAAGTTCAGGTAGTGAAGAATGGGGAACAGTGGTTTTTTTTCTTCCCGATATCATGAAAATAGTATTAATGGATTACTGACCCATTTTCAGCTCTGGTGAAGCCAATGGAGTTCTTGCCACAAACTTCAAGGGACTTTAGATCAAGCTTGGAAGAAATGGCATATTTCATTTTTAATGGATTACGATGGTTGGGGTTTGTGGCAATTTAGAAATCATCTAAATGACTCGTCTTTCATGCATCAGTTGTGGCAGCATGTCCAAGCGGATGAGTATTTGAGCTCAGTGAAAGCCTAGCCCTTCACCAGTGATGTGCTTCAGTCCAAAATTTATCCCCTTGTCTTTCCATGCCAGTTGTTAACAGTGAGCTCCCCTCCAAGGCAGCAATTCACAGCACAATGGCACGGTCAGCTGGAATAGACGTATTTTGGGCCACAGCACCACTGGCCAACATGAACTGCTTTACCCGCATGAGTATTACTGGACTCACAGTGTATAACGAGACGAGGATGCCAAACGTCTGTGTGGGGAACTGAGCTCCCTTTGCTGTGCACACGTGACCCTTCAGTTTAGCAATATGGAAAGGGCAGGATTTTCAAATCCTCGTGCTGACACGTGTTCATCATCCTTATGTCAAGAAGCCCTTTCCTAGCATGGTGGCCAGCAGAACTCACCACGTCACAGGCCCAAATTCAATGGGCCTACTGTCTTCTACGTGTCCTTTGTAAAACTATGAAACATTTCTAGCTGAACCATGTTTGTTTGTTTTAAGGATTCCCACTATTTAAATTGTTGTTAAACAATATGCTTCTGGTGAGATGTCACAGCAATACAAGCAAAGCAACTTCAGGAGGAAAAAGACTCCATGGAAGACCCCAATGGTATCTTCACCCTGTGGCTGGATTTTTGGGATACTTTTTTCATTACGAACTTCAAATATTTAATTTTTTTTTCTCATGGACAGATGTCAGTAATTCAGAAACACTTCACTGCTGTTTCAGTCATTTTTAAAAGGACTTGGAAGAAAACTCATGGTGGTTTGTACTTAATTCCTGTTGATTTTTTTAATCACAGGTGGCAGTTTGAAGTCAAAGAAAGTGGTAAAAAAATCAGCTATCTTGTAGTCTGTGTTGTTCTGAAAGTTTCCTTTTGCTGTCCAAATTAAATTTCCAATTTTCCCCTGAATATTCTTCCTCTGACAGCACATATGACACATCGTGGCTCATACTATCGTGGATAGATTTAGTGTCTTCATCATGGAACAAGCTGCAATTCCCATTTAATTTTCTTGCCGACAGCAAGCAGTAACTGTGCACCACTGATGTCCATTTTTCAGAGCGTGAGGAGAGCAGAGAGTGGACCTTTCTAGCTGTAGGATGAGGGATAGTCTGTGCCAGCACATTTCTATTCCAGAGGAACTTTTTCTAGAGTCCTTTAGGCTACTGACTGTTGTGTTAGATCTTTGTCTCAGTTTCTCCACAATTTTGCTGCTCTTTCAAATGCCTTCAGAATAAGGATATACCAACAGATGATGCTGAGGGAAGAATTAATTCCCACTGCCAGTGTTGAAGACTGTCTGTGTTCCTGCTAGAAACTTTCTGGGTTTATTTTGTTTAAAAGAACAACAAAGGAAAACATTTAGCAACATGTCAAGGCTTCAAACTCTTGGACTGTTTTTGCCACCACTGCAAAGTCTCTGAAGCACTCCTTAAATGTGTGTTATGTTTTTTACCAAAGCCAAATCTCTTGAGCATCTTTTTTCTCCCATGACCAGATTTTCTTCCTACTTTTCTTTGACTACACAATCGATTATGCCAATACTTTTTTTTTTTTTTTCCTCTGATGGTGGAGAGTCTCAATCATTCTTTGACATTTTATTTATTTAATTTTTCAGTATGATATGAATTAAAATAAATTTTTTATTGTAATCAAATCAAAGGTGTTTCTGCGCACACTTCTTCTTCCCACAATATTTCCATGAGCTCCTAGAACCTCCTCTGTCACATAACAGTGTAATGAAGCCTTTTTCCACTTCCCTCCCACCCATCCGTCAGGTGACATTGGCAGAGGAATGCATGCTTCAGGCTGCCGGAAAGCTTGTGGTCATGGGCATCACACTGCTGAGCTTATGGCAGCTCTAGACCTTTCTGGAGAAAAAACTTAAACTTTAAATGCCTGTGGTCTCCTGATGGATCTGTGCTGTATTTAGGTTATATATAAGGGAAATAAGGTAGACTCAGAAAATGAGTGACTTGAGAAGAGATTCAACTCGCCTTTTCTCTGGGGCTGACAGACCTGGCTCCCTCCATAGGAGAGATGCTGAGGATCCACCCCAGGTCCCTATTTTAAGTGCCTAATTTAGCTGCTATGATCACACAAGCACTTTAGTCATGGATGGCCTAGGCTGTCCATTAGAAGAACCCCATCTAGGAGATTGACATCTTTGATCAGGTATCACTTCAGCATGCCAAACACTTTCTCAAACAGAGAAAGTAGGAGTGTTAACCTGGGATGGCTATCAAACTGGACTGTCCTTCACAGTGGCTCTGTATCTTCATACTTGCACTGTGCAGAGGAGAGGCAAAGCATTTGCTCCTCTGTCATCCTCAGCAAAGCCAAATAACACTGGGGAACAGCTTGCTCTTGAAAATCATTTTGCATTTTGCTTCATGTCCACTCACAAGAAGAGCACTGAAATGCAGCTTCCAGGTCTGAAATGATTTTGTCAGGAAAGTAATTTGCATAAAATTACAATCTGAAGACCCCATGAGACCAGTAAGACATGCAGCAGCGACAACAGCAACATCCAGACAGATGGACCAACCACAGGATTTGGACAAAGGACTTTGCTTATACCATGAAATGAAGAAGGAAAGTACCCACAGGGGAACAATATGGCTTCAGTTCATGGCATGGGTTCCTTTGATGGCTCACATTCAGGATAGCAATTAAACCCAACAAATGAAAAGGCAAGGGAGTCCCTTGCCACCTTTAAAAATCTCTGTTTTCACTTGTCTTTCCTACAGACTTTCAGGGAGCAGATCTCGTAACATTTTGTTATCTTCAGGCAATGTGAAATAAAATGTGGTTCACACAGTGAAAGTTCTCCAAGGTTAGGTACTTTTACACAGAGGTAAATCTTTGTGTTTTCAGTTTAATTTTCTCCTATAGGAAATTGACTGTGTTGCTTTACTCCTTAGTTTCTAAGGTAAGCTTTGGCTGGCAGATATATCTAAATATATCTATATGGGAATTTGTCTGGACCTGTGGCATTAACACTCCTACTAAGGCAGGACATTTCCCAGAATAATTACTTTTTCCACATAATCAGAGACGCCAGAGTTACACAGCAACTACCATCTGCCTCCCTGTCCACCCAGACACTAAATCAGTAAGAAAACCATCCTGACCTATGCCACTAACGCTGCATCCTGCAGCACCATGATGTTCCTCCAAGGATGCCCCAACCAAGCCTCCAAATCAAGTATTACATCAAGGAACCCCTTATGGCTGTTTCTCCACATGTGGATTTTTTTGTTCCCTTCCTTGCTTTCCTGGGGCTGACCCCAAAGAGCTGTCACCATCGAGGGGAGCTGCACATTGCTCCCCCAGCCCCAGCCCAAACCCGTAGTCTGGGGCTGGGTGTTTGAACAGACTGGCGGTACTTCAGCTGTGCTGTGACACATGTCCAGTTTGCAGCCACATCATGTGTTCAGCCTGCGCACATGCCTCAGTGGGTTTCATATGGTAGAAAATAATGCAAAGAGTGACTTCCACTCCTATTTGCCCTTTGAGTGTTGGAGGATTTTGTATAACACATCCTCACGTTCAGATATCAGAGGGTGGGTATGTGTGAGCAAGTTCCCCAAGACACTGATGAGGCACCAAGCTTCTGCCTGCAGTGGTGGAGTCGACTGATGGGAGCGACTGATGACCGGCGGTTCATCACTGGGGACATCAAAGAGTTGGCTGTGGGGAGAAGTTCTGCAAGCTGACAGGCTCTGTCATTTGAGGGTTTGATTTGAATAGGCAGGTAAGGAAATAGAAATAAACAGAAGTAAAGGTCAAGACAGGCTAAATAAAAATAAAGTCAATAGAGCTTGTAGAAAACCTTTGGAAACAAAGTAGTGTTTTAACCATTTGGTACGTCAAGGTAGGTGGGCCAGGAGTGAATTAGGCTGGTGATGCTTTTGGGCAAAACATGCTGCTGTGATTTGACCCCGGCCAGCAGCCAAGCTGCCACACAGCCACTTGCTTACTCCCCCCACACACCTCCGTGGGAGAGGGGAGAGAACAGGAAAAGCAAAAGCAAGAAAACTCATGGGTTGAGATACAGTTTAATCAGTAAAGGAAGAAAAAACCCAAACTATGTAATGGCAATCAATCACTCACCTCCTCCCACCAGCAGACCAATGCCGAGCCAGTGTTTGAGCAACTGCCACCTTGGAAGACAACTCCCCATCTCCTTCTCCCTCCATCCCAGTTTATTGCCCAGGTTGACATTACATGGGATGGAATAATGCTCTGAGCAATTGTGGTCAGCTGTCCTGCCTGTGTCCCCTCCCAAGCCCTTGCTCACCCCAGCCAAGTTGCTTATGGGGGGCAAAGTGAGAAACGGAGAAAGACTTGACACTGTGCAAACGCTGTTCAGCAACAGCCAAAACTCTGGTGTGTTATTAACAGTGTTTTAGCTACCAATCCAAACAGCACTATATGGGCTGCTATGAAGAAAGTTAACTCCATTCCAGCCAGACTTAAATAAACTAGAGACTTAACAAAGTCTATGGATTCAAGGGCTGCTAAGACCTTTCCTGAAGTCTCACAACAGGTAATACCAACACCACCTGAGATAAAACTTGAGGTCAAATTTACACCAAACTACCTCAGTTACTAGTTGTTCCCAATTACTCACCCATCCCACAGATAACCCACTGGAATCAGGTGAGATTACTACTCACCACTAGCAGGAATTACATGATCCAAACTGAAAAAAACAGGAGCTGCTTCAGGAGGAGTGCAGCCAGGGGCACCGGTGGCAATTCAGGTCTTGTTACTGTAGGAGCTGGAATAATATTTTAAACCAGCAGCCAGGGGCAATGAGAAATCACTGTTTTATGGGGCTGTGTGCATGGTGTTTGCTTCCCTCCCTGGGTTGGCACAACGCTTCCTTCCCTGAAGGTGTGTGCCATTCCACCAGCGATAGTCCTCTCTGTGGTGGCTTCCTGGAGGGCCAAGAGAACTTCGCTGCTTGTCACCAGTTGCAAGTCTGGCCCACAGCTGCATGACTTTACAGCTTAGCAGAGAGATCCAGCAGACACAAGTAAATGAAGCTGGAACAATGTTTTTATTTCCTATAATAAGCAAAGGAATGGGAAACATCAGCATGCATGCAGATTAATGGGTCTCTGAGCAGTGAGATGTGATTAACTCATTTCAATCAGCGCTGGGGATCTCAGCACCTCATTAGCTTTTTCATTAATGGTTACAACTAATATCTGATTAGTGTCTCTGTTTCACCAGTAATAAGTTCTTCTTAATGGAGACAGAGTTTTCCACTGGGTGATGGTGAAAGGGAGAGAGAGGGAAGGAGCCCTCTAATTACTGTGCTAACAGGGCACCTCGCCATCGCCATCACTGACACGACTGTCCTCCCTGCCCCCTTGTCACTGGCCCTGCCGCATTGGCATGGGCACATGTGTGATGTGCCAAGCGCACTCAGCAAGCCAGAGGGAGAGGACCCAGCTCCTGAGAAAGAAATCAGTCCAAGCTGGATGACAGTAGGTGGGACAGCCTTGGAGGTACTGTCCCCCTCCCTGGGCTAATGGGTACAAGTGACCGGAGATGCACAGGGAAGGGAGAAGAAACACTGGATGGAGATATGAAGCAACAGCTGCTTTCACATGGAGCGCTCAGTGTAGTGATTTGTTTTCTAATAGATTTTAATAATTTCCCCACTAGAGCGTGCTATTTTCCTGTTCCCATGAGTTATCTGGTGGCTTCTGGAACACACAGCTCTCTCATACCGGTGTGTGTCACACCATGGGCTCAGAGCTCATTCCCTCCTGACACTACTATCTTCACAGCTATAAGGTCTGGGGTTTATTTGCTAAATCTATGTATTTTGGCTGCTGGATGAGAGCTGAGTGCAGGAGCCCACTGGCCATGAAAAGGATGGGGGAGCACGATAGGAGAAGTCCTGCAAAGCTTCACACCCTGAGGGTTTACATCAGTGCTGTTGTCCACACAGTTTTCCTTTCCTGCTTTGAAAGGGGATGACACTCCCAGATATGTGTATGTGGTCTTTTGTACTGACCCTTTAGAAATGCTCATAAGTTAAAAAAAAATCAAAAAAGAAAAAGAAAATTATTCTTCCTTTGAAACTTAATTCCTTGACCAGGGACAAATATTTGGGACTCCTGGCTATGTGGTAATGCTCAAATCTTTTTAGTTGGGTATGTAAAAGGCTTTAGTTATAGCAGGTCAAAATGTCCTTTGTGGACCATAAAGGCAACTCAGTTTTTTCTAACAGGACTTGTACGTTATGCTACCAATATAATCAACTTGTGTAGTTTTGGATTTGTTTGTTCTCAGCTGGAGCACCCAGATGTTAAATGAGGGGCAGATATATTGTAAAAAGCAATCAATGCTGCAAATTAATTAGCTGGGTTCAATGAAAGCAGAAGCCCTATCTGGCTGCTGACTGCCAGCAGTGCATATGCTCATGACTCAGCCGTGCCCCACAGCCGAGGCAGAGGGGAGCACCCCATGGGGAGCAGTGAGGACCACTTGGCAGAGCACTGGGCAGGGGCCCCGGGGTCCTGGCTCTTGCCTTGGGCGCTGGGACGGCTCTACTGCGTGACCACACCAAGTCCATTGCCTGTCTGCTGCAGGGGAAAGTGTACCCGTCCTGGGCAGTCCCAGGGATGATGCTGGCTGGGTTGCGCTGGCATCGTCCGTCATACCCCCACATGGATGCGGAGCTGCCTCCCACCCACCTCATGGGAGGAGATGCTTGTGCTGAGCCTGAGAGACCCACAAAACAGACTGACCTGCTGCAGCACGCTCAGCCTGCATGGGAAAGATGTTCCTCCTGTTGCGATGCTGGGCCTTTCCCAGGGCCTGTGGCAGTAAACCCCCCAGTTTAAAATTGTGCTATTTGAACAGCTACTGCCTTCAGTTTTAAATTTCCTATCCGAATACTTCATTAGGTTTTTCAATATTGTGATATCAGTACAGTGAACAATTGTTCTACTTCACCTCTTCTGCTGAATACTTCCATAGTCCACTTATCATTTCAAGCTGTAGAGTTTTTATTTGTCATTCTTATTCTTCACCCATCTCTAAGATGGGTGTGAGATCCTCCACCAAGCGCAGTAACTCTCATTTCATTGGCCAGATCCTCACAACTGACCACGGGTGATGCAGGATTACAGCCCATGGCAAAACTGGCCAGCCTGGTTTGCAGATGCTCCAGCCGCTGTTGCATTGCTCAGCTTTCAGTTGTTTTCAGTGGTGTGGTAGCTCATCCTTACTCATAGCCCACGAGTAGCCCAGAGTAGGTAGGGAAAGGATGCACTAAGGTTTGTAATGGGACTTTCCCTTCTTGAGTGTATACCTCACTGAGAATAATCCTTCCCTGGGTCACCTGTGTTTAGGGGCAGCTGGGATGCATTATGGTGACCATGCTCACCTGCATTTGCAAAAGTAAGGCTGAGCTGTTTGCCCAACGTTTCCTTCACAGTAATGGAAAGCACAGTAAGGCTCAACGCGCCAATTCTAGACACCTTTCCTTGAACAACCCACTATTCATTCCTGTGGCTACATCAGTGCTGCTTATACATTGTCTCCTGGAGGTGGTCTCCCTCACATTGCTGAGGACCATGCTTGTCCTGCTTAGCAGCTAACCCTGTATCTCCTGTCTGCCCCAAGTACTGTTCCTGTGACCTAAAAAAGAATTATTACAAAAAACATATATATTTTTTAAGCAAAAGTATGTGAAATAATGTGAGAGTGCTGCAGCAGCACCATCAGAGTGGGATTTCTATGACACAAAGCTGAAAGTTTCTGTTGTGCTCCCAGAGGTGGCGTGAAGGGAGTGCTGGAGAGTGCAAAGGGTGAGCTGGCAGCTGGCATTTAATGATAGGCATGTTTTGGGAGATGTTTATATATGTAGATATATAAACACAAAAGTAGGATATAATAAAATAGGTCACGTCCCATTCTTGTGACTGAGGGCACAGATGTACCATGGAGTATGCCTGTTCAGCTAAACCTCCGTGTCTTAAAAATCCTGGATGTCTTCATCTATACTGCCTTTTGGGAACAGTTCTGGGCTCATGCTGTGCCCTAGGCTGAGCCTGGGCATTCTCTGGGAGGGGATGAGAAGCCATGGGCTAAAACAGTGCCAGGGAACAGACTACGGACTAAACAGTATGGATGATCTCAGGACATGGCTCGGTCCTAATTAGTCCCTAGACTGCATGTATACCCTGTGCCTTCTTTTCTACAATAAGAGCAAGCAATGTATAAAGATGCTGAGATGTACTGTCTGGCTTTGATGTCCTTGCCCTTGTGTCAAGGAGAGGTGAAGATGGCTGAGAGAAGCTCATTTCAGTAGTGCCACATGGCAGTAGAAGCAACAATGGCCAGGTATTGCAGCTTAGGATGTTCAGACTGGACATGAGGAAAAATGTCTTTCTCACTAGGAGGGTGAGAAGTTAATAGGTCAGCCAAAAGAAGAAATGGGACCTCTGTCCTTGGAAGACGTCAAGACTTGGCTAGACAAAGCCATGGCTGATCTGATCCAGCACTGTGGCTTCCCACTTGGGTTAGAGACCTTCAGAGAGCCCTTTCAGCCAAAGCTTCTAGGAATCTCTGGTGAACTGCAGATCTGCAGCATTTTTTCTGTTGATTTGCAAGGCTGGGGTTATGTCTGGGCAGCGTGCCTCTCCGGGAGTGGAATGACTCTGGTGAACCAGCTGAAATTGCAGAGTTTTGAAAAGAAGACAGAAGGATTTCTTTAAGCCCATCAGCAAAGATTCCCTGGCATCCAGCTGTTTTGGCAGAGGCTGTATTTTGCAGGAAGGACAGAAATGTTACTGTGCTTACAACAGCGAGGGTTTGTCTCACAGCTAGTACAGAACAGCTTTAGCTCTTCGTGTTTCAGGTATTTGCTTCCTTTGGTAACAGTGCCCTTCAGACCCTCCTCTCCTGTGCAATCATCCAGCACTCCCAAACCAACCCCCTAAACAAACCTAACTCATCAGCTCCGCAAACCTGCTTAGTGCAGAGCTCAAGGCAGCGTGTTATTACTTGGCCATGTTCTCAGTGGATGTAGATCAGCCCCACTTCCCAGAGGTCAAAGCTACATCAATT
Source organism: Ciconia boyciana (assembly GCF_034638445.1). NCBI lineage: Eukaryota > Metazoa > Chordata > Aves > Ciconiiformes > Ciconiidae > Ciconia > Ciconia boyciana. The sequence continues at coordinate 8,803,697 of NC_132935.1, forward strand.
TACACCAGTCAGCAGGATTTTCCATTATATCCCAGAAGAAAAAATAAAGGAAAAAAAAAATTGCTATTTTTATCATCACCTGAGCACTCTCTCTGTGAATTTAACTTTCTGGATCTTATGTTTTGGATTTATGGAAATGCCATATGGCGTTTATAGATATGCCATACCCTGGCAGCCTTTCCCTTCAACTCTTTGAGCTTGTCTTTGTCACACCTCTGTATAGTGCTTAGCACAGGAGGGTCTGGGCCTTGATCAGGGAGTTTTGATCTGCTCAGTAGCCACAAAAAGAAATGCCCAGCAAAACCTGTCTGCCAGTCAAACTTTTTGCTGCACCTCAACAGGTTCCTAAAAATCATACCACTTTAATGCAATGCAGCAGGGTCACAAGTTGTCACTAAAATGATAGTGACATGGTGAATCCTCATTGCTGTAGCACAGGTGTCCAGGAGCTTCAGTAATATAGTGTCTGTGCTCAGTACCAGATGTACAAACACAGAAAAAAAAATTATTCCTATCCCCAAGATATACAGGCTAGGTAAGTATTTAATATGTCCACTGTGTTACCAAGAATAATCAAGAAGTGTCATTTATGAGAAGATAATTTTCAAAATTATCTTACACCTAATGTATATGTATATATAGAGTGAGACATATACATGTATTTACATGTCAAATGTCCACCTATTCTTTAGGCTTGAATTTTTTTTTTTTTTTTTACACGTTGTCCCAATCTTTTTTTCCCCCTTCCAAATTTTTGGGAGTTGTGGAAGAATTTTGAAAGTTGAAGAAAAATAAAAAGCACCTGCTTTTACAACGTAGCAAAAAGCACTGGCGCAAAGTGAAAATTTTCCTTGGAAAACTTAATGATTTATGAAGTCCCATTCCCTTTTAAAAGAATCCTCATCTGTGGAAGGAGAGTACAGCAAGGCTGCTTTAAGCATGGGGTTAACAGATTTCACACTACAATAATTTATTCTTGCTCTGTAGGTCAGTCATTGACCATTATCCAGGCCACATTTCTAAAACTTACCTTGACTGGACTGTGTCATGCTCAGTTACAAATTCATAGGCCTGACATAAGACGTGCAGACTTGGCTTTCAGGAAGCTTTCACCCCGTAATGCTAACCCCGCTATTGGAAATTCGTATCAACAGCTCCACTGACATCAGTCTAAAGCTGCTTATGTGAAGTTGGTCTGATCCTGTGTTGGCCTGAATTCAGTTTAGGACATGACACAGAGACTACTAAAGTCACTGGCAGATCTTTCCATTTTCTTTAGTGGGTTTGGATTAGCACTGCAGGGGATGTCCATGCCAGCAAACAGAAGTCATGGACCTTTCCCTGATGTTGGTGCTATGAGACAGCACAGCTCACATCCACCCAGCCGGTTGCGTTTAGACCCACATACCAGGTGGTGCCTCGTGGGAATGGCCCCCAAAACCAGGCCAGCAAATGTGCAAGCAACTAAGCAGAAAGGACAACTGTGGGACAGGGTTTCAGCCTGTGCTTTGTTTTATTTATCGGTATGGGCCCGACCTGAGGCAGCTCAAACCCAAGTCCCACCAACCTACTCCTGAGCAGTGGGAAAGGCCACTCTGCCAGGGGCAGGTAAAGCCCCCCTTATGTTCTTTGCCATCACCATCACTGTTCCTCCCCACTGCAGAGCAGGTGTTGGCCATCTACTGTTAGCTTTGGCTCAGAGACCAGGTTTTGCATTTCTCCTTTACTAGCAAGAGAGATGAAAATCAAAGCCCGTGAGTGTTTGCTTTTCCACTGGGTGGTTGGACTGGAACAATGGAAAGCGATTTATGCTAGAAAATAGTTGTAGAAAGAAAAAGATACCACGAATGCAGTCCCTACCAAAATGGGAATGGGTAAGAGAAGGGAGTTCACAGTACACAGATTAGTCAAGTAGCTTGTCCGGGTTAAAAGGTTAGTTGGGGTGTGGGTCTCAATGCTGTATTAAAGGACAGAAATGTCATTTCATGGCTTCGTTCACTCTTTCCTACGGAAAGGACTACTTCTCTTGGAAAATTTTCTGTTGATTTCATAGCCCATTTAGCTGCAGTAAGGCACCCCTGAACTGCCCTGCGGAAGGGAGAGAGAGAGGTCAAGTCCCCCATCATACCCATGACCCCATCCCCCATTAAGTTAATGGCCGATATCAGCCTGACATCAGGAGGAGGTGACAGGTCCACCATCCCCTCCCCATATCTTCTCTTCCCCATCATCTCCAGTGTGGTCAGCTCAGCCTGGCAGACCCACAGCATTGCTGCCAGTCTCAGAGGGAAACAGGCAGCAACCCCAGTGGGAGGTCCCTGCCAAGTCAGCCCTTGGCTGTGCCTGATTTTGGGTCTTCACTGACCTTGGCTAGATAGGAGGAAAAGCTGGAAAGCTGGAAAGCCTCCACTCCGTTCCTCATCCCCTGCTCCATGCAGTAGCCGCAGGAAAGGCTCTTGCTCATCAGTTTATTATTGATCCACGTCCCTACGGCAGTTGTAATTGCAGAGATGGGAGTTGCAATTAGAGCAGTGGGAACAGTGTAACCTGCTACCCTGAGGTGGTGGTTACCAGAGGAGGCACATCTCCCATGCAGGAGTGGACAGAGGTGGTCCAGAGACCACATGGTCAGGAGCATGGTCATGAGCACTTGGCCTCTGATTTCCACTTTGCCAACCATGTCTGGAGCGAGGCTACCCCATTTTCCTCCCCCTATGCCTTGGCACATGGGTGTCCCACCTCATTTCTCCTGGCCTGCACAGAACAGAGAGAACCCTTGAACTCCCGAGGACTGACCAAAAGCCTGGAAGGCAGGACTGAGCATCTCTGACAGTCACAAAGCATTTGATAAGACCCTGCTAACAGAAGAAGACCATGTCACAGAGCGTACCTCACTAACACTGAGATGAGCTGGGTAGTCCATGTGTCCTGCTGCTCTCTGCTCGATAAGAAAGCTCAACATGCTAAGATCCTCCCTCTTAAGGGATAAAGAAGCAGGTTTTAAGCCAGAACAGTTTTACTGAACAAGAACAGTCTAGGATCTTCACTGTTAAGAGCTAAAGAAGCAGGTTTTAAACCAGAAGTCTTACTGAACAAAAAAAGAAATTTTTTTTACAGAAGCTGGTAGATCCCAGACCACACTGATGCTTATTTTTTCCCCTTCGCATCCAAGCAGAGCCAGAGCTGGTGCAAGAGAGCAGGACTGCACTGCTGCAACTATGGGCAGGGAAGGAGGAGAGGTGAAAAGAAAGGGAGCGAGACCTGTCCCTTTCAGCAGCCAAGAGATGCCAGACTGGCTCTCCCATTTTGTGTAACTTCACGCTAATAGCAAGGAAAAGGCTGTGCAGCTGCACAACCACATCATTTGACACAAGGGCAAACAGCAGCAGCCACTGCTCATTAGGAGTCCAAATCTTTTTTTTTTTTTTCCCTCTGGTAAATCCACGCTGGTGCTAGCACTGCTCTGGAGTGGCCGTCCCACGCAGCTATAGGGCCCAGCAATAACTAAACTGGAGTGTGGTCACAAACATAACAGATTACGTCGTCCTGCTTCCAGCACAGAAACCTCTCCAGATCTCTATGATCTTCTCCCAGATGGGTAAACAAGGACACATGACATATGTACAGCTTCATTTATCCTGTCCCTGACCTGCATTTTGGTCCTGATTCTAGTCTTTTCTCTGCTAACAGCTAATTAAATCCCAACGTGTGCTTGTTCTGATTTTCCCACCCCTCCCCTCCCCTTGCTCCCATTTCTGATTTCTGAGATGTCCTGAAAATAATTCTGTTAGCAGGAAAATAAACAGGACATTACTCTTGATGGCTTTCAATTGTATTTTCTCTTTCCCTGATGTCAGCCCCTGGCAGAGGCGGGTAAAGAGGAACTCAGGGCCATCAGAGAAGCTTTTCTGGCACAGACAAGGAACCTGCATGCTGCCAAACTCTGCGCTATTGTTCAGTGTGCACCCTGCTGTTTGTTTGGGACCTGGAAAATAGAGCCTTACTGTGAAATTGTTAAAGAAAAAAATTAAAGCTGAGTATAGCAAAGGCAGGTCAAGCAGCAGAATGAGCTGGTCCCAGCAAATGGGCATTTTTTGCCTTCTGTGACAGCTGATGGTGATGAACAAGAGTTGGTATTTTTTAGTGGCTGTTGTTTTTGGCTCAGTAATGATGGGTATTATTAGAGACTGAGCAGAAGTAAGACAAAACCCAAACAAGATTTGCATCCTTTCAGGCTCCATTCATAGGGCAGCCTTTATCCCCAGAGACACAGCTAGGCCCTCCTTGGATCAGCTCACCATGGTCTGTCATCCACTCCCAGTCTGCTGGGCCCCTGGCTCCCACCAGCACTGGGCATCCTGCTCATCCAGCGAGCCTGTGTCCATCCATACTGACGGTGCTGAGTGCTTCTGCTCATTTCTTCAAATTTACCTCCTCTGAGTGAAGCAAAGATTGGGGTGTTGCAGGATCACGTCCTTGCCAGAGCAACTTTGCGTAAGCACAAGCTATATTAGTTAAAAACACAGGTATTAAACTTTGCACAGGGCAGAGCTGTCCCTCTTCAAGAACACACATCTTCAGGGGTTTCCTCACATCCCTGCAAGAGCTCAGGATGCTCCAGTCAGCCATCGTAAGGGAGAACCAGCTTCTGAGGTGGCTCAGCTGAACCCCTAATTCCAGTGATTATTGCCACCTTACTTCTCAGTCTTTCCTGCAGATGGCAACCAGCATGTTCTCAGTTAAATCAAGTGACAGGCTGCAATAACAAGTGACAACATCAAGAATGACAGTGAGGGAGAGATATTGCTTGAGGTGACACTCCAGACTGGATGGAGCTGGTTGGGTGCAGGAGGGCAAGCAAGCCGTTCCAGATGGAAGAAGACAAAGAAGACATCAGAAATCACCCTTTTCCTACTCACAGAGGAGCATCAGCCTGTTTTCCATCCTGTCAAGCATGCTGCATTACTTTCACTAACCATGATTTCTCCTGAAACATCTAAGTCTCCACTTTCTCTTCCAGCCCAGATTTTACCCTGAGACCATAAGCCTGGCCATAGTGTGTTGGATCAAAGGCTCAGCTGCCCCAGCATCCCATTTGTAATGAACATCCTGGAGATGATACTTGAGGATGTGCACACAGAGCATCCTTCTCTTCTCTCTCAACCTCTGGCAGTCAACACACCAAGGAAGAGGTTATATTTCAATCCGTCCTGTCCTACATGGATTTCTCTTGCTTTTTTGACTCTATATTTCAACGTTGCAGGTATTGAAACAGGTCTGAATTCTTCCCATCAATAGAGGGCAGTGCTGTCCTCACTGTCACAGCCCAGGGACACGTGTTGCAAGAAGAGATAAAGTGTAATATTTGTTGTTAAAGGTTAAGGCCTTTTTGGCACAGCTCTGTGTTTTGGTCTCCTAGTAAGCCAACTTAAGAACTGCTGGGGTTTCAAAAGCCAGGAGTTAATCAGTAACTCAGATGTTTATCACCTGCATGTTTAACTATTTATTCCTCCCTTGCAATACCTGCCTGTTTTTTTTTTTTTACCTTCATTTAATGAGTAACTACTGGGAAGGGGACTAAATACACCTGTTCTCTCAACTTATTGGGACTTTTTAGTGGTGGCCATTTTGATTGTAAGTAGCTGTATCCCACAGTCATTGACATATAGAAAGGAAAATTCAAGTATTTCTAGAGAAAAAGAATTCAGCCCCTTTGGTACAGACTGGTCCCTCCCACAGCCTAGTCTGGCGTGTTCCTAGCTTCAGTGCTGTTCTGCAGGTGTGTGTCTCCATGTACACTCTGGTATGACTTTACCCCTTGTATGCTCTCTCAACAGCTCCTGTTGTCCTTTCCTTCCCACCTGTTCACATAGAACCGCAGAAAAATCTGGAGTGCTTCCATTTACTGGGAGAGGAGCAAGGAGGTGAACAAATCTTGTTGTAGAGTGAATTTTGGATTAGGCACTTTCTATAGAGGAAGACTTAGGGCTGTTGTTCCTTTCTATAGAGGAAGACTCTGCCTGTTCACATGTAACATGGAGCCATGTGGTCTGTGAGCACTGCCATGGTACATCAGCTGGGTATGAAGTTTTTGGACATCTGTAAAAGAGTGTTATTAAGGCAACATAAAATATTACTATCTTTTTATGCAATTCTTCCTGTACAAGGGATGTGCTTACCTCTCCTCTGTCCCTTCCCACCCAATTGCTCTGATTCCTTCTTGTTTCATTTCTCCCCCAGTCCCACTGTGTGTGGTTGCTTTTCTCTGTGTGTGTTCAAAATGCATCTCTTAAAGCAACTGTTAAAAAAGTTCACGGTGTTGAAGCTCTGTGCATATTCATAATCCACTCTTCTCGCTACTGATAATGACATGCTTTACCAGGTTTAACTCCTTTTTGCCCAGCAGAAGTGCTACAGCTGCTCTCTTAAGTTAACTTGGATCTTCCTGGTTAGGGCTGTCTTTGCCCCAAAGCCCCCATTCACTCGCATCACCTCCAGCAGAGAAGTAGGCTGTGAACATGGGCCTGAGCACACTCAAAATAAAAGCCAGGGGCATAAAAGTAAATGAGGGCAGCAATGCTTCTGCAGTCTTTACTCCTGGTGATGTTGGCTGAGCCTGAAAGCACACAGCTGGATTCCAACATCCCAGGCAGAGTTTAAAGAAGTGGTACTGGGAAAGGAAAGATGGATTGACAGACATATTCTTCCTGTAAACTGAAAAAGTCTGACCACAGACAGACAGAAACAACAAATCTGGAACTCTGCAGGGCAAATTTCATGGTTGCTTTTGAGAGAAGAAACTCTTTTGACCTGGCAATGATGTTATTAGCTTCCTAGGATTGATTCTGAAATTCCTCTTTCTCTTTCCAGCCTAAATGAAACACTAATTAAAGCCACCTATTGCAAAAACAGCCCTAGGTTCATAGTACTATTTATTAGGCTGCCTGAAAAGCCCCAGCTCCTCAGTGAGACAAGAGGAACAATAGTTTTATATGTTATCATTTTTTTATTAACTCTGTCAGTTATATGCAGTGAGGTGAAGGAGGCAAAAGAAAAGAGTAACCAAGAGGGAGAGATCCCACCAAAAAAGGGGGTCAGTAATTTTCCATTTGTCATTTGCTGGAGGCAGAGTAGTAATTTAGTCACAGACAACAGAACAATAAAGAATAAGCAAAGCTCATGCAGCATGAACAGAAATCAGTCTCCACAGAACGTGCCAAGAAAACCTGTGACCACAGTGAGAGGCTAATGGCGTTGCATGGATTGGTCTTCCTTAGTATGGCTCCTGTTGAGCACCCAAATGCCATACAAAGTCATTGGTCAGGCTGAAAAGCTTTGGTCTTAGAAAAAAAACAAGCTTCTTGTAAAAGCCAAAGTCATCCCTGGACGCAAAGTTTTCCTCAGCATTTTCTGTAAGGCTTCAGGAAACCAAGGGAACCAGCCTTCTGCAGGTGCAAAGTGCTCAACTATAAAATACCGTATTCTCTGCTGAGGCATTGTGCAGGTGTAAAATGCTGCATGGGCTCTCCAAAGTGTTAATCCTTAAAAACTTTGCTCTATCTTCACATATTTACCAACAGATTTGAATTTATTGTGGTAAGAGACAACAGTGAGTGCATGAACATTTATCTGAAGTGCAGTATTTTGTATGCTATTGACAGCACCACAAAGTTTCTTACATAGCTCAACTGTGTTTTCTAATTATTTACCCAGGTGGCACCTCACTGAACTGAGGCATCCAAGCTTGAATTGGCAATTACCTTATTGTTCGCATGTGCCCAAAAACACGCTGAAAGGCAGATCTCTTGCCTTACTGTGGAGGTGCAAGTGACTGCCGGCCACTTTGGGCTGACCCCTGGAAAATGAGGCACAGTGAATGCAAGACGGGACCAAAGGCCAACAAGCACTGCTGGGAGTAGGCTGGGAGGTAGCACACTGACCTGTTTGGGCCAGTCACCTCATTCCTGTGACAACAGAAGTTGTTTGGTAGCAGAAGCCGAGGCTCTCAGGAAGTCACTGGTGCCTGCCTACGCCCCAATGCAGACTGCTTGCAGCCCACATCCCAAGCGGCTGCTGCTGCTGGTGTGTTTACTGTGGAGGCTCCCAGGTCTGTCCTCCTTGTCCAAGCTAGAGATCGCTGCAAGGAGATCTACAGAGCATCTGAAGAGAGGGTGATGGTGCACAAGCCACCCTCACAGCACTGCAGCTTACTTGCTCCTTGGGAACTTGGATGGAGAAAGGGAGGCTGCACTTCTGTGCAGAGATGGTGGAGAACCGATCACTCATTTTCCTTTCCCATAGTGAAACCTGCAGGAAGAAATGAGAGGAGCAGCAGTGAGGGGAGAACCTGGCCCAAGGCACAGAGAAACTCCAGGTTGTAACTATGGGGACCCTCCAGGTGCCCAGACCCCGAACATGTAGCATCAGCCTTCCTGATGGCTGGGAAAGGCTAGTGGTTGAACCACCAACATGTTGCCCTATTTAGTGATTGTTAACAAGCTAGTAATGACTTTGTACATTTCTTTCTACATTCAGCTAGTGCTTGTGCCACCAGTTCATCTTTTCTCCTCAGTTGCCGATATGTCATTTTTTCTGGTGGGTACCTTCACTCAAGTGATCGCAGGTGAGATAAGCACATACAGACTGTATGCTGTCAGTGGAGGTAGGAGAATGGCTGGATGGCTGCAACAGCCAAGGGTCAAGACAGTAAATGCCCTGGGTCTCAGTTTCCCACTAATTTCCCACTAAATTTTCCCAAACAGATGTCCTTACACTGTAACATGTTCTGAAATCCTCTGATAAACAGTGTTCATGGCAGAACCAGGTGTTATAGGCACATAGTACCTGCAAATCGGGAAAGCTAATCTGCTGTGTTTAGGAAGTTTTGCTTCATAGCTTGCCTTGCCTGAAGACAGGTGTTCTTTTCATGTGCATTTCAAGAAAAGGCATTCTCTTCCAGGAACATATCAATGTGTTCACATGGAAACAAATCACACCCAGACCCATAGTCAAAAGATTTGAGCAAAAGCACCTTTTATGGCCATAGAATTTAGTTCTCAAAAACTAGAAGGGAAGAGGGAGGATGAAAGAGAACAGTTCATCAGAGGCAATAATGTGCTCAGAGCTCCTGCAGGTCAAAACACGCCAGGCAGCATTGTTCTTCTTTTAGCACTGAACTCAGAAACATCACATGAAAGGTGTGTGTCCCAGGAAAGGGTATTACCCACTCCTCTGAGACATGATGGACGTGCTTGCAGGGATGTTTTAGATGGACGTGCTTGCAGGGACGTGATTTTAGAGAATCAGTTGCTGATTCACCACTGGGATTTTTGTCTGGGTTAAAATTTTACTTTACTTTCCTAACACTACACAGCTCAGCGTGGACCTCACCAAGCCTAGCAAGGTTTATAATCTGCTAACCTTCAACTTTGCCTGCACTTTTCTCCTTGCTTCCTTTCCTGTGCTACTAATCGTTGCTTTATTTCTGGAAAGCTGAAACCAGATGTGGGGAAAACTGATCAGTCAAGCAACAAGTTTCCAGTTCCTGCCGATCCCAGACACAGACCTTCCCAACTGTGCATTTACACCTATAAGGACTAGGAGTCCAAGAGCAGGAGTCTGGAGATGACTGCTCCTGATAACCACCTGAAGGACATTTCTAGGTCCAGTTTTCATCCTCTTCCCCGGATCAGACACTTGCAAGATCCAAGGCATCCCAAGCCTCAGTTTGGTTTAAGCCAAAGTGGATTCTCAGCAGAAATTCAGCATTAGCCTTGCCTTGGACTCCAGGCACAGTCGCAAATGCCTAATCTAATCTTGGTATTTGTACGTACACTATCTCCTGTGCCTGGTGAGGACCCCTCAGATTGCCCTGTACATCAGTATAGCTTTTACCACCGTTGCCATTCTGGGAGGTGCACAGGGGGAGCATGCAACACACATGTGCACACATGCACACATGCCAACACACAGGGCTTTCACACTAGATTTCTAAAGTTGTCATTTCTCCTCATGTATCAGTATGATGAAAACCACAAACTAAGACCCAAAGGAAATAAAAAACTGGGGGGGGCTTCAGGTCATGTCCTCCATGACAGCTCTCTGAATTCCCAGGTGCCTTTCACTTTCTCTAATATTAGTTCTTCATCTTGATAAAACAATGTCCATCTCTTCCCCCTCCTGCTAAGTGGTTCCTATGAATCTCTGTAAGTTCCTTCTCTCTTCTGTTTTACAACTCCCTGTACTCTCCTGAACTCATGTGGGAGATCTTTCACCCTCCAAACTGCCTTCCGGCACACAAGGAAAGGGAAAGACATGTGATCACTTCACACTGCCTCGTGTGTGGGTAGAATGAAGTCATCACGTTCAATGACTCACCTTGCTCCCCTAGCCAAGGCGAGACACCCTTTTGTCATCAAGGGTGGCTACGGAGAAAAATCTTGATTTACACATCAGCTTCCTCATACCAGAACCATGCCTATAATCTATGCGGTGCCCATGTACTGATACTCAAAACAGCACAGCATGCCGCAACTCAGAGCTAAGAGATTAAGAGAGTTAGGATTATTCAAGACACAAACTCTTTTAAGTCACTTCTGAAAATCCCTTCCTTGAAGTCTGCAGGCCTGGGGTCAGGAGAGAAAAAAAATCTGCCTGAGCACATGACAAAGGGGAACAGAGGTGATGATCTTCTTAAGGAAATGAGTGTGGACCGGGATATAGGTCTCCTAGCCGCATAGGGATTGTACAGGTGCCAGAAGCAAACAGAAAGTACCACCCTTCGCACACAGACACAGTAGTACCACCTCCTCTTTTGCTGCTATTTATAATATCTAAAAAATGAAAGAAAAGCTTGTCTTTAATAATCTGAACACTCTTGCTAATAGAAGATAGGCTTCGACATGCCCAGGATTTGAATGGGAAGTCCCTGCTGTGGGTTCACACCAAAGAATTACGGTTGATCACTTGGTAGAAAAACAGTCGAGTAAAACTGAATAAGCTGAAATGTTCTGCTTGGCACCATCTTCACAGAACAGCAAAAAGAAGATAATGGTGAGGGAAGACATGAAACCCCCACCCAGACAGTGCTTCCAGATGGGTCATAACTAGGAGGAGGGTCTTGCTTTAGCAGCAGGGAGACTGAGTATGGCAGAGAAGAGGAGTAAGGGATTTCTGAAGAGCCTGAGGAATTAGTAACACATTGTAGATTTGATTTTAGATTGAGTGGGGCTCTTTGAGTTTGGAGTGGATCAACTGTGTGTGTACCAAGAAAATATCTTCTTGGCTTCTCCAAATCTCGAATATGCTCTGTCCCCAAACAGAGCATAACAAAATTATTGATGCTCCAGACATGGAGCAAGAGGATGTGTCTGTTCTCACATCTCCAGCTCTATGTCTTTGTATGCTGAAAGGAAAACAGATGTTCTCTGGATGAAACTCATGTTACTACCACTCTTGCTGCTGGCCTGCACTAAAAGTCTTTTTTACTGAAAAGCAGAGATCCTGTGTGAGTTGGGATGGGAAGTCTTGGCCTTGTGACCAGACTAGTTGAGTAACTGGATGTTACTGTAATTCAGAAATTACAATATAAAACTGAATAGCAGTCAGTGGAGCCCAGGCTGAAGCTCAGGTTTCCCCTTTGATATACAAGTGCCCAAACACATATCTATAGCACCAACTCCATTGAAGAAGAGCTAAACTCTGTAAAGCCCAGGACAAAGCATTGTATTAATTCAGCTATTGGCATAAGACTTTTGCTTTAACAACTGATGTCTGAGGAGCTTATCAGTTGCCAAGTGTTTTCTTTCCTTTTGTTTCTTCACTAAAGCACTGCAGGGCCCAGCTCAGACCGGCTCCCTGACCAGACAAACCCTACCAAAGGCTGTAAATCATCAGTTGCTCTGGAAGCCAGTGTCGAAAAAGGCACTGTTACACAGCAGTCTGATTTCTTTTAAATATGCAAGTAGTTTCAGTCTAAAATATGCCTGAAAAAGGTTTGTTGGAGAGGAAAAGCACTTAACCAGGTTTTGGAGAGCATCACTCTGTGTCAGCATTGCCAACCCTGCTTCTGGATGCCAGATTTTCCGAAGACAGCTGCAGACTTAATACCACCTAGTTCCTAACAAAATACTTTACATACTCCTTCTACCCCATCCTCCAAAAACTCCTTTCAAGAGGACAGAGTTAGGAAGATCTTTCAGAGGATGTCTAGCTGAGGTGTCTTTAACATATTCCATATTTCACTGACATGCATATGAGAAATATACTCTTCATCTATGGCAGAATTCAGGAAATACTAGGATGCAAAGATCTATACATGTAGACTGGGATCCTTTAAAGGACCTATGAATATGGAGGAACAGATGCTTAAGGGAATTACCATATGAATCCACGGCATGCACAATACCATACAAAAAAACGCTATTTATGATGATTATGTCATTTTTGTGGAAACAAAACCTGCAGCAAATGGGATAGAATAGCACTATTCAAATTCTTCAGAAATGCAAAGCTTCCCCAGTGTTAGTTGTTAGAAGCCTGACCTTTTTGCAATGTAAATAATCTCTGGGAGGATAAAAGATATAAAATATGTCCCCAAGTCTCTCAGTTTGCATTGACAGTCCCAGCTAGGATTAATTAGTGTTCCTGTAAATTGAATTTTAGGGACACACAGAGAAATGTTTAACCTTCAGTGTAAGGAAGGCTGCAGGTTACCTACACTAGATGTTATCTAGCAAATAAATCTAGCCTACAGCAAGCTTTCTCACAAGTTTTCTGGCAGACATGCTGTTTTCATCCCTCCTAAGAGCTCCACCCAAAGAAACTGAAAAGCTGTGTCAGAAGAAGAAGAAATACTTCTTCCCCACCCTTCTTCTGCACGTTTGCCTTCCATCCAGACTCTTGGGAGTCCCCCACAACCCCATCCAGCTCAGCACCATGCACTGTGGGTGTTGAGTACAGCTAAGCACGTCCTACCACCTCTTCTAGCATGGAGCATCCAACCAAGCCCAGCTGTGATGTAACAAGTCACTTCTATGGACACCGCGTAGTGCGCTAAAAATGATGCTGTGATATGAAATCCTGGCTTTTTGCCCTCCCTGACAAAACTCCAAGGGACTTCAAGAGCTTTTGGTTCTCTGCAGAGAGGCAAGAATGCGGTACCTTATCCAGCTTTTTGTGAAAAATATAAGAAGAAGGTAAATTCCTAGAAGACATTTCAAAACCTCTTTTCAGATATATAATTTTCCATCAGACCTTACAGGATTTATTCGCCGAGAGCAATCCTTTGCAATTCAGTGCAATGTTTTCTTCAGGTTCCTAGCCTTGGCCTCCCACCCAAGGACTCTGTCTCAGGATTTTTCCCATGAAAAGCAGGTTGGGCCTCACCTGCTGAGGGCTGGGCTATTCCCTGCAGGATCCCAAGTGCATTCCTGAAATACTTGTTGGGTGGATCAAACTCATCCTGGGGTCCATCCTACTTGAATATGTAAAGGATTCCAGTGTTATCTGGGATGGTATCTGTAGGATACTGGCCTATGCCCTTCTCCCATACCTTATCTGGGATTTCCTGCTCTTTGAGAGCAGCCAGGAAGATGCTGTTGGTACCATATTACCGAGGGTAATGCTTTCCAGTGACTGCTCCCCATGAATGCTTTCCAGTGACTGCTCCCCTTCAGTGACTGCTCCCCATGAATCCCATTAGGGTGGGATGTGTCCACTAGCATAGACTCCTCATCCAGCCTACCACAAGCAGTCTACCAAGAACATGGCATTAAATATTAATTATTGATAATTAATAATAAATTAATATTAATAATCACTTTCTTTGCAGTCTATAGGAGAAATATCCTTTTTGGGGGGATGGTGGTGGACAGGGGAGTGTGTGTGTGTCTATAGGCGCGCTGTGGGAAGCGTGCATATACTCTGCACATGCAACAAATCTCAAGTACTGTGTGGTTGTGATTACAGCCTGCTGGTAATCCTCTGAGAAATCTTCATCTTTCATGGGAAAATGCAGATGCAAATAAATTCAAAATGTATCCTAGGAAAGGGTGATTAAAGAATTTGCCATTTCAGACAGAAATGCCAAGAATAAAAAACCCTGATCATCACCTCAAATGAAAAGTTTTGTTTGCTTTTCCAACGAAAAAATCAGGATTCCCTGTTCCAAATGGCCTTTTCTTTCATAATTCAGAGTTGTTTGGTGGAGCTGGGGTTGCTTTTTACAACACCTGGGCAGGAAGCAGCCCTCAAAGATCAAGAGACCCCGGTCTCAGGAGATCCAGGGACATTTTCCCCTGCTGAATTTTGACCAGTGTCTTGGCACTGAGACTTTTGCAGAGACTTTCCAAGCTGGGGGACCTCTGGGTGGAAACTGTGTCAGAAGCGAGAGGAAGGGAAGCATTTTGCAGCCTGTTAGTGTGGAACAAGCGTGAGTGAACAGTCAATTGGTGTGGAGCTGGCGGAGGAGCAGAGTCAGGACTGCCACTGGTGTCATGGTGAGGTCCTGTCTCAGCCCTCCCTGCCCTGTGAAGCAGGACATCTCTGGGCAGGAGCATGAAGATGGGATGAGAGATGGTGGGAAAGGGGAAACAGGTCAGGCATCAGTATACAGAGAAGATCAGCCTTGCAGCTGTGTTTAAAGGATGCTGGAACAACAAAACTAGACTATGAGATAAGGAATATAAGGGGACATGGCCTTTATCAGGTTAGTTGACAAAGCTGGAAAAGGCAGAGGGTGCTTTTGGACTGCAAGCCCTTCTCCATGGTATGGTTTGGTATGGTTTGGTTGGTATGGTTTACCCAACTGCAGCAGGTGGAAATATTACCTCTTCATATAGACTTTGTCTCACTCGTATTCAAAGACATGCAAGGATGTCACATCACTTGTGAAATGACACTCTGAAATTTGTAGCCACAGAAACTCATAAGAGCACATTCCCTACCTAGCAATGAACATCCAGCATGGCCACGTGTGAAGTCTTCAGCTGGTTTGTTTGCATCCCACATTCTGTATTTATTTATTTATTTATTTATTTATTTATTTATTTTTGTCTTTCTAAACTCTAAAATACACCTGAAAAATCAAATGGCAGGGGCACACTTTAAAACACAAAGCATACTCCTGGTCCTGTGCCTTTGTGGGAAACAAGGCAAAAGGGGTAATCCTGTGGAACCCAGGGATGACCCATCCATCTGTCCATCAGTGCAAGTGATAATTCCTCTTCTGGAGGAATGCAAAACCTGCAAGAGAGCTGTGGCTGCAGCTTTGCTGTCCTAGCTTTAGGGATGTTTTTAAGAGGCAATCAAACAATCCGTCTAGTAAGTAAAACTTGTGACTTGCTTTCTCCCACTCACACTTACCAGAGCCAACAAAGGGTATAATAATGTCCATTGTTTTGGTTAAAAATAACATGGGGGAAGTAATACTTCCCCTTAACTGAGTCAGCCTGAGGCAGCTTTTTTAAAATAATGGTGAATCATGTTACAGGAAATTTCAGCTTCTGAGAAATGCAGTGCAAGGTCTTAATAACTGTGTGTCCACTCCCAACAGGCCTCTCAGCAAAGGTCAGCGGGCAGACCGAGCAGCTGTCTAAGGTTTCAGAATACTAGTGTCCTTCAGGAAGGGTTATCTTTGGTCAGACCCTAACAGTTTGGACAGGACGATGGAGCCTCTGGAGGCAGCGCTGTCCCAGTAAACGGTACAGTTGAGCAGTTTGGTTGGGTAAGCGGTGCGAGCTTTCAACTACAGGCTGATATTTGTTTGCAATGTGGCAGGGACCAATGCAAACCTGGCTTCTGCTCAGATTGGAGTCCATCTGACCTTGTTTCCTCCCTTGTCCCTTCCCAGCTCGGGTCCTGGGGTGACAGGGCCAAGTTGCAGAACCAGCAGCTGAGCTGTGGCATTTTAAATCCATCCTTGAGTTTTAATTTTCTGCTATCTTGTTGTCCTGGTTTCGGCTGGGATAGAGTTAATTTTCTTCCTAGTAGCTGGTATAGTGCAGTGCTTTGGATTTTAGTATGAGAATGATATTGATAACACGCTGATGTTTTGGCTGTCGCTAAGCGGTATTTACATTGGTCAAGGACCTTTTTTTTGTTTTTTTTTTCCCCAGCTTCTCATGCTCTGCCAGGCGCCCAAGAAATGGGAGGGGGCACATCCAGGATAGTTGATCCAAACTGACCAAAGGGCTATTCCATACCATATGATGTCATGCCCAGTATATAAACTGGGGGAGTTGGCCGGGAGGGCTGCGATCGCCGCTCGGGGACTGGCTGGGCGTCGGTTGGCGGGTGGTGAGCGGTTGTATAATTTTATTTTATTTTATTATTTTTTTTTTTTTCCCTTTCCTTTTGTTTCCCTCCCTTGGGTTTTGTTCTCTTTCTCTCTCATTGTATTCCTTCTCAGTATAATTCATTATTATTATTATTATTATTATTATTATTTTGTTCCAATTATTAAACTGTTCTTTGTCTCAACCACGAGTTTTCTTACTTTTGTTTCTTCCGATTCTCTTCCCCCATCCCACTGGGGGGGGGAGTGAGAGAGCGGCTGTGTGGTGCTTAGTTGCCAGCTGGGGCTAAACCACGACAGTCCTTTTGGCGCCCAACGTGGGGCCTGAAGGGGTTGAGATAATAACAGATTAACCAGAGTGTATTAAGGAATTCAGATCTGTTAGTAGTTGTGGGACGTGATATTGATCCATCTGTTCCTAGCATTGGTTTACCTGATCTGCACCATGCTCATTTTTTTGCTGTACATGTTAAAGATCGGTGTTGGTTTTTGCAGTTTGCTGTGCTCTGCTTTAATTGGTGATGTTTTGCCTGTGAGATTTGTTATTAAAACAGTGACCTTGGGTTTATTTTGGTATCTAAGTGCTGTACTGAAACCGTTATTGTATGTCGGGTATCAGCTTATGGAGACAATTCGCATTTATACCTCTGCCTCTGAGAGGTTTTTTATGGAGGAAATGCAGAATTGTACCTTCACTACTTTCTTCTACAATGCTTCCTCCTTCATTACAATAACTTTTCAGTATTTTGAACAACCTTGGGTAGTTAAGATACTTCTATTGGTATTGCTTGGGAATATTGTTTCGATCTTGTCCAAGGTTAGTAAGCAATTTAAGAACATAATTCAGAGATCTGCCCCAAGGCTGGATAGTTATGAGTGGCAGGGTGTGTGGGATAGCATGGGCAAATGCCTAGGACGGTGGGCACCTCCAGTGTTTTGGAACTTCACCCCTGAACAAGTGCAGAATCCTGAAAAATTAGTAGACTATTTGGAAAAAGTATGCTGTCACCCTGGCAATTCTAGGAGACACAAATCACTGCCATGTGCTGGGTCTGGCCCATGCCTACCGAGCCCTGTTCAACACTATTCAGTACCCTCAAGGATCCGGTGGCAAAATGCCAGGCACTGCAGCTGCTCCAGTCCCCCCTGCGACAGGCACTGCGGCTGTTCCGACTACCCCTGCGACAGGCACTGCGGCTGTCCCGATTACCCCTGCAACAGGCACTACGGCTGCTCCAGCCCCCCCTGCGACAGGCACTGCGGCTGTTCCGACTGCCCCTGCGACAGGCACTGCGGCTGTCCCGATTACCCCTGCGACAGGCGCTGCGGCTGTCCCGATTACCCCTGCGACAGGCACTACGGCTGCTCCAGCCCCCCCTGCGACAGGCACTGCGGCTGTCCCGACTACCCCTGCGACAGGCGCTGCGGCTGTCCCGACTACCCCTGCGACAGGCGCTGCGGCTGTCCCGATTACCCCTGCGACAGGCGCTGCGGCTGTCCCGATTACCCCTGCGACAAGCACTGCGGCTGTCCCGATTACCCCTGCGACAGGCGCTGCGGCTGTCCCGATTACCCCTGCGACAGGCACTACGGCTGCTCCAGCCCCCCCTGCGACAGGCACTGCGACTATTCCGGCTACCCCTGCGACAGGCACTACGGCTGTTCCGACTACCCCTGCGACAGGCACTGCAGTTGCAGCTGCTCCGGATAACTCCGTTACAAGCATTGCGGTTCAAACAGGGAACGAACCCGTGTCAGTATCAGTCGCCCCTATACATAAAAAGAAATCCTGGAAGCGAAAGTCAACTCGTTTAGAAAGGGAAGATGAAAGAGCAGGGCTATCACAGGGAGAGGAAGAGGAAGAACTCGTAAATGAGACAGAAACCACCCGATCCCTATCCCTAAGTGAGCTGCGAGATATGCGAAAAGATTTCAGCCGTCGTCCAGGGGAGCACATTGTCACCTGGCTGCTCCGATGCTGGGATAGTGGGGCCAGTAGCCTGGAATTGGAGGGTAAGGAAGCCAAGCAGCTGGGATCTATTTCTAGGGAAGGGGCATTGACAAAGCAATTGGAAAAGGGGAACCAGCCCGCAGCCTCTGGAGGCGACTCCTGTCAGCTATAAAAGAAAGATATCCTTTCAAGGAAGATGTTGTATATCGCCCTGGGAAATGGACCACCATGGAAAAAGGCATCCAGTACCTGAGGGAATTAGCTGTGCTGGAAGTGATTTATAGTGACCTGAACGACGTGCGGTCACCCATAGATCCAGATGAGGTCCAGTGCACAAGACCTATGTGGCGGAAGTTGGTACGAAACGCACCACCGTCGTGTGCCAACTCATTGGCAATACTGACCTGGAAAGACGGAGACGGTCCAACAGTGAATGAAGCTGCTAGTAACCTCCGGGAATATGAAGAAAGTATCTCTTCCTCCCTTGTCTCAGCTGTGGAGAAACTGTCCCAGGAGTTCCAACGGTTCAAAGAAGATATGTCCTACTCCCCACCTATACGGACCAGTGTCTCAGCTATTAGGAGTCAGCGTTCTTCTGCTCAAGAGAGAGGATATAGAGGGTACACACCACGGGGCACTCTATGGTTTTCCTGCGTGACCACGGAGAGGACATGAGGAAGTGGGATGGAAAACCTACCTCAACCCTAGAGGCACGGGTACGTGAGTTGCAAGGAAAAACAATCACCAAAGGGGGTTCTTCCAGGAAAAATTGCTGCTCCAGTTTCCAGTGGACAATTCCCAGACAGAGTAAAAGGGCTGATCTTACTTCTGATTTTAATGAAGAAACTCCTGACTCGTATATACAAGAAATGGGTAATGAATATTATGACCAGAATTAGGGGCCCTGCCTCCAGCCAGGTGGAGGAAAGGGACAACCGGGTTTACTGGACTGTGTGGATTCGATGGCCTGGCACATCAGACCCACAGGAGTATAAGGCTCTAGTAGACACCGGTGCACAGTGTACCCTAATGCCATCAAGCTATATCGGGGCAGAACCCATCTGTATTTCTGGAGTGACAGGGGATCCCAACAGCTGACTGTCTTGGAGGCTGAAGTGAGCCTAACTGGGAATGAGTGGCAAAAGCACCCCATTGTGACTGGCCCTGAGGCTCCGTGCATCCTTGGCATAGACTACCTCAGGAGAGGGTATTTCAAGGACCCAAAAGGGTACCGGTGGGCTTTTGGTATAGCTGCCTTGGAGACGGAGGAAATTAAGCAGCTATCTACCTTGCCTGGTCTCTCAGAGGACCCTTCTGTTGTGGGGTTGCTGAGGGTTGAAGAACAACGGGTGCCAATTGCTACCACAACGGTGCACCGGAGGCAATATCATTACCAACCGAGACTCCTGATTCCCATCCATGAGCTGATTCGTCGACTGGAGAGCCAAGGAGTGATCAGTAAGACTCGCTCACCTTTTAACAGTCCTATATGGCCAGTGAGAAAGTCTAATGGAGAGTGGAGACTAACAGTAGACTATCGTGGCTTGAATGAAGTCACGCCGCCCCTGAGTGCTGCTGTGCCGGACATGCTGGAACTTCAATACGAACTGGAGTCAAAAGCAGCCAAATGGTATGCTACAATTGATATTGCTAATGCGTTTTTCTCAATCCCTTTGGCAGCAGAGTGCAGGCCACAGTTTGCTTTCACCTGGAGGGGTGTTCAGTACACCTGGAATCGACTGCCCCAGGGGTGGAAACACAGCCCTACCATTTGCCATGGACTGATTCAGACTGCACTGGAACAGGCGAAGCTCCAGAACATCTGCAATACATTGATGACATTATCGTGTGGGGCAATACAGCAGAGGAAGTTTTTGAGAAAGGGAAGAAAATAGTCCAGATCCTCCTGAAAGCCGGTTTTGCCATAAAACAAAGTAAGGTCAAGGGACCTGCACAGGAGATCCAGTTTTTAGAATAAAATGGCAAGATGGACGTCGTCAGATCCCAATGGATGTGATTAACAAAATAACAGCCATGTCTCCACCAACTAGCAAAAAGGAAACACAAGCTTTCTTAGGCGTTGTGGGTTTTTGGAGAATGCATATTCCAAATTACAGTCTGATCGTAAGCCCTCTTTACCAAGTGACCCGGAAGAAGAATGATTTCAAATGGGGCCCTGAGCAACGACAAGCTTTTGAACAAATTAAACGGGAGATAGTTCATGCAGTAGCCCTTGGGCCAGTTCGGGCAGGGCAAGACGTAAAAATGTGCTCTACACTGCAGCTGGAGAGAATGGCCCTACCAGGAGCCACAGGCAGAAAGCACCAGGGGAGACTCGAGGTCGACCCTAGGGTTTTGGAGTCGGGGATACAGAGGATCTGGAGGCCCGCTATACTCCAACTGAGAAAGAGATATTAGCAGCATATGAAGGGGTTCGAGCTGCTTCAGAAGTGGTTGGTACTGAAGCACAACTCCTCTTGGCACCTCGACTGCCGGTGCTGGGATGGATGTTCAAAGGGAGTGTCCCCTCTACACATCATGCAACTGATGCTACGTGGAGTAAGTGGGTTGCACTGATCACACAACGGGCTCGGATAGGAAACCCCAATCGCCCAGGAATCTTGGAAGTAATTATGGACTGGCCAGAAAGCAAAGGTTTCGGAATATCGCCAGAGGAGGAGGTGACGCGTGCTGAGGAGGCCCCACTGTACAATAAATTGCCAGAAAATGAGAAGCAGTATGCACTGTTCACTGATGGGTCCTGTCGTATTGTAGGAAAGCATCGGAGGTGGAAGGCTGCTGTATGGAGTCCTATACGACAAGTGGTAGAAACTGCTGAAGGAGATGGTGAATCGAGCCAATTTGCAGAACTAAAAGCCATTCAGCTGGCTTTAGACATTGCTGAACGAGAAAAGTGGCCAGTGCTCTATCTCTATACTGACTCATGGATGGTGGCAAATGCCCTGTGGGGGTGGTTACAGCAATGGAAGCAGAGAACAATTGGCAGCGCAGAGGCAAACCCATCTGGGCTGCAGCATTGTGGCAAGATATTGCTGCCCGGGTAGAGAACCTGATTGTAAAAGTACGTCACGTAGATGCTCACGTACCCAAGAGTCGGGCCACTGAGGAACATCAAAATAACCAGCAGGTGGATCAGGCTGCTAAGATTGAAGTGGCTCAGGTGGATCTGGACTGGCAACATAAGGGTGAATTATTTATAGCTCGGTGGGCCCATGACACACTCAGGCCATCAAGGAAGAGATGCAACATATAGATGGGCTCGTGATCGAGGTGGACTTGACCATGGACACTATTGCACAGGTTATCCATGAATGTGAAACATGCGCTGCAATTAAACAAGCCAAGCGGTTAAAGCCTCTGTGGTATGGAGGGCGATGGCTAAAATATAAATATGGGGAGGCCTGGCAGATCGATTATATCACACTCCCACAAACCCGCCAAGGCAAGCGCTATGTGCTTACAATGGTGGAAGCAACCACCGGATGGCTGGAAACATATCCTGTGCCCCATGCCACCGCCCCGGGAACACTATCCTGGGCCTTGAAAAGCAAGTCCTGTGGCGACATGGCACCCCAGAAAGAATTGAGTCAGACAACGGAACACATTTTCAAACAGCCTCATAGACACCTGGGCTAAAGAGCATGGCATTGAGTGGGTATATCACATTCCCTATCATGCACCAGCCTCTGGGAAAATTGAACGATATAATGGACTGTTAAAGACTACACTGAGAGCACTGGGTGGTGGGACATTTAAACATTGGGATACACATTTAGCAAAGGCCACCTGGTTAGTCAACATTAGAGGATCTGTCAATCGAGCTGGCCCTGCCCAATCAAAACTTTTACACACTGTAGAAGGCCATAAGGTCCCTGTAGTACACATAAAAAACATACTGGGGAAGACAGTTTGGGTTACTCCTGCCTCAGGCAAAGGCAAGCCCATTCGTGGGATTGCTTTTGCTCAAGGACCCGGGTGTACTTGGTGGGTAATGCGAAAGGATGGGGAAGTCCAATGTGTACCTCAAGGGGATTTGATTTTGGGTGAGAATAGCCAATGAACTAAATGGTATGATGTTAATTGCTATATAATACTGTGTGTCATCACTTTTATGGTTATTATACACCATATCAATGGTATTTCAATAAGGATCACCCAGATTAGTGAAAAATGAAGTGCGATGAAAGCAAGCAAAGTGCAGAAGTGATGGAACCAGAACTGGCTTCAGCATCCAGAACAATCCAGAACAATTCAGATTCAGAACAATCCAGCACCATGCAGCATCTCTTCTGCCCTGAAGGACTATTATGACAGATGAAGCCCAAAGTCATGAACTAAATGACCTTAATAAACATTTTAGAAGGATGACTCATAGACCAAGGGAATGATAATTGTGTGTACATATATATATATATATATATATACCAAGAGACAGGAAAAAAAATGGTGGTGATTAATTGTATTAGAAAGGGTAGAACCTGGGCATGACGTAAATGGTATGGAATAAGGGGTGGATACTGTCCTGGTTTCCGCTGCGATAGAGTTAATTTTCTTCCTAGTAGCTGGTATAGTGCAGTGCTTTGGATTTTAGTATGAGAATGATATTGATAACACGCTGATGTTTTGGCTGTCGCTAGCGGTATTTACATTGGTCAAGGACCTTTTTTTTGTTTTTTTTTTCCCCAGCTTCTCATGCTCTGCCAGGCGCCCAAGAAATGGGAGGGGGCACATCCAGGATAGTTGATCCAAACTGACCAAAGGGCTATTACATACCATATGATGTCATGCCCAGTATATAAACTGGGGAGTTGGCCGGGGTTGCGATCGCCGCTCGGGGACTGGCTGGGCGTCGGTCGGCGGGTGGTGAGCGGTTGTATAATTTTATTTTATTTTATTATTTTTTTTTTTTTTCCCTTTCCCTTTTGTTTCCCTCCCTTGGGTTTTGTTCCTCTTTCTCTCTCATTGTATTCCTTCTCAGTATAATTCATTATTATTATTATTATTATTATTATTATTTTGTTCCAATTATTAAACTGTTCTTGTCTCAACCCACGAGTTTTCTTACTTTTGCTCTTCCGATTCTCTCCCCCATCCCACTGGGGGGGGAGTGAGAGAGCGGCTGTGTGGTGCTTAGTTGCCAGCTGGGGCTAAACCACGACACTTGTTCATCCCTCTCAGTGTTGCAGTTGCACAACCATGTGTGTTTCAGCACTGAACAACGTGCTCCCTGCACACAGCTCTTTGCAGAAAGCTGTGTGGTTACCATTATGGCCACTATTAAAACATAAAGGAGAGATAAAGACTATGTTTCAAAGCGACAAAGGAAGAGGATGGCAGATGCACGGGAACAGCTGAGTAGTTACCACGTATTTCTGGATAGATCTTCTTATCTGAAGTCAAATTTTCATGTTTACATTTTGAACTCTCGTAAACGCCTGCTGAGCAGAAAGCAAAGTACAATAAAGCAGTACTTAACTTCAGGATGGTGTTGACCAAGCTTTGCCATATCCCCAGGCAAATCGCATTGAGTGTCCCCGAGACCTGCCATAGGACAGTAATCTATTACAAACAATAATGAGAATTTAATCAATAACTGATTTTCAAGGGGCTTTCAGCAGACATCACAAATCACCACTGATCTTTGCTCAAGCACATGACTTCTCTGAATAAACACATGCAAGAAAGTGAGTCCAAGTGTTCAGAAACAATGTCTCCTGAACAGTAGCAGGAACAGTAGTTTGTCTCCTGGTTGTTATCGAGATGGCAGCTCTAATTTTGGAGATATGCAAAGTGAAATCAGCAGACATTGGTCCCAAAAGGAGGAGGCTCAAGTCTGTAGTTAGCATTGTCTCCTTCACAGGTTAATTCATTATATCAGTCAACTCCTATTCCTTTTGCACAGGTCCTTTGAGTTGTGGCTAAAAACACACGTCTTGTGAAAGAGAAGCTTTCCTCCCCTAGGTACACATTGGGTACATTTAGAGTCCATCAGTTCTGTTGATTTTCATCATTGACGAAGGCCTGGTTGCTTCTTTTCCTTGTGCAGTATTTTTTCTATGACCCACCAGTCTCTCCATGGTGCTATTCCAAGCTTCAGTCACCATAAACAGGTAATGTTCAATCTGTCTCAATTTTCATCATGATGCAGTGGAAGAAGCATGAGGCTGGGGTCAAGGAGGCACAGGGAGCTGCTGGAAGCAGCTTGGAGCTATAACTGTATGTGAAAGCCCCAGTGGCTGCTGCTGCTTGTGAAGATGGGACTGGATTTGCAATGATGAGTGGAGCAACCAGAAAGGAGTGGAGAGATACTATAGAGCCCTCCCTGCAGTCTGCACCCTGGAGCCCTCAGCAGCATGGGAGTTTCTGAGCTCTGCCAGTACAAAAATAACCAACACCAAGTAAAAACATGTTTAGTCTTACAAATGCTCAAAATAAAAGGAACTTCAGATATAAGTGACATTTTCTCCCCAAAACAAATGTATACTTCCACAATGCTGAAGTGATTTCTTCATTTCTTTACCTTGCATTAAAAAAAACCAGGCAAGGTATTATGTAAAGCACTTGTTGCATAAACTCCAGTGACTCACCATCTTGGTGAACATCACATTCCCAAATACTAGCCTCCAACACCAGGAAGCCCAGCAAGCTGAATAAGATAATTTGCAGCAGTACCTTACTACTCCATTTAAAATATCTCTTGCATAACTGACTCTTTTGATGGGATCTTTACTTTGGATAAAGGAAACACGTATACATATGCTCTCTTGAGAGGTTGTAACATGTTGCTACTGGTTTTACCTGAGAGGTTTGGCCAAATGGGGGATGTGCTCCATCACATTGACGATGGAACAAGGTATTCCTCAGAAGTTATCCTACATATCAAAGTAAGAGGAGTCAGAAAAGAAGAGGTGCAGACCCGTGTTTGCATTTCCAGCCCAGCACTCTGCCGAAAAGCATCTGTCTCCTGTGTTTTCTTCAAGCCACTGTGTTTGGAGCTGTAGATCTGCTTCTCTTTTCTCTTCTCCAGACCCTTCTTTTCTTCTCATACAGCAAAGCCAGGAGGACCCATAAGCACCTTTGCCCTGTGCTGTACACATACCAGCCACGCAGATGGAGGTCCCCATTTCAGTTATCTAAGGCCAGAGGACAGAATGGCCCTCATGGGACTGCCCTGTCCTGATTTGCAAACCCATATGGAAGAGGGTCAGCTCTCAGGTTGCTGAGAGAAAACTGGGGATGCATGAGCAAGGCTGGTTGCTATTTTCCAAACCTTTATATTTCAGCTAATACTTTTGGCCTTGAAAGGTCCCTGGGAATGGCACTGATATGGCCTCAAGGGCTGGGGAAGGAACCCCCCACCTGCTCTCCTGTAGGAGTACAACCGCTTCTTACCGCTTTCTTGAATGAGCACTGCCCAGCCCATAACACTACAGATTATCTGACATGTTGAGCCAAATCTTGCTCAGTTCAAACACCTGGCATAGCTCCTCATGTGAGTGGGAGTCCCCCCTCAGCACCGAGGTCATTACTGAAGCTATTTAAACACTTTCCACTCCCTTCCCTCCTCCTCCTCCTGCCCACCTCTCCACTCTCCAAACCAAACAATTTCCCCTTTCCATGCTATATTAATATCATATGCAGAAAATCCAATACATTATCCTCAGGATTAAGTAGCATTAGCAGTGCGTATTAACACGTTGCTGCTGTGTTTGTATCAGGGGCACGTTTATTCTCAGCAGGCACTAAATGTTCTCAGTGATTCAGTGTGCAGGGAAGGTGGGTAGCATACCAAAGCCATGCATTTAGGGGCTGTGGAACAGTTTAACTACAGATATATTAAGGAATTTGCCTCAGGAATGTAAACAGATCCAGAAGGTTTTGTGAGCCAAAGCAATTAATTTTAACAGAGTTCTCTTGCATGCACACACATGCGTACACACACGTACCTGCTCACACCCTTCTGCCTATACTCCTACTTAAATATATAACAAAAGCAATATTTATAAGACACTAATAATAGTAAATGCTCTTGCCACAGAGATGAAAACTTCATACTTACTTGGGGTGGAGTGGAAGGTCATTCACTGATCAAACAAGGAGGTATCCATTCATGATACAATATTAAAGGATGACCAGGGCTTAGCTGCAGTGCATGGGAACTGTACATAAAATATATCTCTGAGGAGGTTAATATGGTTAAATAAATTTGCCAGAACAAAGAACAGCTTGACCTCAGGAAAGAAAAATCAAACCTAATCTTGTCAGGCATTTATTGGAGCCTTGGCTCATCTTAGTCTTCCACTACAAATCGTTTATTCCCTGTATTTTTGTGCGGTTCTCAGGCACACAAATGAAATGTTTTTGCATGTCCTGGTCAGTCAATTCTAGCCTTAAGCTCTGCCATACTCTCCTTTTAGGCTTGGACTGCTTCAAGGATACACTCAAAACACTGCACCTAAAATTTTTGCTCGACCCTTTGGCAAAAAAGGATCAAGGCATATAAACCGGGACTTCAAGTAACTGTAGATGTTCAATAATCCGTGAGCACCACCCAGTTAAACAGCGTACCGATCAGCTTCGGCACATGCTCTCAGCAGCCCTGCCCAAGCAATCAGGTACCTATTCCCCCATGTTCAATCAGTCTTGAAACTATGTTGGGCACCAGCTCAGTCTCCTGAGGGTTCTGCTCCATTTTGTGTGCCAGGCTAGGCTTTCATCATCCTGGAAAAATCAGGCCCCATCAAAGTGTGGCCACTCCTTTTAAAAAGTGATTACTGATGCTCTTTGTGTCCACCTTTTACATAACACTCAATGGTTAAAGCATTTGCCCAAGAAATGGGGGCTCACAAGTCCCAACTGAGGCTTGACCTTGGATGGTTCAAACCAGCAAATGCCAAGACAACATGGGATAGTTCATCAAGACAGAGTCTTAGTGTCAAAGGACAAAGGGCCAGGAGCATGTCTAACTCATGTGGTCACGGCACTCCAACAGAAGGCATTATTCAGTGTTCTGGTCAAAATGTAAAGACCTTCCAACCAAGGAGGGTATCCCTGATTGTATTGGTGGGAGACTTGCTGCATTATATGTGATTTGAGAGTGCCTAAAGCACTGTGTCTTGCAGGCAAGCCTCTGCTGAGCTCCTGGATCCTGCTAGGTTTCGGAATGACGTAAACACTGACTGACTCAGCCTGGACCCCTCTGGATAGGCACCTTGGTCACAGGAGAAGACCCAGGAGTACACGTAGCCAGAAGGGGAAAGATGGAGGATATGGCCTCAGCCATAACACCTGATCCAAAGCAGATGTGCCACCCCAGCTGGTGCTCTCTGGGGTGCCTTCAGTCACCAAGAAATCATGCCTGAAAAGTCTAATAAGTTTAAGTAAGTACCCCAAAAGTATAAAGTCTTTTTGGTTTATTTTGGAGCCTTATCTGTTTCTAGCCCACATGTCCTTTATTGGATAAGGTGGGATCAGGTGGGATTGGATAGTATTGGATTGGATAAGATCAACAGCAAACTCTCTGTTTATTTTTACATAAACTGCATTGACACTTAAGCAACAAACACAGGGAAGAATGGTACTCATTTATGAAGTTCTGCTCTGGGAATAAACTTTCCAGCCTCAAAGTCTAGCTCAAATCCAAATTTTCTTCAGTCTAAGTGTCTGGGGTATGAGGGGTTTTCAAGTATATTTAGATCAAGGAATTCAAATTTCAGGATATTTGCTGTGATGTTTCTCTATTGAAATAAGGAGTCAAAATAATTACTTACAGTTCATTACATACAGATCCAAGATTTCAGTTCATGTTCATCTTAAATTTTAATTTGGCTATTTTCATTCTTACCATGCTTAATTTTACTTTTTTTTTTGCTAGTGGACTAGAGAATCCTGTGTTTAATATACATTAAATGAAACAAATTAGCTCTTAAAACAAAATTTACTTAAAAGACTAAATCTATTGTCAAAAAAACCTGCAATTGGTTTTTGATAACAATTGTTTGGAAACTATTCCTGAAACATTACACATCACAAATTACCAAACTGCCATTCTTTCTTGCTCAAATTCGTTCATCTTGTTAAAAGTATTAAGTTAAGAAAGCTCTTGTTTATTTACAACCTGAGATAAGATAGAAGAATGTCTTACTCTGACTTTGACCAGGTAAAGGCTTACTATTTTTTCTCTTTTTTAAACTTTATTGACTTTATAAGTAGTGTTGGGTGTATTTTTTATAGGGGTGGCATCTAACAAAACCCTCATCTCAAGTATCCTTGCAAATACCATAGACAGAGAGTGGGGGGGAAGGGAATTCTGCGCTCCCTGCAAAAAAGAGGGACAGGCAAATACTTCTGAAGGACTCTCCACAGCCTAATTCTCGCCACTTATCTCGATGTGACTGTGGCAGGAGATTTCCCTAACAGACCCTCCCAGGAGGCACTGGACCAAATTCTTAGCAGCCCTTCACACCTAGGCCCCAGGCGGCACCTGGCCCTGCAGCACCCACGAGCTCAGGTGGGCGCGTGAGGTCGGTGCTGGAGGCACATGTAGGTGTGAGCTGATGCTGCACCAGCACCTCCACGGAAACTAGATAGAGACTTTTATCCCACGGTCAATACGCAGAAGCTCATCTACTTTCTCCTGAGTGGTGGGCAGTATTGCACTTAGAAGAGCAACTGAAATAGGCTGAGGTTTTTTTGAGAGTGACGTTAAGTTTCCATGCAGAGACACAAAAAATCCACACACCTCCCTTCTGCACAAAGACAAAACAGTCCAACTTCTGGCAGCCTCATTCAGGCAGATTCTGTTTTTTCTTGGCAGTAGCAATATAGGTACAAACAAGTATCAGTATCATCACTGGGGCTTTTTTTTATCTTTCAAATTTTATGAAAGAGATGCTTAGTTTCTTTATGAGATACTTGGAGCCTGTGGCTAATTGGATCCTGATTTTTAATTTGTACTGAGGTCATGCCTCACAGTCCCAGCCACAGCCCAGGATCTGGCTCTCCTATTTGTGACAAAAATACTGAAGGATGGCACCCTTTGGCTGGCACAGTGTGTTTCTTCACTGTGGACATGCAGAGTAGGACCTGGTGAGCTCCACCCTGTTCTCACCATGTGGGATGCTCAGACTTCTTAAACCAGAGGAGGCAAAGGCTTTCCACACACCTCTTATAAACTAGCTGCTAGGTCTCACTGTAATATCTGCTCTCATAAAAGGGATTCAGATTATCTCTCCCTGTAGTTCATAGAAGGACTCTCAAGGATGGGATTACCTAATTTTGCCTATCTAAACGTGTGATATCTAATGCAAACTAATCTTATACTCTCCCTCTGTAATCAGCGGAGAAAGTAAACACATGGGAGGACAATTCAACCCCTCTTAGACACTCCTTTAAGGATGGGCTGGATTATCTTGCATAGGTGCTTCTGCATTGCCTGCAAATGACTGACCTGCCTCTTTGCAGAGATGAATTCCACTTTTAAAGCACAAAGATGAGGTCCAAAAAAGACAATGCCCAGCTACTCTCGCTTCTCCCAACTCTGCACTGCAAGCTCAGCTGTTTCAGCAGTATATGGGAAAAACATCTGACCCTGTGTCAGTTGTCAACATTACAACTCCCCCACTGCCTGAGCCCTGGGAAGGGCTAAGCCCTTTGCCTTTACGTGAAATTTTGCTGAGTGTATATTTATAGCTGTTATTCATTAAAGAGATTCACCTGACCAGAGGGCTGCCACAAACAGTTCATTCTTGGTACTGTTTTGTAAAGGGAGGGTTTATAGTTAGCAAAGCTGTTTATTCAATCTACAGTAAAAGCCTGCTTTCAAGGTTGTGCAACCACAGTTTAAGGTGGCCACTGTTATTTTTTAAAGCTTAGATGCCCTTTCAATTTATTGATTATAAACACAAGGGGAAACCACAGTCCAAGTGCCAAGAGACACCCAAAATCATTTTTCTGCATCTGAAGACACCTAGAACTTCTGGCACTTGATACATTCCATGGTGTATCTGCTGTCCCATTTAAACTTCTGGTCAGAAGGGGCTCAGTGTAATTTCAAACTTAAACCTCATCAAGACCCACAATGTGGGCAACTCTTTGCTTCTTTCAGCTGTGGGGTTTGGCCATGCAGGAGACAGCCATACATGGGCAGATTGCAATGGAACTTGCCCGACCGGGGTCCCTGGCCTCTCCATGGCTGATCCTCCTACTTTGCCCTGTGACATTTTTGGAACATTACAGTTTCCTACGGTTTGGCTCTACCCCTTTCCTGATGTCCATTCCACTTCTTGCTACTCTGTTTTGCTCTTCCCTCCCCCTTCATTTCTTTGCTCTGTTTGCTTTCCTCAGAAAAGCATGAATCATCACCTTGAAGTGTCTCTCTCCTTTGGCTTGCTTAGACTCAATGCCAGCCTAAAAAGCTGGTCAAACACTGCTGAAATTAATCACATCCAAACTGCCGCTGCTCTTTAACCAGAAGCCCATGGATTAGTGTGTTCTAGTCTTGTGTCCTTGTTTTCTTCAGAAGAGTTCACCCCTGCCCAGAAAGTATTTTAATTAGTCGTCTACAGGATATTCCCTTGTACAACTGCTCCAATTATGTTTAATCAGTAACACTGTCCATGCAATAATTAATTAACATTAAAACAGAGAGAACTTGACATTGCGTTTCATTGGTTTGGTAGTCTTTGGTCTGCTGTTTGACTATTTTATCTTCTATAGTCCACGGAGAAAATCCTTTTGGGAAGCTGATTCAGGGTGTCAGGACTCTTGGGTTCTGTTCTGGTGTTACTAGTACTTCGTTTAACACCCAAGGTCTCCGTTTACCTGCACCCGAAGTCTGTTGTGAGGGTCTTCAGTGGTTGCTGAAGCCAAATGAGCTCGTCCGGGGTAGAAGGTGACAGTGTAGTTAAGCTGCCAAACAGCTGGAGGAGAGGTGAGGTTTGCCAGAGTGACGATGTCATCAGTTCACCAAGGAGAAAATCAGGGACATCACAGGCTGTGCAAGCACCCATCCTCCCCAAGAAGCAATGCTTCGCGTTGCCAGTGTGTAGCAAACCACAGCAAATACACCCGAATGTGGGCCAGTGACACAATCATCACCACATCTCAGCTCAGATAAGGGCCACTTCTTTGGCTGCTATCTGCAAGTGCTGCTCCTGTATTTAAAATGAACCTGCCACTTGTCAGGAGGCAAAGCAATGGACCTTGATTTTTCATGCCTGTTTGAGAAACATCCACATCCTATGCAAGACACAGTTTTTGCATAAAAAGTGAATTTCTTTCCATCAACAAACTAACTGATGCATGGAAAAGCATGAGGTAAAAGCTGAAGTTTTTCAACAGCATGTCCACAACTTTTTTATCCTCTTTTGAGAAATGATGTATCAGAGGACAGGTTTGTACTTTGAAAGAGGAAAAAAATGTCTAAGGCACCTGAAGTTCACTTTCTCCCTGAAATCTGATGTGCTACAACTCTTCTTCACCACGAACACTCAGCATGTAGCAGGAAGGTAGAACAGAATAATGGGCTTTTGACACTTTCCAAACAAAAATATGAAGTGCAATAGGCTTTTTCCTTCTTTCATTAAAAAGAAAATTTAAATCAAATTTTGCCAGCAAAAATAATTGCAAAACTGTAGGGAGGACTATGATAAAAATAAGCATCTCGGATTCCTTGTGGCCTGGCTAAAACAATATTCTTTCCTTAATCTTCATTATAAACAGTATGAGGAGCAAAATCCAAAAGAAACAATTACATATTGATGCTTCATGTAACAAACAGATTTGAGTGAGCTTTTCCAAGTCATGAGATCACTGCACAAGAGTTGGTCATCTGGTCAATGCTGGACATTGTCTGGCCTGCTGTGGTCCCCTTCCCGGCTACATTTTGATGATTTAGGTAAGTTCAACCATTTAGATTTTTAAAAAACATAAGAGCAAAGAGCTCATAATGCTTCATGTCCTGTTGCGCCCATTATTTAGTGGCTGTTTGTGCCTTGCAATTTTTGTTTCTGATATGGAGAGAAATTGCCGGGAGTCAGATATTTCTTGGGGCTATTCTTGTTTATTTTTAATGGAGACACAAACATCTGATCCTCCAAACACAAGCAAACAACAGGGAAATCCCTTGCTTAGGGATCCCCTCACCCATCAACCTCTGTGCAGGAGGACGTCTATATTTGAGATGCACTGAGCATCACCCAGCCAGGCCTCAGACAGCAGCATCCTGGATCCATACAGCACAGCAAAACACCATCGGAAACTGTCAGCACAAATTTACATGAAAATTCAATATGTTAGCTGAGAGCTACGCCCAGCCTCCAAAACCCTGACTTTTGGCAAGTGAAGGGTTGAAGTGAAGGGCCAGCACAGCTAAGCCAGGGCCAGACCAGATGTGGCTTGCATCCAAGCACATCAGGAAACATCCTCATGCTCCCCAGAACTTCCAGGTTAGGGCAGATCTAAAATACAAAGATTTGCTGACGTCGCTGTATTGATCTAGAGTGGGAAAGAATCATAATGTGAACTAAAACAGCAATATAGCCCTCAAAACTCTCCATGGAGAGGCAAGATATACAGGCAACAGGAGCCCATTTATATATATTTTTATAGGTGACTGAATCTGGGAGGAGATTTGATCAAATGTTTTTGCCAACATGAGCTCTGTCATCACTGGCTAAATGAACCAAGTCCGTGTGTGTCGGCTAGTCCTCCTGCTTTGCTCTTGGAGTTACCAAGTATCTCAAAAGCATGTGCCTTAAAGTTACAGTTATGCATCTTTGCAGTCACAGGTGATGTGCCTTTTTAGGTTGAAAGTGGTTATTATTTGGTGTCTGACTAACTGTGCTGTAAGCAAATCTAATGGGGTTGTTTTTACTCCCCTGGTACAGTGATTGAAACAATATTGATCAGGCACTACATCTCCCATTGACACTAGTATTTTTCCCCATGGCATCTGAAACTGGAGGTCAACATTTGTATTCTTTGTATTATTATCAGTTCTGCATAGACAATGTATTTTGTACTAATTTATGCCCCCCTTTGACTCTCTGAAGGTCGTAGGAAGGTGGGTAATTGTCCAAGGACTGTACAGATTCAACCTGCCAGCAGCAGACAGCCCTGTCCACGCAGCTCTGGTTTACAGATTGATGGGATCCACCGTCTTCATTGCATCCATCACGTAAATCCAACCTGTTTCCTTGACTAGCCTGAACAGCACTGGCAATAAACAGCAGTCTCTGTGTCACATTGCTCTTTATGCTTTTCTTCGCTTAAATGAGTTTTGTTAGCTTAGACCTTGCTATCGTGCTTTCAGCAGCACTGCTGTAATCATCTGTGAAAGAGCTTAAGTGGACCACCAGTTTCAATCTCCAGAGATATTCTCAGGCTGATCATAAATGCGCTATTGCAGGACAGATACAACATAATCCTGACAAGCAGATCTGGCCCCAAAATTTATCTGTATTTTCTATTATATTTGTTTTAATAATGCCATGAAAATTACTCTTTAGGATTCCAGAATTGAAAATTAAGCATTTTGCTATTTAAGAAGGCAAAAACACTGAAAATTTTTAAATAAAGACATGTGGAGAGGGAGGGAAAAAAGGGATGTTTTATGGAACCTTTTCATTGGAAAAAATGCAGTTAGCTTTACTAATAATAATACCTCCACATACATGTGATCCCTTTTCAGGAACCAGCGCTGAGGGGAGAATGGAATAAGAAAGCAGGAGCACAACCAGACTTCTCCTCCCTCAGTGGGAAGATTTCTGTGTGAGGGCAGGTTTGCAATGCCCCGATAGGTCTTGTCATCGCTTGGAGCACTGGCTGCCTTCTCCTAAGCACACAGGCAGCCAAAGTGTTGCCACTCCTAACGCCAATTTGGCAAGAGGAGCTTGGTAGAGAATTAGAGAGGCTGAATTGTCCTGTTTACTCACAACCTATTCAGCAGCCTCCTGCCAGCCCTGGCTGAGCTGGCCATCTGTGCCATCAGGAGGGCAACTGTGTTTGCAGTGGCCACGGGTTTGCTTCCACTCATGTCTTTGAGCAGAGCATCTCCAGACACCTTCCAGCATCAGTGGATGTTGTCTGGGGTGCTCTACTTGGCATCCTTCTCTGGTGCCCTCTCCATCTTTCTCCTGAGCCAACAACCCTCACACCCTTCCCCTTTTTCTGGGGAAGCCTCTGTTACCATGCAGAAGGGTTTGGTGGAAGGTGCCAAAGGACCCACTGTGGCTTGTGGGACACAGAGCCATGTGGCAAGGCACATGTGTGAAGGGTTGGCTCGTGCAACAGAAGAGATAGGTCTCATCGGCAGCACACTGCCCTGGTCTCCCCCCTGCTCGAAGAGATGACACCCTGCATGTTTCTGTCTACCTGATTAATCAGGTATGACTCCCTGGGGTGGCTGATGACCTGATTACAGGATCCATTAGCTTGGCACACAGGATAAAAGGATGGGAACAGGATACAGTGCTGCAATGCATGGTGGAGTATGGGACATTGTAAGGGAGAAGCCCATAATCTTGGCCCAGGATGTGAGATTTGATCATTTTGATGGAGGATGGGAAAGACTTCAGGACCACCAACATGCAAGTGCTTTTACGGCATAGAGCATCTGCTGACAAAACTCCACGTGCACAGTCCTATTTTTACAATGTGTATTTTGTACGGACACAGACATTTACTAACAAACCACAGCTGCCTTTTTAGACTGACAGTTACTGGTCTGTGGCTCTGGAGAGTCTTTGTTAGGATTTGTGCATTTAAAAATGAAGCAGCCTCAGACCTTTTTCTCCTCTTGTGGAGGAATTGTGGTGAAATTGTGGTGAAAACGTGCATTAATAGGGAGGCCTGCAGGCATGTTGCCTGTAAATGGAAGTATTTTTTCCAGACTTAGCAGGATCTGCTTTTCTGCTGTGTGCGTGCATTTGTATAGGCATGTGAAATGTGATCACAATATATGTTCGAGATAAGAAACCAAGCCACTGATGTCCAAATGATTAGCTTTGACTGGTTAATAAGTACCTACATGACAAACAGCAAAGTCTGATGGAAAGGACTGTGACATATGAAAAAAATCGAAGCAAACAATAAGTACAGGATGAGAATGATAAGGTGCCAAAATGAAGTGTCACACTTTCTGCTTCAGCTTCCCAAGTAAAATTAGACAGCTTGTGTGCTGAGTGATCAGACCCAGGAGGGTAGGCATTTCCATCAAACTACATGGAAACAGTGATGGGTCAAGCTGGGACCGCTTCTGGTTTTTCACACTGACCTGGCATTTTGGCTCTAAAACCTTCTTTCCAGCTACTGGGAACGCTGCTAAATTTCAGGGCATTGGGCTGCAATTTTCCGTGTTGTTTCCATGTCTTAAATGAGTCTGAACCTTGAGGTTTGAATCTTAAGACTTTTTGTTTGTTTTTCTTGCTGTTTTATGTTCACTTTGAGTTTCTTGTAGAAGTGTTCAGCCAAAATTATTCTCACAGGCTTCAAAAAGGGAAGGAAGGAATGGAACAGAAAGAGAACAGGGACAGATAGGCCCATCACACACAGAAAGGGAAGAGACCATCAAAAAACAAAAATAAGAAAGGTGACCACAGTGGAGTGAAAGACTTGCTACAATAGGAGGCTGAGAAGAAAAATGGAGTGTGGTGAGACAGAGGAGCTCTTCCATCCTCCAGCTCTGCTGGAGTGACAGGGAAGATGAAGCTCATAAGAACAGAAATGACCTGTCCTATTTCTTTTAAACAAATCAATATCCAGTTGCAACATTCCCTTACAGCAAAGATTGCATTAACATTAGGAAATAAAGCTAACCTACTTAATTTGGGAGGCAAAAGAATCTGTATCCAGGGCCTACAGCAAGAAGGAGAATGTGGGAATAATAAAACCTCTGTTGTCTGTTCCAGCATGGATGTGTAAGATGATCTTGAGAAAGCATTCTGCAAAAAAAAAACCCATAACCAAAAAATTTCAGTATCTCACAGGAGGGCTGTGAGGCCTTATGGTTGCCAGTTTTCAGTTACTACCATGTTAAACTCTCTAGGATAGCTTAAACAATCATTTTCTCACATTTGTTCTATACATTTTTTTTTTTGCTGAGAGTGCTTTGAAAGCTGCCTGACCCTATGGCCCTCACACCGCAACAGCTGTAGGATGCTGATTTATATCAAAGGATTGCTTCTGTAAGGGCTGTGGTCTCCTGGTATCTCTGGAGAAGATCTGAAAAGCTGAGGTGGACTCACTGAAACCCTCACATGGTACCTTTACTACAGATCACCCAGTCCTGACCCAGAAAACCTTGCCAGCATGTGCAAACCACTGCTTATTCTGCAGGAATAAAACCTGCTGCAGCACGGAGCTCTGCAACAGTGCTGGGGACTCTTTTGTCGGACCTGTGTGGCTTCTGGCAGTGACCATGGGCCTGAGGCACTTCACAAGCCCCCTTTTCCCTGGCTACAAGGGGATTTAGCAAGCAGCTCTACTACCCAGGCCAGAAGGACACACAGAGGCCGGTTGACCTATTCAGGTCTTCTACAGGTGTCCTTCAGCCTTCACAGCTGCCCAGCAAACCCTGTGCCCCCAGACGCCACTCTAGCTTGGCCAGGTCACAGGTGCTTCATCTTGGGACATGCAATGTGCTTCATCTTGGATCATGCTAGACTGCATGTGGGGACACCCTGGGGCAGCCTTGGAATGACACCTCCACGCAGACCTGGTGTTAAGACACTAGTGGTGTAAAGGAACTTCTCAGATGTCCTCTGACTGGAGTGGCTCTGCCTGTCCTTCCTCAAAAGACTGCTTTAGTGAAAGCCTTTCTGGGATGGCTGCCTATCCTTTCCTTCCCCCGCCAGGGCAGGGCCCAACCCTTCCTTCAAAAGGCATCGCTGATGATGAGATTTCCAGCTGAAAGTGGGATTCGGTCCCTTTGTTAGGAACAGAAACGAAACATGCTTCATTGCACCTCATGAATTCTTTCAACATAATCATCTTGGGTTATGTGTTTCTGTAGCTGGACATATGTGTCTGTCACCACGGTAAGGGAGACAAGAATTTCCACCCATGTGAAAGTGTGGTGCTCCCTTTTATCCCAATCTCATTGTTAAACAAATGAGCTGCCTTTAAAAGTACTGTGACATTTCTTTGTGCCCCCAAAAGGGTTTATTTTCACCCTGTCTCAGTTTGCACTTTAAGTAGTAACCTTCTTTTTATGGGCTGTGTTAATTAAGGGGAATAATCTTAATTTCAGTTAGTAAAATTGCTTTGTGTGTATGTGGGTGTGTGAAAATAATACAGTATCTTATTTCAAACCTCATGGGGTTTCAGCAATTATGCCTTTAACAGAAAATCTCAAAAGTCAACAGCCTTATAATGTCTAACTCCTGGGAACGAGAGTAAGGAGAAATTAAACATCCATCTTGGAGTTTAATGGTGTAAAAATATGTGTGTAGATAACTGCC
The DNA here is from genome assembly GCF_034638445.1 of Ciconia boyciana. Classification (NCBI taxonomy): domain Eukaryota; kingdom Metazoa; phylum Chordata; class Aves; order Ciconiiformes; family Ciconiidae; genus Ciconia; species Ciconia boyciana. The sequence continues at coordinate 8,841,423 of NC_132935.1, forward strand.
ATTACGTGCATAATTCCCTCCTGCTGACATGCAGATCCCAAAAGGCTCACCTCGCCCAGACAAGGTAAAGCCAGATCCCACAGCCCCAGCTTGCTTGTGTCAGCCTGCATGGGAATATTGCACGTGGGGAGAAGAGTGGGCTGTGCCGGGACTATGCCTGGGCAGACATTTCCAGGTGCAAAGTAGCACGTCCCAGAAGAGGAAAGCTTCACCCACTTCTGAATATGCCTTTCTTCTTGGCTGTTCCCTAATCATCCCACCCTTCTTCAGCTCCCGGTCTCTTTTTAATTTTTTCTTGATCAAGGATATGCAAATGCTGCTCTGAGTCATGGCTGCTGCAATAGGAGTTTCATCTCTTCGGTAACAGCAGTGCTGCGTGAGTGTGTGCATTTCTGCTTTATGTGATTGTCTGCACGTCCGTTGGCAGACAGCAAGTATGTCTCCCAAACCACGGCTCACATGTCTAATCACTTCCACTCCAAACTCTTGAGGCTGAGTTAGGGACAATATAATAACCAGTCTCTTGCAGGCAACTGGGCAATGGTCCAGCCAAAAAGTTCAGTGAATCTGCTGGCTGATATCTAACTCATCTGAAGTTCAGCTCCACAAATAATCTTCTACAGTCTCTTGGCAGAGGTAAGATTCAGAGAGACCCGATCTTCTCAGGCTCTCCTGCACTTGGCTTTGCAGGAGATCCTGCCCCAAAATTTGGAGCGAGTAGTACTGGCAGGGTTGCTTAGGTGCTAGGAAACAGGATCTGCCCACTCTTGGAGATAGAGGGCTTGTATTTGCAAACCAGACCACCATCATTTGAAATTCACAATTTGTTGGCAGCAGATAACTTTGCATTCAGGTTGGCAGAGATTTCAAATTCTTCCAGTCCTGAATTTCTGTTTGTAGATGTTCACACAGAGCCCAATATAATGGGATCTGGTCCCGATTAAGGCCAGTTGTAGCGCACATGGTAAATAATATGGGGAAACGGCAGCAAACAGACCTCTTCAGGAGAGCCACTAAAGTGAAACAGACGCACAGACGCATGTAGATAACATGGACATTGGGACAAAGACTGGTCCTGCAGCGCTGTCCTTACCCAGTTGGAGGATCACCAAACAGACAGGGAAGACAACTAAAATGAACTGAAAGAGAATCTTTCCTTCCTTCCCCATTCCCTATTTTCTGGTTTCACAGAGTCCAGCAAACAGCATAAGCATTTGTCCAAATTTGGCACATTGCCTCCAGGAGGAGTTTATTTGAGCAGGTAATGCAGGGGTGAGCCCAGTATGCATTTTCACATTTCATATCTCTCCGATATTTTAAATTTCCCATTCACTGCCAGCCAGCAGTATACCTGAAGCAGGGCAGGTGAGTCAGTTATGACAGGGTATGTGCCGTGACATGATTTGTGACTTTTAGAGCCACCCATCGCTAAGTGTTTTTAAGGAGAGGGTGTGGGGCAGGACAGACTCTTCAGGCAGTTCAGCAATTTCTCTTTACAGTGCATATGATGAAGCTTCCTTATATTATCCACTATGTCAAGTATTACTCTGTTGCACATTATAGTGCTCTCTAGACTGCACCTCTCAACTAGCCTTGAAAAAGAAACTCATCGATCCCATGTGACGAGAGTCCTTAGAGCAATGTCTTTTCATATAAATAACAATTTTGGCTATTTTATAATCTTTCTATTAAAAAGTGGCTTAATACTAAAAGTGTTTCTCTTTGCTTTTCTTCTTGCTTATCTATTTCCTTGGTTTCCTCATTTACAAGTTCTTGCTTACTTAGGAGCAGATCTTGTGACTTTTGCCCAAATAAGGAGAAGCAGTCATGCCATAATTTGGCTCTGTCGGTAGTGAGGGAATGGAGGAGGAAAGACTGGGAGAGTAGAATATTTTATATTTTACTTAGGCCACATACTACAGTGGTTTGCAACACCCATTTGCAGGCAGAACTGGCCAGTTTCCTGGCACATATGAGTCATTAGATGCAGACTCCATCCACAGCTGTTAACCAGCGCTTTACACTGGCAGAGGCAAGAAGAGACAGGAATTGGAAAGTCCTGTTGGGATAAACCTGAGGAACAAGAAAAAGTGTGATAAAACTCAGTGGCAGTTGTCTATAACTCACCAAGTAGCCCAACACACAACACAAGGGCTTGGGCTGGAGCAACAGTAGGTTGGAAGGGCTACTTGCTCCAACTTCTTCTCTTAAATGGGGGCAAATAGACCCATGTGTAACTAGTGGGCTTGCTGTTGGTACCCAGACAGGGACACTGCAGGTGCAGGCTGGCAGGGTAGGCTGGAGGTGGGTTAGAAGAGAAATCAACTAATTCACTAGTCATCTACTAGCAAAAGGGGATGAATAAGTCCAAAGATTCAGCAAAAGATACTTGAAAACAAGTTGTAAAAGCCTGTTGCTTCCTCTCTGCACTGGGTAGGGGATGGCTATCTGTGGAAGTAATTTTGTTTAAGGAATTGCTGGACATCACAGTCAAGGAGATTTCTTTTATACAATTTTTTTTAAAGCATTCCTTAATGAATGAAGTTGGGATGCCTTTTGCGATGGGGCAGAGAGTGCAAGTGAACTTGATGTGGATTACAGTTTTTGCTGGAAGAAGAACCAATATTGGTCCGTGGCAGCACATACAGATGTGGGTCTGTGCACACATCTCACTGGAGCACCCTGCCTCAGGCAGCCCTGGTTTGCTGTTCCAGCACAGATGTCTGTTGTTGAACAGATGTCATCTTGTAAGCTCCCCTAAGCAGCTCCATTTTCCAATCAGAATTGTAACTGGAATTATGTACAGAAGATAATTGCAGCATTTATAAAAGGGGAGTCTAAAAAACTGGCCTTGCAGCTCAGCAAATTGAGGTCACCCATCAAGCTGCTGTCCTCCCCTCCTGCTTGTTTCAAAAAAGCCAGATGACTTTATTAGAGTCAGCCGCTGAATAGATATTGTTGGCATTACAAGCCAGGAAAGACAGCTAGGATACTCTTTTGTCACTAACTTATTTTTTGACCAGAGAACAAACCAATGCTTGCTGTATCGTCAAACAGGTAATGGTCTCTTGCATAATTATAGCAAATTATTATAGTAGTTATTATAATAATTCATAGATATTTGTCCCTTAAGCCAGCTCGTTCGTCATGTTTTTCACTGTTTGCTCTGTGACTGTCTTGTTGAGATCATAAGCATTTTGGGCAGGGACTGTGTGTCATAACGCAGCGCCGGTCACCTCACTCATGCCTAACAAACGAGGTTCTGCTTTTGGTAATTATATTGTATCACTGAAATCAGCTATTAGTAACAGGAGAAAAAAATGTAGCACCTGGATCAGTATATAATAACTGTCAGGAATCACAATATTATTTTAACTGTAAGGAATCACAGTATTATTTTCCCTGTCCTTGCTTTCAAGACCTGTGCAAACATGTAAATACATCAGGACTGGATTGTCTATAGTGGTGTCTAATGAGACATAGGCAATTAGTTTAGGCCTCAGCTTGTTAGACGCGATGGCCCTGCTAGTCAGCAGGTGTAAATCAATATAAAATAGCTGTTGAAAATCTGACCCATAAATTAAAGAGAACTATATCTGAAGCCAAGAAATAATCTTTGAATATAGCACTGCCTGAATTGAAAAAAAATGTGGTTTGGATTAAATCTTCAGTCTGCAATGCTAATATAATTATAACTTCAGAAAAAGAAAGCATCAACCTTGTTAAATAAACTTCTCTGTGGCAGCGAGAACAGAACTTTTACATAAAACAAAACAAATCTGTGAGCCAAACAAATCTCTTAAAAGGCAATCCAGAGTACTTTTCTTCAAACAATTTTAAAGTTTCTTCATATTTCCCCTTTTCTTCCACATTCTAATAATGATAGGGAGATTGTCTAATACCAATATCAGAGTATGGCAGATAGATGAGATATTACACTGTAGGCATGCTTGTGCTTTGTCTAAGGTCCACTGTTTTTGTAAGAGCTTCAGCTCTATGCCTTTTGGTATATAGTCTCTGTGTTTTCTGTGTGGCCGGGGAGCGTTTGGGTTGATGCTATACAGCTCTGTGTATCCCGCTGCAAGACAGACACAAGGGTTGAACATCCTTAAAGTCCTTGTGAAATCCCCTAAGACCTACAGGTGACATGAGGGATCTTATTCTCCTGAGATCAGAGGGAGCTGGGGCTGGGATTTCACCCATGCCTGTTGCTGTCGCTATGGGCAGCAAGCGGTTAAAACAGTCAAACAGAGGCAAAACCATGGAGTAACAGAAATCACAAAAATCGGTAATAAAAGAAGGCTGTGTTTGTGATGTACAGCAATTTTGGAAGCACCAGGTATTTCAGTTTTATGGCTATCCCAGCAGTTTCAGAGCTGGCAAGGTTTCCCCTTGGTCAGCATGGTGGTTGTCTCCTGGCTCGACAAAGGAGCTAAAGCAAGAACCAGCCCTGCCGTGTCCCTGCCCCAGAGCTGGCACAAAGGCAGGCTGGCTGCCCTTGGCAGGGCTGGTTTCCTTCCCCTGCGGTGTCCTGGGAAGCAAAATGACTTTGGGGAAGGGAGAAGGGAGGTCAGTCCTGCTTGAAACAGAAGAGAAACCTTCCCTCCCCGTGCACATGGTCAGCCAAGCCATCTTTTAGGGATGTTGGCCAACTCCTGTTTCCTGAATCGGTGAGGCTGTTGAGATGGCCATCACTGAAACCCCGCTTCATTGCATTTCCCTCCCCAGGAGGATGCTTTAGCGTGGTGTGGTGTTGTGGGACCCCTTGGGGTGCATATGGCTCTGCAAGCCTGCTCTGTGAGATGAGTCAGGCTTAGCAGCAGGCAAGAAGCAAGAAATCAAAGAGGAATCAGTCCCGGGCTGGCCATCCATGGTCAGAGAGAAAGACCTGGCCTCAGCTGACAGCCTTGAAATATGTCAAAGCTCCCTTTTGCCAGCCCAAAGAGGCCTAGGAATTATAGCCCCATGGCCAGGGGATTTGTTGCCCTCCACAAGAAGTCACTGTGGACACAATAAAAGCAGCCTCCTCGCCAGAGCGGCCAAGGCGATTGAGAAGGGCGAAGGAAGCTCCTAAACATTTGCTTTCTGGATTTTGACTGCCAGATCTCTCGGGAGAGTCTGGACTCCTCACAAAAATGCTTGACGGGAAGAAACTCCCTAGGGAGCGATTGTTCTGTTTTGTTTTGAACTTGAAGGCCTCCAGTTGACTTGGGACACTGCCACCAGCCACCTAAAGAAAGCCTGAAGCCTTCCTACAGAGGGTGGGGTAAAGTCCTACTGTGGGTGTACAAAAGGCCTTCAGAGGCATGACTTTCCCTGGGACATAATCTTCTTGCCACACTATATTTTGTGGTTAAACATAAACTGGGTGGTTTGGTGTTTTTAATGACAAAATTCTACTGAGGTTTCTCTTTCCCCTTCCACCCCTTTGTGGCTTTTACTCCAGGTTAACATGAGGTTTTCCCTGGAAATCACTCTCTATGAGTCCTATGTGCCTACTATTGCTTTTTTTTTTTTTTTGGCCAATTACTCTTTTTAAAAGAAAATGCATAAACACTCCAAAAAGGAATTGGAAAACTGGTTTCCCTGCTCAGGGATAGGAGACCTCCTTACTGGCTTGAGCATCTCCCTCACTCTCACACTCTCTGTTGTTCCTTGAATCTTGCATTTTAGGCAGTACATCCTCCAGGGGAGGGGAGAGACTGTTTTTCTCCCATTCTTTGTTTCCCCTGGTCCCAGCTTTAATGTCCCCTCCCATGAGTATGCCCTCCCCATGGGGGACGCTGGAGTCCTCTCAGGCTAAGGGAGCAGTGATGCCCACCAGACCCTCTGCACACACCCTGACACCGGGATGCTGGGCACAATGTGGGCTCGTACACATCCAGCTTGGTGCTGAGGGCTTGTAGCTGTGGCTGCTGCAGTGGGGGGCCTCAGCGGTGTTGGTGTAGAAGCAGTGTGCTGTGATGGCTTCGGTGCTTGCTGCCTGCTGCAGATACCCTCAGCATTGTGGTCTGCAGGTTTGAAGGTAATTTCATGGAAATTCGGGGCTCCTAAGTATCGAAGTTATTTAATGGCTATTTTGTGGATCTCCTTGGGTTTATCACCTAATTTCTGTCTAAATTCTCTTTTGGGGAGCTAAGTGCTATTTTGGAATATTGCTGCTAGATTGTCCTTGCCTCAGTTTCCTTAAGTATATAATGGAGGTTACAATATTTTCCGGCCTCACAAGTTTATTGTGATGATGCATATGTTTAAGGCACTCAGCTTAAAATGAGGTGAAATGAATCTTCTACCCATTTGTGATAAATAACCAGAACCCTGGTTATTTTGGTGGTTTACTAAAAGATACTTCTGATCAAAACCCTACAGCCTGGAGCAGCATCTGTAGGAGCCTGCAGATGCATTTTGTATGAAGTGCAGTAAAACAGAGCAGGTACAGTGCTGAGACAGCTGAAACTCTGGTCTAAGTACCAGTTTCTTTAAAGACATCTTCATTGAAGATCAAATCAGTGACAATGTGAGAGATTGCAATATGCAATGATGAAAATTTCCCCTCTCTATGGAAGGAATACAGTTGATTTGATTTATTAACCCAGAGATACAAAATAAACACAGACTGCTGTCTACTATTCGCAACTCCTACAACTCTCAAGGCCACAGCATGAATTGCCCTTAAATTTGACTAGCACTACAAAATGCAAACACAGAAATAGGCAGAAAAGTATAAGAGCTTGCCCTTTTTTTGCTTAGTTAAGTGGCAATGGGAAACTGCCTGTAAGATGCATCACAGCAATTCAGCTTCAGCGTACGGCTGGGAGCTTGACCTCTCCAGCTCATGGTGTACAAACTGTGCCCATGTCCTATTTAACTGATGTTCTGCTTACCACTCTGTTAAGCACCAGATTTGGAAAGTCTCCAGCTGGTGTGGAGGAAGGAATGGAGTCTGTTTGCCCCTATTCATTCCTCCACTGCTGTGCAGAAGAAGGTGGGATTTGGCTCTCTGTTGGGATTTTAATCATTACTCTTCAAAATGAGTACAGAGCATTTATGATTTTCTTTCTGCCTGTCACATGCTAAGTGACATTAGGACTGAACTGTGAATGGAGCAAGATAGTGGTGAACTGCTCTGCTTGCAGCCCTGGAGTCAGAAACTAACTTGTTTCTCATTCAGCAACGCTAACCCATTGCAAACATGTTGGTGACAAAGTTTTAAATACTACATCAATGAAAGGATTTGGTTTACTCCATGTTAAGCACATCCTCCTTTTCAATTACAAATGTCTTTTCTGCCCCCCCCCCCGTCTGCCCAAGAGAGATTAGCTTTATATTCTTCAACTACAGAAAAAATTGGACTAGTGAGCCAAAATAGTTTTGTTTATCAATGTTTCAGTTTTAGATAACAAATACTGTGCTTGTAATGAGCACATGTCAAGAAATGTATTGACCAGTGATGATTCACATACAGAATCAGGCTGCTCATGGACAGCTTGTGAATGGAAGGAAAAGCTAAGTTTGTATAATATATTAGTGTGCAGATGTTATCTCTATTTACAGATAGACAAGCTGAAACTCATAAAGACTGAATTGCTTGCCAAGAAAAGACAGAAAAAGGCAATGGCAAGTCTGGGGAAAGACTTTGGGTCTGCTGTCTCCAAATCATCAGCTCTACCAAACAACAGTACCTCCCTTTAATTAATTATTCATTGTTAAGTGCTTGGAAACAGCTGAGCAACAAGCACATTCCACTAAAAGATGTCTCGTTGGCATCTTTTTGGCTGTGAAGGATGTGACTTAATATTTCTCCATTTTGGCATTGAGAGAGCCTCTATATGGTAAAGAGCAGCTGTGCCTGGTCTTCATGAGTGATTAAAGGTGAACAATTGATTTATTATTTTTGCTACAGATCTTGTTGGCAACCATGCAAGATGTGAATTGCCTTGTTGTTTTTGTCTCAGTAAATGTAGTGTTTTCAGCATGATAAATATTTTTATTCACGTACTTATCTCTCTGAGGACCTCTTCTTCTGCCTTAGCTCTGTTATGCTAAACCATCACCTCTCTTTCAACCTTGTCTTTCACAGGGGAAAGTTTCAGGCTCTCTTTTCATTCATAAAAAAGAGAGGAGAAAAACAAGCCCTTTATTGTTTTCAATCTATATAGATCTTCACACCACTGAAAAAAAAACCCCGCTGGACTGTGTCATTAAGGATTTCCTTTCTGCTGGTAAAGACTCTACCTCCTGCCTCTTAGTATTTGTCTTAAGCGTTGTATGTTTGGACCTTCCCAGGCCAGCTCCTATGAGTTATGGTCTCAGCTGTGTGTGTCCATCTGAGTCTGGCTGTTTCTCTGGGTATGCCAGGTGCCTTCAACGGGGATGCTCTGCAGCCACCCAGTGTGTAAATGCAGAAGCACTTCCCCCGCAGGAGTTAGAAGCCATCTTCACTGGGGTCATTAAACTCATCCAAGCAAGGAGAGGAAGGTTTAACATGGCTTCAGGCAGCCTGGATACTGCTAACTTTGCTGAGGCACAGACTCTGCTGACAGTCCTGTGGACAGTGTGATGGCTAGATGCTCGTGAGGCCTCCATGTGGATCGAGGTGCCTTGTGCTCACAGTCACCCCTGAAGCAGCTCTTTAAGAAGGGCACAAATAGTCCATGTCTTACAAGCTCCTGCCTTCATGCCTAGTTTGTGTCTGTCTTACACACAAACACTGAACAAACTGCACCTGCCCATGAGACCTTATTACTTGTCCCTTTGCTTACATAGCAGTCTTGCTACTTCAGCAAGACTAAACATTTTGAGCATTTATTTGGTCTAAGTACTATTTGTGTGCCACATCTCCATCCATTCTGAAATCATCCATGAGTCCACTTCCTCTCAGCCTTTCCAAAGTCCAAATATCAACCCTCCCTCTGCCAGCACAGAAAACATGTCCCTGTGTTGCCCACCGGTGCCAGCTGCCCAGATTCCTGCACATGTAAAATATCTCCAGCAGTGCGCTCCCAGGTACACAGAGAAATGACACGCTTCCTCAAATAATGCCAATGGACAAAGTCCAAAGGTTTCCTTCTTTTTCCCCATCCTCCTGTCCCTGTGCTCAAAGCTCTTGCTCCAGTTAAGTTCACTGACCTTGCCAAAGTCTTTCCTGCACTTCCACCCTTGCTCAACTCATGCTTACCTTCTTTTTCTCCCTGTCCCACCCTGTGCCTCCCAACACCAGGTTCTCACTGCTCTAGGGCCCTTCTGGGAAGCTCCATCTTGTAGGACACTGATCAGTGCTATGTCACATCGGCATTGTTTTCAGGTTGCTACTAAAACTGTCTTCCTTCTTTACCTGGGCTTCTTCACCTAGCTGAGCTTCTTCACCTAGGTTTCATCCTTGGCAACTGCAGACAATATTTCATGCTATAAAACATGCCACACAAAGCTGGTGGCAAAGGGGATTAATGTCATCTCACTGGAGTAAATCAGGAGTGACTAAATCTGGTGTGTTGCTGTCCGAGTGGAAAAAAACAGGCCTGTGCACAAAATACTGCAGAGCATGAAAGTTTAGTGTGCTGTGCCACTGTGAAAACCATGACCTGTGTACCTCATGTGATAGCATTGCTAAATGAGCTTTGAAAAGAGAACATTTTTCTAGTGGCCTCTTAAAGAACGTGTGTGGCAAAACAGCGACAGTAATCAGCAATGTAAATTGCAGTCACACATCAGTTTTCATTGGTGTTTACCAACTTTCCATATAAAAGACATTGTTACACTTGAAAGCTGAGGTCAAGTTAGCTAATCATTCATAGCATGTTTATTTTCTCCCAAGATTGTCTAGCAGGAATTGTACTGTGTGTTTTAAAGCTATTTCAAGCAAAGAGCCTAGAGTGAAATTGTTTAATTGATTTAAAGATCTTTATAGCTGTCCTGCCAGTCAAAGTGATCCCGATAACTAGCTGCTGTCTGGTGAGTTAGACTCGACTCTGCATTACACTGATTGATGTGTGCAGTATCTCTGAGGAATTGATTTGCTTTTTTCAAAACGTTGATTTCAGTGAAATGATGTTACTACGTGTTTAGAACCGTCCACTATGTCTGTTGCTAAAAATCATGGGACTGTGAGTCAGTCATCTTGGATGACTTATGGTTCTGTCACTGATTCACCGAAAATGAATGTCTATGCTGCACTCAGCATGAACTGAATGAAAGCTCAGAAGCAAAAAGCAATCTAACCAAAGGGCCAGAGGGTTCGTCACTGGCTAATTAGGGTCAATTATAAGGCTATAGTTTTATAAGGCTGTTTTATAAGGCTATAGTGTTCCCAGTTACCATACATACTTGTTCAGAATGGACTAGTTCCTTTATAATCCTATGCCCGAGGTTATCTAACCGTACAATGGGTGAATAAGATATTTTCCCAACTGAGAAATGTACAGGCATGGTAGAGTGTTTTGAAATGAGTATTTTAGTCATTGTGTTAGAGTAAGTTTGTTTTCTTCAAGTTATGGAATATGACTTTAGTAGATAAATGGGGAAAACTAGGCTTTCAATCACAATATCTCTGTTTATAGGCCAAATATAGAATAGATTAAAAGCCAAATAAACAACTATAATTTGTGTTTAACTATATTACCTGGTACAAGACTCCGTAGTGAAGACAACTGGTGATTCAGCTTTGTCAGTAAATTATACTTTTTCCAGCCTCATTAATGACCTAGCTAATACCACCTTCCGCAGACAAAGGTAACCTTGTCCCACATTTATCAGCCAGTCATTAACAGTCATTGGAGGTTGGAGAACTCCTGCCCCGAGGACACTTCCAGGAGCTCAGCACCAAACCCGGCTGCTGCCCCTGTGGAGCGGAGAGCTTTAGCTCAGACCATCATTACAGCCAGGCCTCCCTTCAGGGTCTGCTCTGGCTCCTGCCTGCCACCCCTCTCCCAAATGCCCGGTGCTGCCTCCCAGCACGCCACAGCCCAGTGCAAGAGGGGCTCTGCCCTGGTGAAGCTGCCCAGGGCAGGCAGGGGAGCCGTGGGCAGCAGCAATAGCAGCGGCACAGAGGCAGCTCTTCAAAGCGGTGGGCAGCGAACCAGTGCCAGGGCAGCTCCTCCATGTCTGGGGCACTTGCTGCTGGCTCTCTGCAGCGAAGTCATCATTATTTTATTTTTTTAGATACACTGGCACACGGCCCAGCCTCATACATCCAGCAAAATTAATTCCTTAGGCTCTGCCTTACTTTAACCTCCATATAACTTGCCCTTAGGGAACTGGTTGGTTAGTCCCCTCCATCCCACATCATGCAACACCGTGGTTACAAGCATTCACAGACAGAGAATAGGGATAGAATTTACATCGCATTTGGTAGAACTGACTCTTTCCAGGACCCAAATAAGGACAACGTTTCTCATCCCTTGAAGAGTTCATGTCACACACTGTATATTTGCTTGCTCCCGTGGTGATAACTACCCATGACCGTGCTGTTGTCTTTTATGTACCTCCTGTACAGACCACCACGATCGGTGGAGCATCTCCTCCCATGCCACAGAGGAGTGGGAGGCTCCCTGCTAGAGATTATCTATACTGAAAGTCCACAATGCAAAGGGAAACGCCTTTTGGTTTGGTTGTGATCCAGGGCAGTTTGGAAGGACTGGCTTCAAGATAAGGTGCCAGGTAACTAAATGGGCACAGACGAAACTTCACGTGCTTAATATTGTTACTCAATATTGTGATAAGAGCTTTCCTTATATGTTCATGTTTGACCTTCACTGATAGCCACTGCCGCTCTCGGGTTTTCCCAAGACAGCGTGCGTGTTGCTGTTGATACCACCACTGTAGTGCTGATAGAGGACTGGTTATTTACAGCCTCTGCACTCGCCTGCTCTTTCGCAAGCATCAGTCACCGAACAAGTTCTGTGGTCAGGCTGATTCAGGAAGCAAAACATTGCTACTACATGCATTTGTTTGTGTCTGTGTTTGGTACAGTCTTGAGTCAACTCTGCCTCTCTGATCTTCTTTTCCCTACACCTTATTTTTAATGCATTTTTCTCCTCCTGTCCTGCCCTCTCCCTCCCAAACCTCTGTTGTTTCATTTCCAGAGAAAAGCAATCACTCACATCTTGAATTAAAAAGATATGTTTGTAATTCTGGTATATTCACCTCGCTCATTGCCAGAAGTCATTATGAAAATCATGAAGAAGTTGGAGGTTCAGAGGTAAACCGAAACACAATGCTGATGTTACAGGAATCCTTTATCACAGGAAAATGAAGGAAACCTATAGCGCTACCAGCTCTGGAGACTGGCAGAGAAAATGACATGAACATTAATCTCTGGTCTCAGATATTCCCTTCAGGAATGCTCTGAAAAGCAAATTATATAGGACAGTGCCATGGGATGATCCCTTGTGTTCATGTCGCACTGGGAAATGGACTCCAAATTGCAATGGGAGAGGAGCTGCGGGCTCTTTATGCCTTGTGGTTCCCCTTCTTGAAACATTTTGGCAACAAGGATACAAAAGGCTTTGTTTTGCTCAAAAGAGGAGGGGGAAATCTTTGAAAAAGGCAAGTTCAAGCCAAGTGTGCTAGTTTTAGTACCCGGTGTAGCACACAATGCAGGGCTTTGTGTAGACTCCAAGGAGAAGAACATATGTGCGTATTTAAATGGGAACTGAAAAGAAATGCTCTGTCAACTGACCAGGAGCTGGGATGTTGAGGGATCAGTTTCCTAAGTGAGTGTAATGGCATGAGAGCAGTTAGGAGATGATTAAGACCAACACACAGAGCAAAGCTCTCTGAAAGAGAGGCTTGCTCTGGACATATGATCTGCAGAGCAGTTCTCAACTGAAATAGATCTCTTTGTGAAGTGTGTTTGGATAATGAAAGCATAGGCAGGAAAGGATCTGTTTTAGGTTTTGGTTCTCCTGGAAACACTCCCTTGTAGGCAGAGGAAAGGTTGATAGGGACCTAAACAGAGATGTCTACCTAGTTAGCCATCCTTCTGGGATGTGCTTGTATCAATAGTTACCCCTTTCAGCTGCTTGTCACTGCCAATCTACTGGATGAGCCATTTGTGGGACTGTTGTTTATTTTCCTCATGGAAAACCAGCTGGACTACCTTCATTGCTCAGCTTGTTGGTCTGAGCTGATTTTCATCAGCAGCTGACTGAGAAGTGCTCCCATAAATTGCCCTGCCTGTAGGGTGGTTGGCAGTCACCGACAGTCAGGGTAACAGGAGAAGGAGGGTGGGGACAGCAGAGCCCACCAAGAAGATCTCAAAAACATGTAAAACCACCAGCCAAAGCCTAGAATCCCTATATTCCCTCACTTCACTCAACCACCGTAGCTCCCTAGAGCCTAGTGTGCCAAGCTGTGAACTGTGAGCCTTGATAATTGCCACGCAAGGGGAGAGAGATTCCTGGGATCTAGATACTAAGTAGGTAGAGGGACACCACAATTTCAGCTTGGGGCAAAGTGGAAAGAAAGATGGGATACGCAGGCAGAAACTGTCTTCTACACTTTCATAACTCTTCTGCACAATTCTTGCTTGCATCAGCACCACTGATGTATCATGAATAATGGCAAGCATCTTTTATAGGGGAACACCTTTTGCATAGCACATCCCTTACCTGTCTGGAAAGTACCCTAAAATAAGTGACAGACACTTTTGAATGGGCCACTGCTCTAGTACTCCTCTTGAAGCTGGGTCATGGTACAGCCAAGAGCAGAAGATGCCTGGGTCCAGGACAGCCCATACTAAGCAGTCATCTGGCTCTCAGGAGAAGGCTCTTCATCCCCAGCAGATAGTGATAACTTCATTTATCTTCTGCTTCAGGCATATAAATGCAAAGTAGGACAGCAGTGCAGCAAACCCATGCACCTCATGTTTCCTGTTAGGTAGGCAGTCCTTGTTCTGCGTGCTTAGATCATGTTTATGCACTGTTTAGGGAATCTTATCTCTGGATTTCATTGTGAGGACTGTGTATGTAAAGCCTAGGGCTTGGCATTCCTGAGGTCTGGCCAATGTCTGGCCACAGGTCCTCTGAGAGTGGTTTGTTTTGTTGCAGGGTCACCTCTCACTGCAGGATGACATGTGCTTTTACTGCCTTGTGTTCAACACTGGAGTTGAACATGGAGTCCTACCATGGAGCATCATGTTTTTGATGGGGAAAACACTGGGATTCAACTAAAAGTAGAGCATATCTCAGTGGGTGATTACAGTCAGTTACTTTCCACAATATTTCTGCTGTGCACAAAGCAGTCTTTGTCCCTGTGCAGCTGAAATATTAAACAGGCTAATGAGCCACTCCTGGCCTTCCCTTACATGTAGGCACCCCTGCCCACCACCTCTCCCAGCAGTTAACCATTGTCAGGGAGGTCTGGCTCCTTTGCAGAAAGCCCAGCAGAAGGGAGGCCAACCTCTTCCCAGTGTGGCTGAATGAACGAACCTGCTCCTTACCCTCTTTGTAGCAGCAGGGTGTGTGCATATCAAAAAGAGACAAACTAAGCTGGCAGAAACTGTCCTTCACAATTTCAAACTCTCCCAAGCAATTCGGCTTTCTTGCAACCATCACCACATCAGTCACACCACTAGATTGCTACAGGAGCTGAATGAGAACAACATCTCCTTCTGTTTGCTGCCCACCTCAGGAATGGTCTTGGCTGCCTTGCGTTGCATGCAGCAGTGACAGTCCCAGTGGAAGGAAACCACTGAGACCACCAATCCACTTGATTGCCAGTGGTGTCCCCCACCTCATCTTTACACCAACAAATGCTGAGGCCTCTGTGCCACAGTGCCATTGCACTACTTACCTACTCAGTAGCTACACCACCAGCTAAGGTATCCAAGGGAAAGGGTATTTTTAAACCCTCTGTCAGCTGCTCTTCCTTCCCAGGCTAACATGTTGCCAATTAAACTGTCTTGAAGCAAAGCTGAGAAAAACATGTGTTCTGCATGTGTATCTAGCAAATAAGCAAAAAAAAGAAAACCTAGTCTGTTCCATCTTCTCCCCCGTGTCTTTGGAAATCTGACCCTGTTTTCCATTAATTTTCTCACAAACATTTGGAAATCAGAAGGTCAGTCCTCTGAGGTTTTGTGGTCACCTGGGTTGAGTAACGTGAGGAACTAACGCCGGATTTGTAGACCTTGTTAACCTAGCACATAAGGAAGGCCTTTATGAGGTTAACCCCCAAATTTGTGCTTAGATGCTTTTCTTAATTTTGAATTTATGTTTGAATGGAAATTGTAGGCTGTTCTTACAAGGCTGTGCACCTCAAAGTTGTGTACACACAAAGCCCACACTACCTGCCTGCCCTTGCTTGACTTTTAGACAACCCTTTTCCTTGCATCTCTCTTAGACAATCTTCTGTGGCTGATACTAGATGGATAAGCTAGTTGATAGGATTTGTCTTTCTGCCCTTAAAATCTACAGTGAGCATCAGGCAACCATCCGTTTCACCCCATGGGGCTGTATTTACACCACTAAACACTTATGCACTCTAGGAAGTGATCCTTAGCTCCTATCACAAGGTCCACTAGGGTGGTGATTCTGTAATATGAAGCTGAGGGCACATCCTCGGGGGAAAGCACAAGAGCCTGGGTGTTCAAAGACAGCGAGGATGGTGATAAATGCAATGCAAGGCATCTGGTTTGGTCTCACCCTCACTGCCAGTGAGGAAGGCTACCTGGGGGAGGTGTCACCTACACCATGTCGGGGTTTTGTCTTGGGCAGAGCTGGTTGGATTGTTCCAAAACAAATTCCGGGAGAGAAGACGCAGTTTTGCAGTGTGGGCAGTCAGGGGTTCATTGCCTCCGTTTCTTCCCTGGATGTTTTTCATTTAACAGGGTAGACATAACCCCAGAGTACAGGCAGGAGATCTCACTGTGCAGAGCCTATTCTACAGTCCTCTCTCTCAGGGACAGAGGAGATATAGTCCTTGTGTTTTTAAAGAGGGTCTCCCGCTTAAAGTAATAACCCTTCATGGTTTTTAGCTGCAGAAACCAAGCACCAGGCATAGGGCTTTTAGGCTACAAAAAAGCCCACCCTGCACGTTGAAGATGCCCTTCACCAAAAGCTTTTCCTTTCCTCCCTCTTCTGCAGCTGGTTGACAGAAGGCCTTAGAGATTAGCTGCGTTCCTGTGAGCTATTTATACTGAAATATTTTGTGTTGAAAGATGTAAGCCCTTTGTTTCCTCTGTATGTACACAGTGATCCCTGAGGGCAAGCAAATCCTGCTTTGTTTTGCATCAGATACATTGTGAATTACTGTTGTAAAATGGCCCTGAGTGCACTTTTATGAGTCAGTCTCACCTTTACGCTTCCACATGTCACCAGGCACTCTCAGATGTGTGTGCAGCTTTCCAGTTCCAGATTACCCTCGTTAAAACAAGTCTAATCCCCACTTGGGACGATGCTTCCAAAACATTTTCTCAGAAACAATATTCCTTGATAATTTTTCCAGGCAGAGAGAGCATTTAGCTCCCTGGTTGAGCAAAAAAGAAAACCCTCTGGTAATATGGTTGGCCAATTTGGCTGGCTGATGTGTTGGATTAGGCAATCCTCATATGTAATGTAAGCCTCATATCCTAAAATGAAATGCATGGGGCCATACAGTATTCTCTGCTCCTGCGAATGGAGAAGGACTATTCTTCCACGCATTCCAGGTGAGAGGATCTAAAAAGGAAACATTCACATGAGAATGGTACAAAACCCCAGGCAGGCAAGCATATGGATAGATTTTTCCTTAGACATCCCTCCCCTTCCTCCCTGCCCATAGCAGAATAGCTCACCTGCTGGAGCGTATGGTCAGGCTTGTGTGGGAAGAGCAGGCTCAGAGATGCAACCTCACAGAGGGACACTGGCACAAGTGCTCAGGTGGGGATTTTTCTGGATGTCTCTGTGTTGTGGAGAGCACCTGCAAAGACGGGGATCTGAACAACCAGCCAGCTCTACACCGTGCCAGCTTGATAGGACTGGAGACCCTCTGACCAAAACTCCCACAGCCCCATAAGCAAGGACTCTGCCACAGGGGAAAATCCAGAAGTATGAAGTCTGAATATTGGGCTTGGAAGAGAAGTCAGCTGGCAATACAACACGGCCTTTCTTGTCTCCAAGCCAGTACACTTCTCATCCTCCCTTCAGCTCTGAGGTGAATCTGACAGGACCAGAGGCAATGGGCACAAACTAAAAGACAGGAGAATTCAACCAAACATCAGGAAACACTTTTTTACTGTGAGGGTGACTGAGTACTGGCACAGGTTGCCCAGGGAGGTGGTGGAGTCTCCCTCCTTAAAGATATCAAAAAAACCACCTAGACATGGTCCTGGGCAACTAGCTCTAGGTGGCCCTGCTTGAGCAGGGGGGTTGGACCAGATGACCTCCAGAGGTCCCTTCCAGCCTCCACCATTATCTGCCATTCTGTGATTCTGTGAATCCACTGGAAAGATCCTTTCCCCTGACGCCTCCCACACACTGTGTGGTAGCAGGGAAGCTCAATGTTAGCAGCAGCCCTCTGTTACAGTCTCTAACAGGGAGACAGTTTTATACGACCCAGTATGAGTCACTGGACTTGCAGGTCAATGGCCACATTTTTTCTTTCTGTTATAACCATTTAGTCCTGTGGGGTTCAGTGAGTGGGAGGGTAATGGAACTGGTCCAGATACATTTTATTAAGAAAAAATGCATTTTGGTCCAAGCTGTTTCAAAAGTGCTCAATAAACAAAGCACATTTTAATATGATGCCCTGAAAAGGTCACCCAAATCTTTTCCCTTTGGGAAGAGAATTAATTTAAACAAGACTTGATTAAGGAATAATACCATCCTAAAGGGGATTTTGCTTTTTCTTGGACAGTATAGGTGGCCATCAGTTGCTGAATCCTTCCTTGGTTGCACAATTTAGTAATACAAACACAAAATGCTGCTATGTACTGGGCACTATTTACACTGCTAATTTCCCTGAAATTAGGTTTTATGGTAAGTACTTCCACACTTCACTGGCACTGTTTTTAAGAATTTAAATATGAAGACCTTTCTCTTCACCTTAGTTTTGATTAGAGGATTTTATTTTCTGTTATTTGCAAGTTATCAGTTCTACACTTACTAGGCATGCTGCAACCTTAAAAGGCTTCCTCAGATCAACTCAAAACACTCTGAATATTTTTCCACTTTTTATGATATCCTTTGGAGAACCTATGATTACTATTTTCCAGAGTGAGACAGCAATACATACCAAATGCCCCCATCCCTCCCAAATAAAAACCCCAACTGAACAAAAGACCTGTCTATAAATGAAGTTTCATTATATGGTCTTTATGAAACTTTTCTAAGGCCAACACATATGAAGAAGGATAGCAGATGAATCTGGGCTGCAGTGTAGTTTTATTCTGCTGTGTAAAGCAACAGTGCTGTAGGAAGAAGTGGCACTATCGTTACAAATGTTTCTGCAAATTAACAAAAGTTATTTCTAACCACTAGGTTTATTATAATTGATTCTTTTTACACAGAACTATTCTAGGGTATTGCTTCTTTTTTAAAACCAAACATTTGTGGAGAGTAAAACAAAAGATCTTTGCAATTTTTATTTTATTAAGTGGAATATTCATAGTCATTAGATTTCTGCTTTCTATTACCAAAGGGAAATCCTCTACTTCTAAAGATAATAAAACTTCCAGCTGTATTTATATAGAACCTAGACAACAACTCCACATTTTTTCTGTGTTTTTTTTCTCTGGCTTCTTCCTACTTCATATGCTGCATAGTCTCCTCTGTCTACCAGCCCTGTTTGCTGGGATTGTGTCTGGCATTAAAGACTTAACAAAGACCTTTTGTTGCTAACGGCATGGTTATGACAAATGGCAGATTGTTAAAGCAGGAGCTGTGTTATCAAAAGTCAATCAAGAGTGTGCCAAAAACTCTGGACCCTTGTGCAGAGTTCAAATGTAGAATAGGCATCATCTAGATTGGAGAAAGAGACAACTTGTAAACACCGACCAAATAAAAACCTTAGGAAGAAAGAGGAACACAGAGGTGTGCAACTGGAACCAGCAAGTGTGTCACCAAGTATGTTCTTGTTTACTTGCTTTTGCTAGAAAAATCCTTAAAAGAGGGAACTTTTAAAAGTTGACTGCTGTGAGGTGAGCCCTGAGGACTTATGGAGGGTGAGTGTCCTATCTGCCTTTAAGGAGGTTGAAGTGAAGAAGAGGAACAAATCCAAGGAATTCAGCTGAAAGTGGAAAGCTACTGGAACAAATTATGAAATGGCCTGTGAGGACTTGGAAGATAATTTCGTGCTAAGAAATGGCCCACATGATTTTGTCAAGAGTAAAGCATGTTAAGGGAATTTAGCTTCTTTTGTGACATGGTAACTCATTGTACAGGGATCATGTGGCAAGGTCTTGGTAGTGGGGGGGGGGGGGTTGCAGGAGTGGCTTTTGTGAGAAGATGCCAGAAGCTGCCCCCCCATGTTAGACAGAGCCAGGGCCAGCCCGCTCCAAGACAGACCTGCCACTGGCCAAAGCTGAGCCCATCAGCGACAATGGTAGCATCTCTGGGATAACATATTTAAGAAGGGGAAAAAACTGCTGCACAACAGCAGCTGGAAGAGAGGAGTGAGAATATGTGAAACAACCCTGCAGACACCAAGGTCAGTGAAGAAGGAGGGGGAGGAGGTGCTCCAGGCACCGGAGCAGAGATTCCCCTGCAGCCCCTGGTGAAGACCGTGGTGACGCAGGTTGTCCTCCTGCAGCCCATGGAGGTCCATGGTGGAGCAGATATCCACCTGCAGCCCATGGAGAACCCCACCCCTCAGCAGCTACATGTGCCCTGATGGAAGCTGCAGCCCATGAAGAGCCCACGTTGGAGCAGGCTCCTGGTAGGAGCTGTGGCCCATGGAGAGGAACCCATGCAGGAGCAGGTTTTCTGGCAGGACCTGTGGCCTATGGAGGACCCATGCTGGAGCAGTCTATTTCTGAAGGACTGCAGCCCATGGAAAGGACCCATGCTGGAGCAGCTAATGAAGGACTGTGTCCCATCGCTGGGACCCCACGCAGGAGCAGGGGAAGAGCTTAAGGAGGAAGGAGAGGCAGAGACAATGTGTGATGAACTGACTGCAACCCCCATTCCCCTGTGTGGCTCAAGGGGGAGGAGGCAGCAGAGTCAGGAGTGAAGTTGAGCCTGGGAAGAAAGGAAGATGGGGGGAAGGTGTTTTTAGTTTCGCTTTTATTTCTCACTGTCCTATTCTGTTACTAATTGGCAATAGATTAAATCAGTCTTCCCCAAGTCAAGTCTGTTTTGCCCCTGACGGTAATTGGTGAGTGATCTCCCTGTTCTTATCTCAACCCACAAGATTTTCATCTCATTTTCTCCCCCTGTCCTGCTAAGATGGAAGAGTAAAAGAGCAGCTTGGTGGGCACCTGGCAGCCAGCCAAGGTCAATCCACCACACTCATCCAGCTGATGACAGGGAAGCGACTCACGATTTATTGCATTTGTAATAAAATTTTGGGTAAGACTTCGCTATAACATTCTCATAAGGAAAGCAGGTTTATACGGTCTACACAAAGCTACTATAAAGTAAGCACAAAATTCAGTGGTATGACTCAGAGCAGGGTGCAATAATTGCTACCCAACAGCACATCAAATAGCACATCAAACAGCTACTTTTAGTTTGTGATTTATATCACTGTAAAATAGAATTCCAATTTACATGAGCAACTGGCACCAACCTGTGCAGGCAGGTTCAACACCCAAAATAATCTCATTAAACAGAATAAATGGCCTAAATTAATTAATTTATTAGAAATGTAGAAATGAGAAATCATAGACCAAATAGGAAAAGAAGAGAAGCTCGCAAGGCAGCAATAGCGCAGAATAGGATCTACAAACTGAATATGAAAAAGTATGATACTTGGGCAACTAAGCAAATGTCACCCTGGGACATATTATCAGGACTACTGTAAGTCAAACACAGGAGGTAAACTTTGCCATTCATTTAGCCCCCTTTGAGTAAAAAAACTATAGAGAGACCCTTCAGCACCTCTGACTTCCAGATTTCAGTGCCAGCTTTGGATACTGGATGTTAAAAAAGATGTAAAGAAAACAGAGACACTTCAGTGAAGAACTATGAACCTGGCAAGCACTTTAGGAAACAAGACTTATGAGGAGATGGTTTAAAAATAAAGTTTGTTTTGCTTTTCAAAATACTAGAAGGGGAAGACAACCAGTAGAAATGCCACAGAAACACACAGAGAAGCAAAGCCCCACAACTGCTAGCCTTCCTGTACATAGAAATGTTATCAAGAGTGTTACATATTAGATGGAAAATTGGTTCTCCAAGTGCCCTCAGTCTATGATAAGAAAGAACTAACAGGAAGAAAAAAGTAGAAAATAATTTATTAAAGTAATGTATCTCAGAAGACATTACCTAGAGAACCCCGAAACTCTATTGCTGGAGGATTTTAAAAGAGGTTAAAAAAACTCGATAAGGGATGGCAACATTTATTTGATCATTTTTCCAAAGAGGCAGACAGATGCCCATTTTGAGTCCCCTTCAACTCTAATTTTCTATAATTTGATATGAAAATACAGGTTCTGTTCTTTCCACTAGAAGCTGCTTGGCAGCCTTCTCATTTTAAGGGGAAAAAAAGTAGTATTTGGAAAATGCTGTGAATTTCTTTCCAGCTCTGGTTTCCTGTCAATAGAGTAAAGCCTTGACTCTTACTCAAGGCCTTGAGGCTAGTAGCCTGTTTTTTCAAATGTATACAGTAAGTCAGTAATTCCAGTAGTATTTTCATCTAGTATCTTTTTTAAATCCCTTTTTATGCAGCACTGCAGTGCTTTAGGTACACCTTTTTTTCAAGTCTTGTGCTGTTTAAATGGTTACAAATACAAGAAACCACCTGAGCTTCTCTAATCCTCTTTCTATAGGAAACTGGCTGAAAACCCTTCTTCCAGTCTCTTGCAGGGTCACATCCCATTTTCCAGGATGTCTGCGCCTCCCTTCTCCATGTGCTCCTGTGATGTTTATGTCATTTTTCTTCTCCAAATATTTACACCATCAGTAGATTGAGCACAAAGCAATAAACAGAAAAGACATGTTCAGCTTCCAGGGTTACTCGGTTTGTGTCTACTTTGTACAGCAATGTATGCCCATCTTGAGCCCAAAGCCCTTGTCAGCTGGGCTACCTGCTTCCTCAGTGGAGTTTCCTAGACTTAAAACCATGTTAAATACAGCTAAACTTTCTCAAAAACAGAAGCTATTCCTTGCATTTACCCTTTAAGTGAGAAACAGTCTGAAGAAGATGAAGTTGACTTTTACGTCAGCTACCAGATCCCTCCCACTCCTGCTTTTTTTTTTTGCTTCCTGCTACTACATCCCTCCCTCTTATGATCAGGAAAACAGGGATCTGTCCCCATCCAAAATAAAAAAGGATTAAACAAAGTACCTCATACAATGTTCAGGGTTTCCTCCTAACTGTAAGCACCTCAAATCTTTGGTCAATCATTCAGGCTAGGATAGATATGCCCTTCCTTTTCCACTTTTATAAGCAAACATCCTATATTAAGGAACTGATTTAAGTATTTAACCAGAAACACATATCAATGACAACAATGAATCATTACTGTTATTTAACTGCAGGAAGGACTTTGAGTGTCACAGCATGAGCAAATGTTTATCAGAAAAAGGTGTTTTAAAATAGTGGCTAATCCTAACCTTAAATATTTACCAGATCTGCAGATTCAGTATCACACCTCTGTGCCCTGGCTCAGTGTTTCTGCAGTGCCAGGGAACATACTAACTGAGGCCCCTTAAGATTATTCCAGGGAGGTTTGATATTTTGCCAGGAAAACTCTTAAGTACATAGCTGCTGGATGTTGGCAACGGGCAGGCAGACGATGTGGCTCTAAAAATGTCTAGTTCAGTACACTGCAGCTGCTGGAAAAAAAGGACACTTCCCCTTTTGGTAAAGAAAGTTCTGTTTTGACAAACTTCTAAGAAGAGGCACTGGCAGCTGCTGAACCCAGGACACTTTTGGTACCAGCAGTTTCATGACCCACCTTATATCGGGTTTTTTTCCCCTTGGCTTTTAGTGTGCTGCTGGCTCTGTGTGATCATCCAGGCAGGGAGGACAAGTTACTCTGCAACACTGACAGTGGCGGCTGGTCCCCAACAGCCAGACACTCCTTTGAAGCCACTTGGATATAGGTGAGGATCCATTTTCTGCAGCACCTTCCCTAGGCCAGCAATTCTGATAAGCTGCTTTTGCAACTTTGCATGAAGGAAGGTCCAAGTCAAGGATGTGGATTCTCTCATCTAGAAAAAGCCCTGAAGGATGTAACTTCACCGTGAGGCTGCTTTCTGGCAGTCAAGGTTACAAATCTTGTCTTTTGGGGGTAGAATCCACCAGATTCCTCCATCACCTGATCGGTTAGCACACAAGCTTGTCATTACACGAGCTCTTGCCTGAGCTTATGAAGAGGTGGTAGATCAGAACTGGGTGGGCCTCCTGCAGGTAGCCCAGGAATCCTTGGGACTCTTCCTGGAAAATCATCACACCCACAGAAGAAAGGGCTGAGGTCTGGCTTTCATGTCTGCATTTGGAGCTTTCAGCTTGACCAGGACTGGGGTGAAGCTAAAAACACTGACTTGATGAAAGGTCAATAACGGGTCTCAGGCAGCTCAAGTCTGCTTTCAGCCTTTGTCTTGAGTTTCTAATAGTGACAGACAGAAAGGACCTAGAAAAACTCCTTTCACCATTGAAAATAAACTGCTGTAGAGCAGCTCCACAGCTGTCTAGGGTGGCAAGATTTGTCCCTTCTCCCAGCCTGCATCAAAAGCCACAGATAGAACATGAGATTAAATATGGCCTCTGTGGGCTTTTGTGTCTTGGAACAAATGACAGTGATAACCCAGTAGGAAGAATCAGATATGTCAATGGTTTTGTAGACAAAGAATCTAGTTAAAAGTTTTTTATTTTGTCCATGCTACATAACACTATTTTTTTAAAGCATGTTCCCCGATTTACTGTAATTCACAGTTTTAAATACTGCTGCAGACAGAGTTTTATGCTTTTCACAATGTGTTAACTAGTTATGATCAAGGCTTCCTTTCTGAGTTAAGAAATTTTTTCAGGACTTAGTTAAGTTTCTAACAAGATGGCTTTGAAGTTCTGTCTAAATACAGCTTGAGATATCATGTTTGCAAATTGACCATAAAAACTGCAACAGATTTTTGTCCTCTTTTAAATTCTGTTAATTTTTAAACAGCTTCTTCTGAGATGAAAATAACCTACGACGTATGGGACAAACAAAGCAATAAATGCATTCCAGCAGGGAAAGCACGCTAAACAGGAAATCTTACATTCAGTAACAAATGTTCTTCATGTCATCCCTTATCAGTTTGCTCAGGGTCTTTCTGAGCTGAAGGGACGCAAAGTGTTGTACAGGCAATCTTTTCAGATACGGGGCCTCAGAGCTCAAAATGTTTTGTTTCAGTATGTTTATACTATTCTCCCAGGGTGAAGCCAGTATTAATCATCCTGCTCAGATCTCTGATCTCGTGGCTCAGATGTGTTCATCACCAAAGGTGAGGCAAGCCAGTGAAAGCTTCACGATACAGAGCACTGTTTTCTGGTGGGTAGAATCTCCCTTTCTGCAAGGCTGCCTGGTACCACAGACCACACGTAGGTGGATTACTACATTCAGGCCTTTCTACAAAGTGTATCTACGTGCACGCAAAATCTACTCATCCCACAATACTAATATTTGTGCTAGCTCCAATGCTTCTGATTACTAATAACCTTGAAGTATTCAAGACTTAAATTCTGGCCTTGGTCCCCTATCTAGAAGCTGATAGGGAATGTTCTCACCATTTCAATAATGAGCATTTTTGCCACAAACTGACTCTCAAGATTCATTTTTAGTAAACTGTAGGAAAGAGGGTTCCTAACCTTAGCTCTACCCAGCAATGTAATACCAAGGCTAATGAATAATAATTAGCCACATTTGTAAAGCTTTGCTACACACTATTAAACATCTGTGGCCTTGCATCCATAGATGTTGTATCTCAGTGCTGGGTGATGAAAAGCTAAATTAAATCCTCAGTTATGCTGGCAGACACTTACAGAGTTCAATGAGGTAACAGGACTAAACACAAACTTGCTGTCCAGCCTTTCTGAAAAGCTGCTTTTTCAATTTGATACCGTTGGTGATCAGCCCACTGGACTGAGGATACGGGAAGCAGCAGCAGCATGTGTGCACATATATTTCACTACATACTGTGGAGCTCATGCTCACAGAGCTGTGATCCCTGCTGGGCATTACCAGCTATGTAGTATGCTACGTAGTAAAGAGAAATGATATGTCTGGGTATCTGTATCTTCTACCAAGGCTATCTTAGGATAGAAACTAGAAGGACTTATGCATCCTAGTTAATAAACACAACTAGGTATTTAAGATACATTTTTTCCAGCTACTGTTAACAGTGGTTTTGGTTGTTCCTTCTTACTCTGTTTGGCCTGTACTTTTCATAAAAGTGGCAAGCCTTAGGATTCTTTGCTATCTCTGTTCATTGGATACCCCCCAAGACAGCCCTGAGAGTCTTCAGTGGTTGTGATGTCCTTGTCCTCAGCATATTCACCTGAATTCCTTCCTGCTCCTACTGGTGCTCCCCAGTCTGAATCAAGTTCTATTCACCAGTGAGTTCTTCCCTTTCCAGTCACAACCGGAGCTGGAAATAGGCTGTGCAGCCACCCCCTACCAATAACCTTAATCAATGTTTTCTGATCTAAAGCCTATCCTCAGCTGTAGCTCTGCCAATGCTGATCACCTATTTGTTCAAAACAAAATATGATGTTTGCAGGTTTTAAGTGAGTTTGACCTGCTCACATTGAACCTCAGGTGTTTGCTCTATTAGATACTTGTTCTGCGCATTAAGACATGGGTTGGCAATGATGATTGTTCTTCCAAAATTGCCTTTGATTTTTAATTCTTAAAATTATTCTCTGAATTTTTTTGGTAGGGTCTAGTTTGTTCAGTCTAGCAATGACATTATGTGTCATAAGTACTAGTCGCCTGTAGACAAAATCCTGGAAATTCCCACACCCAGAGCTAAACCTAGATCACTCCTCTCTCTTACTACCAAAACTCTATTTGTTCTTGCAAGAGATATCTTCAGTCCTTTTTTAGAAAAGCAATAAGTCCATCTGCCCTTTGGGCATGGGATAACTCCATTTACTGCTAATTGAAATATTATCATAACTCAGACCTTATGCCTCTTTAATTTCTGCCTTGGGTTTTTAAAACTCTAAGCCTGCATCCCATATCCAGGGGACACGCTGCACTGTAGCATTTCAGACCAGCAGCTGGTTATTTTGGTTAGTTAGATGAAGCATTCAGAGTTCACCTTTTTAAGCAGTCCTGGCACCCTTCATTGTTCACTATTTTATAGTGGTAATCCCAACGTTGCTGTGATCTACTCTATGACCTCCTATGCTGGCTTTCCCTTGGGCCTGCTACTTCCACCGAGCAGAACTTACTTTTGTTTCCTTAGCTTTTATGTTAGTGTCTTAAACTTCCATCTAATCTCAACCTCCCAAACCACAACCTGTAGCTGTTGCCCCATTATATTCTCTGCCACTACTGAAAAGGGTTTGGCTTCGTCATCCTTCCAGTTTCCTTTCAAATAGATGTAGGCTGCTATTAGACCACCCATGAGTCTCCTCTTGCCAAGACTAAACAAGCCCAGCTCCCTTACCTTCTCCTTGAAGGTCATGTGCCCTACCCCCCTAACTATCTCTGCAGCTCTTGGCTGAGCTTTTTAAGGTTCTTGACATCCTGGTAGGTCCAAAACTGGTCTCACCAGGGATGAGTAAAGGAGGTAATAATTTCCCTGGGTCTGCTGGGCACACTTCTCCTGATGTAACTCAATGTGCAGCTTGCACTGCCAGTAATGAGAGCAGACTATTGCCTCTTACTGATTCTGGCATCGACCACAAGCCCCAGATTCCCTTTCATCTAGTCTCAGCCGTTCCAGCTCCCAACCTGTGCTGATGTGTGGGGTTATTCCACCCCAGGCACAGAACTCTGCACGTCTCCCTGCTGAATTTCAGGAAGTTCTTGTTGGCACAATTCTCATGTTTCTCAAAGTCCTTCTGGGTTAAAGCTTTGTCACTTGGTATATCAATCACTTTCCCTCACTGAGCATCATCTTGAATTTGCTGCAGGGTGCACGTCTCTGGTCTCATCATCCAAATCATTGATGAAGACATTGAACAACAACAGACCACTGTGGCACTCCACACACTGGCCTTCAGCTGGATATTAAGCCACTGATTATTACACACTTTAACCCTGGCAATACAGCCCTTTTTCAACCCACACTCATGCATCCCATACTTTCTCAACTTGAAAATAAGAATACTGTGGGTGACAGTGTCAGAAATGTTATCAGAGACAACGTATATTATATTCACCACTCTCTCTTCATTCACATAGCCAGTCTTTTCATCAGCAGCCCTTTTCCAGTTGTCAGGAGCCTCCACTAACTGACATGACGTTTTGCAGATGATAGACATCAACCTGGCAATCACTCATCTCTGCTAGTTTCACTAGCTGGATTATTCCTACAGCAAAAAGCCGCTCTCCTTCTTTTCGCCTTAGGCTGAGGAAAGCTTTCTTGGAGGCATGATTTGGATTACAGTTGCTCTCTCTCTACTCTGTTCTGTGGTATTTTGAGAATGCCTTCATTCTCCTTTCACTTTTTCTTTCTGATAAAAATACAATAGTTGTGTTTTCTTTATGGGAGTGTCTGTATATTTGTTAAAAAAACTTTCAGACTTGGTCTTGGGTTAACTGAAAGCTATTTAACACATCAAAAATTTCAGCTGCTGTGAGAAATAAGGCTACTGTCTTCCTTTTGGCACCCAATTTCAGGCTGAAATGCTGCTGAAATTTCCCAGTGCTTTCCACCTACCCAGAGGCTGCCAGCGGAGGTGGTCCTTTACCTGCTGCAATTCTTCATTAATGA
Organism: Ciconia boyciana; assembly: GCF_034638445.1. Classification (NCBI taxonomy): domain Eukaryota; kingdom Metazoa; phylum Chordata; class Aves; order Ciconiiformes; family Ciconiidae; genus Ciconia; species Ciconia boyciana. The sequence continues at coordinate 8,869,424 of NC_132935.1, forward strand.
GAAGTTTTTGAGGAGCACTCAGGGCTTGAGATGTTTGCAGGGGCTGTGTCTAACTCCAGTTGGATGCATGTTATGATAAAACCTACAGAGGAGCCTGCTCAGTTCCTCTAGATATGTGTAGGCTAAAAGGGACAAGGCGTGAGCTCGACACCCAGACCCTTGACTGCCCACACACTCAGTTGCTATTTTGCTCCGTGGCTCTGGTCTGGCCCCTTCCCAGGAGCTGTCAACAGGCAGCATGGAGAAGACCACGCTCCAGCCTACGCAGGCCCCCAAGGCTGTCCCATCAGGCTCTGCATCCTCTTGCACCCTCATACCCTGGGGTATGCAACACATCCCTTCAGCTTCATGCCATAAAAACATCACTCTTGTGGGTTGCAACACCGCCCTTAGATTATTTCAGAGCCTTTGAATCCAAAAACACATTAAAAAAATAATGATCATGTCTTAGGACCACAGGGACACCACTTGTAGCACAGAAGAGAACCAGGGCCAAGTGCCATACAACGTGTGTGGGATCAGTCTGCTGCAGAGGGCTGGTCCTAAGACATGAAGCCTGAGCCAGGCCATGCCACTTAGCGTTGGGCCCAGAGACTGAGTTTTGGCCCTTTTATATTTAGCAGTATGGACCACAGCATCTGTTTGAGATGCAGCTTGTACAGGCCAAAACTTAACACCAAAGTAGGATTTTTTTGTGACTCATTTGATTTGATAATCTGAAACAGATTTACCATGTCTTGTTTAATAGGGAACAGCCTTTAAAGCTATTAAATGAATGAACTGCTGCTTTAGCACTGGCTCTTTGATTCTGAGCAACTGTTTTGAAATGGCTGGCAGAAAAAACATGTCCAGTTTTGCTGCAAGAGCTGCAATCAGCTTACCTATTGCTCTCTTCTCCTGTCTCTACTCCCTTCATTACTTCATCTTGGGGCTACACACCTGGTCTTTGTCAAATGATGCATAAAGTGACCCCTTAACCAGGCTATAATAAAAAATTGCTGTTTGTGTCCTATCTCCTCTGTAGCACTCTCTTCTTTAAAGCTTGTGTAAGAAGTGAACCAACCTCCATCTTCTCGGCCTGAACACAGGGCAGGGGAGAAACCTGAGGTATTTGTTTCATAGTTGCTTGCATTTTATGCCCAGGAGCCCAAGACCATGAACGTGGTGTCAGGTGGTCCCAGGCCTGTTGGTGCGGTCAGCTCTGAGTACATGGTGCCAAACAGCAAAATTACTTTGTGCTTCCTTGACTGTGGGTTCAAAGCTGTAAGAGCAGCATTTATAACAACAAACTTCAGAAAACAGCTATAGCCATCTAACTGATTGCAAGTGATACATGTCGTTTAGGGTCTTGCAGAACCAGACTTTCTTTTAGTTAATTGCTTGGCTGTGTTATTGCTATGTAAATGTGTGCTCAGGGCAAAAGGACATATACTTTTAAGTGCATTTTCAAGCAGAGGGCACATGTCATTACTACGTTAGGAAGATTAGACAATAATGAGGCCTTTTACCAGCTCTTCCTTATCAGACATAAGTGAGGACAGAGTTCTGACTTGTACTTTCTTAGGTGCTCCTCAAACCGATAGGCACCGGCCAGCCTGTTTTGCTTGAATTCAAGCCATATCAGCCCTGGTGGGTTCAAAAGTTCAGCTGAGATATGAGTTGGATGTGCCTTCAGAGAGGCTGTGAAAAAGGGAGTGGGAAGGATTCTGGTACACACACATGTATTTGTGCCTATGTATTTGTGTGTGTAGCAATGCCTCAGCCAGACTGCGTGGGAGGAAGAGGTGAGGGGAAGGGAAGGAAGTACTTTCCAGATTTCTAGCTAGTAGATAAACTTCTTTAAAAATATAATAACTAAAGATGGGGACTAAAGGGAGAGAGGGGAGCACCTGTACTTCAGTTCTGGAACAATTTTGCTCAGCCAAATAATGACCACAGAGAATAAAAAAGACATGAGGTTGCATTTGGTGCCTTCTGCACTGATCAGTACAGGAGTTGCAGACATGTCGGCTGATGTGACCTGCACCAAAGTGTTTGGAATCGGGAGGTTTTCTGGTGGCTTCCAAGTCCTGTGATCTCTTGCTCCAAATGGCCTAACTTATCAGAGCACGCACTCATACCCAGCACCTCCCTGGTCACACATCTCGGCAAAGTCTGTTTTACATAAATGACTTGAAGTCTCTCAGGTTGCCACATATTGCTTGTGCAGCCCCCAATGAATTCAGTTTGAATGTCCCTAATGTTCTCTAGGGTGAATGTGTGCAGGGTTTTCCTTGTAATGCTCAAGTATATAGAATCCCTATTTCCTAGTGTGTGAAAGCAGCTTTTATGAAAAGACATTTACAACTTAAAAGTACATCTTTGAACTTTGCATTGAATTTGCAGCAGAGGACAGCAGTTGCAAGTAATAGTCAAATTCCCCCCACTCAATGAATGGGGATGGAGAGTCCTGGCACCCCAAGGTGTTAGCTAGGCAGACTGAGGGAGGGTTACAGCTGCAAGAAGTTGTAGATGGCCAACTGTGGGCATCAGTTGGGCTCTGTTAAATCCTCTACCCATCCAACGCTTCAGAAATTGAATTAGTGGCCTGTGTATCTTGTCTTGTAGGTTGTTTTGGGAAGAAAAGTAAAGATGCTACTTCAAGAAGGAGAAATGGCAAAGGGTAGCTGTTAATGCTGAAGGCAGTACCTCCTAACTGGTTTCCTTTAGCCAGAGTAAACCCTGTCTGATAAATGCAAAGTTTCTTGTTGGGAATGGGATGGAGAAGGCCACCTACCTCTGAGAGCTGAGAAAAATCGCCCCTCATTTACAACCTTGCAGCATTTTATTTCTCCTACCTCTGACTGCTGTGTAGGGTTATGGCACTGCTTTCAGTTTACAGTTAAAACACGTGTCTCTACTTCCTTGCCTGCTCATAGGTGACCAGGAAACGAATCAACATGAATAAAAAAAGAATAAGATCTCATGCCAGCTTGGTAAAGCTACATCTGTAAGGGAACTTTTTGTGTTTATCTCTATGTTTAGTGTAGATCCCTAAAGAAACAAGCTCTATACGATTGTACATACAGGTGTGTACATGTGTGTTTAACAGGTGGACAGGTCTGAAGAGTGCAATATTCCTCTAGCAGGACTAAATAAACTTGTGCAAAGGGCTATCAGGTACCCATAAAACCAATTCTTTGATCTCCCAGCAGCCCCAAATAGCTTTCTGTTTAGCCCATTGGGCAAACAAGAGGGCAGGTGAGTAGCCGGTCACCACACATGTGCTGGGGCCATCAGCAAGCACAGGGCTCTTCACGGACCATGGTGCGCAGCATTGTACTGCTTCTTCTGCCCAGTGGCAAGCAAGTGACAAAGAAGTGAAACACAAAGAATCCATCTGAGTAGACAACTTGAGACTACATCAGGACAGATAATTAGCAGCAGTGCATTATACTCTGATTATAGTGAATGTGCAAGCGAATTCACCTGAACCTCTTCAGTTCAAACTGCAGGTACCACTAAGATCTTTAAAACCCCTGTTGCATTGCCACCAAATCAGGAAGCACTTTTCTTTACTGCTTGATGTGTGTGAAACCACTGTCACACTGGGAAGAGGAGTTGCTCTAGATCCTAACTGAAACCCCAGTTGGGATTTCTTTCCTTTTGTCTTATCTTGTGCAAGTTTCAGAGAGTCCCTGCTGGCTTAATCTTTGCACAAAAGATAGCTTTGAAAACAGAGGCTCTCTTCGTGAGTTCTTGGTGCGAGAGACAGGTTTTAATCTAGAAATTGCAATTTGAGCCTTTTCTGTTTGGAGGAGTGGAAGTATGCGGCAAGTCCCAATTCCCCTTCCAACTGTAGCAGGGATATGAAACTATCTCCCTGTCTTTGCAATGACATCTGTGAGCTGCAGAACCAAATTCTTCCTTTTTCCTGCCTGGCTTGATGAATTTTCATTATTTTTACAAAATGCATTAGCTCCAACAGGAGAAATCGCAAGCAAAATGTTGTGCAATGGGTATATAACCACTCTGTAGACTCTGGTTAAGACTTTTTTCTGGTAAGCGGAAGAGCTGTGTTCAAACACAACTGAGTAAGTATGGTATCTGAAACCAAGTCCCTCAGATGCCTGTATTATCTGTGGGTTTCGGACTGTGAGGCAGTACGAGAGAAAGCACTCACTGATCATAGGTATTCATCTCTCAGAGAGAGCTCACAGTCAAAAGCCTTATGTGGAAATAAACATAAAATCTATTTTAGACCTTGTCTCTCTTGGCTTTTTCTCCTGGCTAGCTTTAATATTTACCACTTATCATGTTGACTTCTCAGAAACCCAATTCTTAGGCACTTAGTTGTCCGCATGCATTGGACTGAAAGCCTGAGTGGCAAACGTGGGGCTGGGCAGCCCTGTCACTCGGCAGCTGAGTCCTGCTGTGAATTTAGCTCATAGATTCCACTCCAATTAACAGAACTTCCTGCAAAAATGTTCCCTTTGGTAAAATGCAACACCAAAAACCTCCTGAAGAGACATACCTATTCAAAGCAAAACAAACAAACAAAATCCCCATCCCTTCCATTCATTGAATGAACTTACAGATAAACTCTGGTCTTCTAAAATATATTAAAAAAAATCTACTTCCTTTGCAAATGGCAGGAAGTTCATATTGCAAGACCAACTAAATGACTCACCCCACATCTATGCTTTTGCTGAACCAGATAAACCTGCCAAAAACAGTTTCCAAACTGGAAATAAGTACTTATGTGGGGATATGAATAATATCAGGCAAATCTCTGACAAGGGCATGTGAATCTGCAATCCATGGTGTTATTTATTTATATTTTTTATTGAGGTCAGTGCCCTTGGTTCAAAGGTGCATTGGATAATTTTTGGAAGGACAACAGATCCATATGGCTACATGTCAGCCTCATCAAGGGATCCAAAGGCAACAACAAAAGGCTGTAGTGGAATAAAATTCCCAGTGGATGGGGTGTGATACTTGATGGGTCACATAGGGAATTCTTTTGATATGAACCAGCAAACATCAAGTATATTTTTCATAAAACATGTAGCTTAATCCAAAATTATCCCTGCTGTATTGTTAGTAAGAACAAGGGAACACCCAGTTACTTTTGCAGTGACTAATAATATTACCACTGCTTAAATGTAAACAGTGTGCAGAGATATTTCTAAAGAAATGCACAATATTTTTTGCAAAAAATAATGCTGTGCTCTTACTTTATTCAACTCTTTTTCCTTCTTCGCTGCTGCAGCATAACCACTGAAATTTCCTCTGTTAATGCTGGCATGGCAAGAAATATAATGTCAAAGAAAAGAAGAAGAAGAATCTCATAATTAAAATCTGTTTCCATAGCATTGAAATAGATGGAATTGCTACCCTTCAGTGGACTTTGGATCAGGTCTCTAGTCTGGTGGTTCTTCATTTGTACCACTCTTTCCCCTGGAGCCTTGTAAGCATTGATTAGTTAATGGCTTTAAAGTGCTCTTTAAATGCTGACATATTGTTACTGCCAGGTATTGGAACACATAGGCAGGTTTCTGCTCAGCACATACAATTAGTCTTTCTCTAGCATGGAAGTATGCTATTTCCCTCCTTTGTGCATATGTGTCTTTGTGTGTGCGTATACCCACAATAACCCAGTTTAGTAAAACAAAATAAAACAGTAAATCAAGGACTTGTTTACTTTACTCTTAAAAATCTTGGAGACCTATGCTGCAATCTCAAGTGAAAGCCATAGACAGCACTGGGGAGGCATGGTGCTTTCAGATTAGTTTGAACAGCCCCTTCACTAGTACAGGAATGAACTTCTGTGGCTGGGCAGCCACCCCCTGTAGAGACGCTCTTCTGAAAAGGACAAGTGCATGCCAGCTGCATTAAGCTAGTTTATTAAAAAAAATAATATTTATGGTAGAAGCACTCATTAGCTTTTCAGTGGGACCATGTGGGTGGCAACTTGTGTCTCCCTAGCACAGTGGTTCCTACAGTACACACGTCTGTACATGTACAGATACTGGTACAGGAGCCACTCAGCTGCTACAGGAATGCGGTGTGAGCAATCGTGCAGCCCAGCATAGGGTGAAAGCTCACAGAGGCAGTGGCTGTTGCATTGTCAGCAATGCCACCCTGGCACATTAAGCCTTGAAATTCCTGCTTTCCCTACTTGTCTTCTAAGTCAACTTTTTCAAGCAGAGAGGAATGATGTTCCCCAAGCTTTCAGCTGTGCTCCTTCCTGGCACATGGCAGGATTTGGCTCTCTGAGTACAAATTTCAGCAATTACATCTTCACATAGTAAAATACTTCCTAACTTGGATTTTTGGAATGACTTCATTTTCTTTTGCAATCCACCAATCACCCTCAAAAGACACTGTAAATCACCATGTTATTCTCAGTCATAACTAGCAAAAATAGCTGGGAAGAGTGCTTGAGCTAGTTAAGGCTCAGTTTGTATGCACACATTCCCAAGCTTTCCTACTCATGTGGGCTAGCAGGTACTGACTCCTGGGGGCTTCTACCTGCCCGTCTCCAACATTTTTGAGGGTCCAACACTACATGCGATTTAAATAACAAACAAACTGCAAAGGTCAAAGGAAAAGAAAACTGGAACTTAATTCCAGTTCTCCAGTTTGTTCCAGACTCAGTACTTGTTTTTACTGCAAAAGTCTGCATATAGTACACAGGGAACAGTTCATTCCATTTGAATCTCTGGAGTTTTCAGCCCCTTCCCCAAAAAGCAGCCAAGCACAGCAGACTGAAAAACTGCTTGAGGATGGGCCAAACCACACAGTTCAGACACTGACCCAGATCTGTTTTCTGAAGGACTGAATGTTTCTGAGCTAGGAATTTGTTTCACGGTCAGACGAAGGAAGGATTAATCCCTTGGAAAATTAGTCAAGCCCATCTTCTTGTTCTAGCATTTGCACTTGTTCCAATACTTTAGGAGCCACTGAGCTAGACAGATCTTCCATAACAAACATAGCAAGCCAGTGATTTGATGACATAATTTTGAAGAAGATGTGACTTCAAAATAGGCTCAGCTGCAAATTAAATTATTTGTGATTGTTTCATTGGTTTCCTGACCTCACAGTTTAAAATGAGTATGAAAAAAGTTAGACCTTTTATGATGAAAAAAACCAAAGAAAGCACACACACAGTGGCACTGCGTCTTAGAATGACAAATATTTCTCTTGTGTTGTTTTAGAAGTACTTTTCATCCTTGCAGACATTAACTAATCAAAGGTACAAAAACATGATAAGAAATTTCCTTTATACTACACTTGGTAATATTTCAGAGTTATTGCTGCACAACATGGTCTCCCGCCATTTCGTGGTGAAAAAGGAACCAGACTTCCAGGGTTCTTTATCTGAAGGCAGCACATTCTGACTCAGGTGCAGAAGCTGGGTTAGGAGGAGAGAAGCTAATATGCATTTGAACAGCAGCAAGCTTTTATAGACTGGACTTAATAAGCTTATTGTATAGTCGAGAAAACAGAGGCAGAGAGTTTAACAGAGTTTCAGAGTTTCAGGAATTTCTGATTTCCTCTTCAGGCCACTACATGAGGGAGTATGATAACATGCTGTGGATTTCATCAGTTTGGGTCACAGTAACCTGCCATAAAAGTGAGGTTGTTAAGTGAAATCACACACATGGGGTAAGTGTGCTTTACAGAAGAGCCACAGAAAAAGCAGCTCAGGCTGTCACAGTTTAACCCACCCCTTAGCGGGTGGCTACACACAGAACTGTGTATATAGAGATATTCTTTACTCAGCAGGCTAGGGCCTCTTTTTGGAATAAACGATTAGCTGCGCTTCTTGCCAAAGAGCTGTTCGCTGGGAAACTCACACAGGACTTGCAGCACCCGCTGCACCCTCTGAACTTCATCAGAAATGTCTGAAGGCACTATTTTGTTTCTACTGCAATCAAGAGTTCCTTCCCAGTGCTCACGTTAATATATGAGCATAAGATTTTGCAATTCAGGATCTGGTAAACAGACTTATTTTAATATAGTAGCACATACATCTGCACGATTTTGACCACCTGTGCCAGGACCCCGCTGTCGCAGTCCTTTGCTCAGCCTTTCCCAAGACTGCTACTCTTTCGGTCCTTGGGCAAACCCCTTGCACTCACTCGCCTCTCCTCACCAAATTGTGCGAAACCCCTTCTTCCCGGCACGGTAACGCTTCGGGAAGCAGGGCAGCAGGTCTCAGCCGTTCACTGCTCCCAAAGCTTGCCCGGAAAGGGGATGTCAGAGGTGAGCCTCTCCCTGCCAGGGCTGCGCGCCTGGAGGAAGGGGGGACCCGGGCTTGCGGGTGTGCGCCGGGGTCCCCCGCTCATATTTAGGGACCCTGTGCAGACCGGGAATCCGGGGTGTAGACACCGCAAACGTCTGCGGGCGACGGGGGGGAGCCCCGGGGCGCGGGGACGGGCAGGCGGAGCCCCAGAACGGGTGGCGGCCCGCCCCGTTCTCCCGTCGGGGAGGCGGTGGCGGCGGCGGCGGCGGGCAGCGCCGCCCGGCGGGCGGGGCGCGGGCTATAAATCCGCCCCGCGGCAGCAGGCGGGTGGCGGTCGGAGTGCGGCGGCGGCAGCGGTGCGGGGAGAGCGGTGGCGCAGCAGGTAAGGGAGGGTCCCTCCGTCCACCTGCCTACGCAGCCGTCCACCTACCTACCCAGCCGTCTATCTAACTACCTATCCATACATCCATCCACCTACCTATCCATCTAACTACCTATCCATCCATGCACCTACCCCCGTGGGCCTCACAGCCCCTTTGAGGGTGCATCTTTGCATGACCCTGCTCCTTTTTCTTATCAAAAATTGCTTTCCTTCCCCTCCTTCCAAGCAAGGCTTTCCTGGCTGCCGGTGGAGGTGTGGGTGGCTCTTAGTGGGGTGGTGGCTGTTTGCTGGCAGGAGGAAGCAGTGGATGGGGTGCCCTGAGCTGTACCCTGGCCCTTCTTGGTGGTGAGGGCAGCTGCTAGGTGCTGCTGCCACGGTCCAGGCTCCCCTGGCAGCAGTGGACTGGGCTGGGCTAGAAAACAGCTGTGAAATGAAGGCACATACTTCTGTGGAAGTTGACTACTGGTGCTTGTTGCTTGTGTCTCTGCTCTCACAGCTCTGTGTTGGATTTGGAGCAGATGACAAGCTTGACTGGTGTCCAGCCTTTACTAGTCAGTTGTTTCAGTAGGGTTATTGTCTTCATATGTGATCATAGGTGCAGTTTGCTGTCTGTGCTTCCAGGCACTGCTCAGTTTCAGAGCACTTCATGGTAGTGTTTGCAATGGAGGCACAGCTGCGTACTGGTCTGATGAAGTAAGTGATTTCACTTCTGCTAGGAGGATGTTTTGGTTAACGCTTTCCACTGTGTTACAGTTTTCCTATGAAACACTTGCAAACTGGCATTGCTCACTGTTTTATAAGGACCACAGTGCCTGATTTTGCACCCCATCACCAGAATAGGACTGTCCTTAGGCTTCAGATAGAAGTGTTTACCAACTGTGTTATTTGGATGTTTTTCTCCTCAGTTGTCTATTTAAATAGGAACTGTATTTTGAACCTAGACAATACAGTTGTAGTGGCATAGAAGAGGTCAAAGATAACTTGAAGCTTTCAAGCTTTCTGTCCAGACTCTCTGCGAGGTGTTGCACTGTTTTTATTGACTTCTGGCTTTTTGTCAATTTTTTTGTGTGTGTGTCAAAGATACACAGCTGCTGAAAAACTCACCATTCAGGGCAAGCAATGGAAATAGCCTGTAAATAGGAGCTATCAAATGCTTCTGGTAAATATGTGAGAAGCCTGCCTTGCTGTTTTTAGTCTTGGCTGTTACAGGCATAACTTACATTAAAACTTCAGCCAGTGGCATTAAGCTGGTGTGCTTTGAACTTGGCTCTGGGAACATGTGTTTTAAAATTTTGTGTTCTTTTAACCAGAGTCTAATGTAGTTTGACATAGAATGACTGTGTTTTTATCACAGATACTTGAGTAAACAGCATGCAGCTAATGCTGTACAATGTCCTGTGCACAGCAAGAATTTAATGGCTGTGGATGAAATGGTAAAACTCAGGAGTAGGTGCAGCAAAAATAAAGTGTTCCTTAAATGTTTGTACAGTCCCCTGAGTAATAATAAGCTCTGTGCCCTACAAGGAGAATAGTGCATGAATGTGTTCAGGAGGAACTGCTGTGTGTTTTGACATGGAAAATAGAGATGCAGTGGAAACAGGTTTTAATGTAGTAATGAGAGACTACTTAGGGTGTGTATGGTTTCTGTACCTAATACTTTTCAGTATAAAGTGAACAGATGCCATGGCATAACAGTTTGGGGAACTGGAGACCACAACTTCTGAATGTGAATTCCTTGCACTGCAATTCAGCAGATACCTGAGTGGGCTGGATTTCAACTTTGAAATCTTTGAACCAAAATTTCTACAATCAGTGAACTGAGAGGTGAACTCATCCCCTTGAGAATGGGCACTCTGCAAAAGTGGCTGGCCTTGAACCAGGCTGGGGGACAGGGGTCTAGAAGGTCTTGACAAGCTGGGGTTTTCATTTGTTACCCTTAGGAAAAAGGGTTTGTGTACTGATTCCCTGCATTAATTGGCCACTTTACCCAAGGTGACTGCAGGATAGAGATGTCAAAGTGTCAGGTGTCCACAGAATTTGGCAGTAGCCAAAGAAGTTACACCCGCTGCCGAGGGAGCACTACCACATGTGCCTGCCTGTGTTTGGGAACCAGCATCCGCATCACCAAAACGAGACTCTAAGTTTTTCTGTTTCTCCCCTGCACAATGGCTTTTTTGTTCTTGTGAAAATAAAAAGGAATGCTAAAACTGTGACAGATCATCTGGGTAGATTGTATGAATGCTCGGTAAAAACAGCAGGATTCCCCAATTTTCTTTACTTCATTCGGAGGTATTCTGCTCTTTGAATATGCCTTTTTTGCACTATGACAGTTACATGGGGAGATCACAGTGCATCTTGGGAAGCACTTTGGCATGGGGGTCTGGTCCTTAAAAATACTTACATGGCAGCTGAGTAATTTGCTCTTGTAGTTCAGGTGGGATTAGCAGTGGACTGTTGTGAGAAATTCTTTGATTCAGATTTTTAAACCTAAGTGATTAATTTGTTTGACTGAAGTGCAACCTACATCTTCTCATAACTAGCTTAAGGGATTTTGGCAAACTTCTAACTTCCCATAGAAAATACTGTTTTTTCACTTAACCTCGTTAGAGCCTGAGAATCTGTTGCACAAAACATGGAGCATATATGTAATGAGACATTTCCTGCTTTTATTGTCTCAAAATAGACAAAGAGTGAAAGAAAAGATACAGAAGAGGTGAAACTGTCTTTAAGCTCTTCAGAATGAAGACAACTAGAAATTGTGAAATTCTCAGAAATAATACAAATTCTAATTGTGGTGGATCAGCAATGTTTGCATCATGCATGAAGCTGGAAGCTTAAGGCAGCAAAAGCCCGTTTGCTGTCAGGGGAGAGTACAGCCTGGGAAACCAATGGCCTGAATCAGTTCAGTCCCAGCACTATGCAGTAAGAGTGACTTTCTCTAGTTGCTCTGGTTTGACCACATGAAAGGAAAACCTTCCAAAACCCAGGAGATGCAACTGCTTGATATTGATAGTGATGAAATGCTGGTTCTTGAAACCAAGTACAAGTTCCAGCTGACAGTTTGTTTACATCTAACTTCCACATTGTGTCACAGCACCTAGAAATCTCAGGCAGAAGTGCAGAAGATCCCGTTTTGTCCTGTTACCGTTTTGCTAAATAAATGGTATTGTATGTAGACTGCCCTTCAGCTTCAGCTTTTACGTGTAAATTTGTAAGTTTACCTAATGTGCGATGGTGCTGCCCCTGCAGCCTTCTCGGTGAAGAGCTTTCCTGGACTGTTGCATGGGGAGCGGATCTCCACCTGTCAGCAGGTCAAGGAAGCAGTAGTTACCCCTCTGCCATCTGTCAAAAGCTCTGTCCCAAAAGTTGCAATTAAGTTACTTTCTAGTACTGGAAAGTCATGGGAAATATACTGAAACTATTTAAAAGGCTGAGAGTAAGGCAATCCCGTTTTCAGGTTTGGTGTGTGTTGCTATGGATGACTAAAATCTGGGTTAGGCCTCTTGGAAATCAATGGCTATGAATATAATGGCTATTGAACTTGGTGTTTCTCTCAAATGCTGGTGGTTTTTTTCCTATCTGTGTCACTTCCAGAGCGCTGGGTAACTTCAGCGGGGCCAGTCAGCGGGAAGTAATCCCTATTGTTAATTCCCTGTGGCTGCAGAGATGGAGCAGCAGTAAGGAACCATTCAGAGCTTCTCCTGAATATGTGATCATGTATTGCTAAATTGTTATTATGACATAATTAAACTCAGTACTGAGCGTCCGTGAGAATCAGTACCATTATTTGCCTTTTAATCCAGCACTGCAAGTGCTCGGAGAGTAAAGCCTGCAATTATCCAAGTTTCAGACTCAAATGCGCAAGCTCTTATGTTGGATGATGAGGGAGATGAGTTTAGTTTTACTTTTAGCTAAGGGCTGCTGCAGGATCAGGCCTGTTTTGTTTTCCAGCTGTCAGGAGAGTGTTGTCTTTAGCTAATGCCCAGCAGTTTGTTGTCAAATGGGGTATTTGCCATGCAGGGGTACTCTGCAACGTGCTTGCTGATGCACAGCTGGACTGCCCATGCTGATAAAATTTTCCACAGCTGTATCTGTACAAAGCAGGATGTATGTCAATTTTACTGCTCTTGTTTTGTGTGGCTGATCACGTTTCCTATGTTTCTTTTGGGTTTTGTGCTACTTCCTTTCAGTTAATTGTCACAATTTTAATATATCTTTTTCATCTGTCAGTCAGGTTTTTTCTCTTTATAGCTGGAACTTGGTCAATGCAGATCTTCCTTTCCAAGACCTGTTTTTAAAACTGGGTATTCACTACTTTTCCAAGCCTTTAACTGGCTGCTTCCTGTCTGAACTAAGTATAGCTTCAAAAGTATAGCTCTTTTAGCTGCTTTTCTGCCATGGATGTGTAAGGCCAGTGTGCTAGTACTGTATGGATGATGTAAAAGTTAATGGAAAGAGCAAACCTTAGGAGCTAGCGCAGCATGAAAACCTAACTGACTAAAACAAATCTTTCCATGAGCTTTCAACCATTCCTTGGGGGTTTTTTTTGTACATGTTGTATTTTTCTGTCCGTGCCATGTCACTGCTCTTCCAACTTGACTGCTTTAAGAGATTCTGATTTTTTTTAGGAAGCAAAAACTAAGTGCTAAGGATCTTAATCTGTAGTGCCCCTGACAAAGACTCTGTAGGTGGAGGCACTGGTGTTCAAAGCAAAAGAGTGGTAGTATATTTTATTTATATACATGCATGTTTATTGGTAGGCATAAGGTGAAATGGAAAAATAATCAGCAAAGTAGCATGCAACTTTTAAAGGAGCCTTTATTTGTGAACACAGTAAGCAGACATCCAGATGGGAAATGCACTATTAGAGGAAGGAAGGAAGGATTGCTCTTGCTGTGGATTTTTCATTTGCTTCCTTCAGGAAGCTCATGTGCACCTTGTCAAACTAATGATGTCATTTTCCTACTGCTATAGTTCTAGAGTGCTCTAAACATATTTTGTATTTACTGTATGTAGCATATCCCTGCTAAATTTTAAGATGCATTGGTGTCCTTGGACAAAGTTGTGATATATTGGGTTAACGTGACTATTGTATCAAATCGAGGCATTGCAGACTTTTGTGATGACCCTTTATATTTTGGCAAATTCAAAGTACTATTTTTTTTCCTAGATGATATAATTTAAGAACATTGCATTTTTTTCCATATGAAACATACTGAATTTTATGAAGTTGTATATAAAATCCCAATCTTAAATAAATTTGGGCATGCATAACTCCAACCCCTCTTGTAAACAAAGCCTGGAAAGTGATAACTGTAAGTTCTCTGCCTGATGTAATAGATGCTAACCTGGAGCAGGGATGGGTAAGGCTTTTTTCGAAGTCAGCTGAGGATGAAGAATTGCTTTTTGCCCACTTTGAAGGATTTTGAAAGGCCTTATTTTGAGAAGCAAGGAGTATTCTGGCACTGGATGGTGCTGAGTTAGACACTCCCTCACCAGTTTTTTCTGTTGTGATACAGGCAGGAGTGTGCTCAGCCCTTAGGAAGATCATACTGTATCGCTAGGTGCTGAGGCTTGCAGGCAATGGAAGACTGTTACCCAAATCTAGTCCTGAGTAGTTCAGCATGTGCAAATGCTTAGATTTGGGTAATTTTATAATGGGACTTTCTTGGGAAGAATGAAAGATGTGTCCTTAACACAATGGCCATTTGTGCAAAGTCTGAGTCAGATTAAGATCTAGAATGCTGAAGTTCATCCTAGAAAAGGGGACTGAGAGCTCACAGGAACAAAATAATAGCCATAAATGATACTTTTCTCCTCAAAAACAAACAAACCTTCAGACACTTGTCATGGAAAACTTCAGCCCAGACATTTTGGCAGGGGTTATGAAGAGAACTTCTAACAGTGATGAGCAAGCAATTTTAATAGGTGGTAGAACAAGTCGTATATGTACTCAGAAGCTGTAACCCATATAGTATGACCTAATGAATAAATGTAAATTAAGATACATCATCAGCCTGAGCTGTGATGTTTTGTAACTTAAGTACTCATCTTTGAACATCAACATGAAAATGCAAAACATCTGAAAAGAAACCACTCTATACTTGCAAGGGTGCAACCTAGAGAGCCAGATAACATTCCTCATCTCTGAGTACACTATGAGCCTGTCCCTTCTGGAATAATCTCAGTATGTTTTTGCCTCTAACTTGCACAGAACCACCCACTTTTTGAAGCAGTTGCAGCTGGGCAGAAGCTATGAACTATTAAAGCATGGCAGATTGAGAATAGGAGGGGGTGGGGAGCATGGCCTGACGCTGGTGAGCTACAGGAACAATAGCTTGTTTCTTGTCTGTTTAGACTGCAATCTTTGTGGCTGAAACTCTCTTCCATGTTATGAAATGCTTAATGCATCTTTGCAGTATTCGTTGCTTAATCTGCTCCCAAAGCCCAGCCTAACACCCAGGTGCAAGGCAGGTGTCAGGATCTGTACCAATGCATTGCCTTTAATCTCTGCTTAAGACCTTTATGTTTGCAGTCAGTTGAAGGAGGAGTGGGACGGATGCAGAGAAGGATGTTGGGAGGATGCTAGGAGGGTGCTGGGGCAGTGGAAGGAGACAGGCTGGCTTGGTGGGGTAAGAAAACAAAGCCTGAGAAGGCAGCTGATTGCTCTTCACTCTTTCCGCCCTGTGGTGCTGACACCCACAGCCTGGACTCATTTAAAGCTAAGGGACAATATTGGCACCAGTACAAATGGGCATCATGTGTTTCCAAATAAACTTAGGCTGCCACTCAGATGTCGGATTTCTTACGAAAGCCCTGGGTTCCTCTACCGTTACCCTGTGCCATCGTGCTCTGCAAGGACTGTTTGCAGCCACCTTGGCCATAAGAGGTGGCACTTGAGGAGGCAGGTTGAGATGACAGCAGTCTTTGTAGCTAAAAAGTCCTGGGTATCGCTAGTATTTTTAATCTCTTTAAAGGAACTTCACATTATTGGAGATAACCACTTTTCCAGAGGTATGACCGGAAGCAATTTCAGGTGCCAGATGGTAAAGAAACCTGAATTTCAGAGAACTTCATTAGGGTTTGTAATCTGTCCCTCATGGAGTTGTGATATTATAGTGTAGGTAGTATTAGGGATTGCTACAACAGGAAAAAAGCCCTAAGACATTGCAAGCTCTCCATTTCCCTGCCAGCTAGGAATAGAATAGCCGCTCGTTATATTGCGGGGGGACAACAGGGGTGTCCAGCATAGGGGAGATGGGGACAGCAGGCATGTCCTTTGGCTAGCACACCAACCCTTCCCACAGCCAATTTCTACTCTCGTGAAGCATGGGAGGACCCCAGGCTTTCCAAGGAACATTCCTCATTGCATCCCACAGTGAGAGGATTGTGCAAACTGCGTTGCAACAGTTTTCTTGCTCAACATCTGCGGAGTAGACAGAAGGGTTGCTTCCAGCTCACTTTGTTTTGATGCTACTATCAATGTGCAGCTGCCCGAGTGTATCATACACGTGAAGAGTAACCAGTCTGAGGAACTGGCAGTTTAAAGGCTGTGTCCAATCCCAGAGCGATTGCAGCTGAACAGCTCTGTGCCCGTTCAGGCACCAGCACCAGTTGCACAAGCGAAAAACAGTAGAAAAGGACTGGAGATGCGCCTGGAGATCTTGTCTTTCTAACTGTACAGGTATGCCAAAGCCATAGGCAAGCGTAGCTGCTGGAGATGCTGTGGACCCGCATCTGCGTGTTGGGAGCCCGGTGGAATCAGCTGCTGGCTCTGTCTTTGCAGTCGTCTTCGTGTGGCTTCAGCCAGCTGTTACTTGGCACAGGGCTCAAGTTCTTGGCTAAAACGTTTTGTTTTTCTAATCAGATTGATTAGCACATAGCATAAGTCTAAACTTAAAAATGGCTAAAACTTTAAGCCCTTTTTGGTTTTTGGCTTTGAAAATCACTGTTATGCTACATTATGCTCCTAAAACCCCACCTTTTTGGGGGGGCCACCAGCCTGAGCTCTTATTTTCAACTAGAGCCTTCACTAACGCATGCTGGTGGAGTAGCTCCCGAAGGGGGGTGAAAGGAAATAAAAGCAAAATTGGTTAGAAACAAACACAAAATAATTAAATGAAGTATTGGCAGTGTGCTGTGCTTGAAGAAGGCTGGGTGATGGTGATTCACAGGATGTCTGTGAACTGGAGGCCACCAGGCAGCATAGTTGTTTCAGTTCCCTGGTATTATTTAATTCAATGCTTTGGTTCCTGACCTTTTCTGATTTGAAACTTTAGGTTATTTAAGGGTTAGGCTTCCAAGCTTCCTTTGTGTCAGGTTAACTTTTAGTTGCAAATTGAGATAATCATGTATAACCAGAGGCTAAGGAAACCCAGAGAGTCCCAAGTAGTTGAGTGTCTTCAACTTTTGACACTTGCTGCTCGATCTCTTTAGTCGGATGCTGCTTAACTGTCAAAAGTCATGTGCTTTTTTTAAAGGGGAGGAACTGCTATAAAACCTCTTTCGTTATTTATTGTGTGGAACTATGTCAGAGAAAATCAGTAACTCGTTACACAAAGGACCTCGTGATACCAGTGCCTGTAACAAAGGGTAGCTTAAACAGGGCATAGTGTGGGCAGATGCTTATGCATGAACTGTTTTGGATGCTTGCAAAATGCGTAATTTTCAAATGACTCAAACCCAGGAAGATTAGATTTGTCAAGTTTATTATAAAATATCTGAAATGTAAACTGCATTATTGTGGACCATAACCATTAATGGCTGCTATTAACTGATGTCCACTTGTCTCTGTTTAGTGGAGACAAGTTTTTTCAAGCTGCTCTCCACTTTACAGTAACCATTTTTTATTTTAGGGCCAGTCAGACTAATTTACAGCATTTACTGTTAATGACTGGAAGAGGCCTAATTGAGCATATGTAAGGCTCAAATGCTGTTTGAGCGTCATAGTAACTTTCCTTGCTTCATTGTCAGCAGCCTGAGCTGCTTGGTTATTTTTCTGACCTGGAACTGATGGGGACCTTTGCTAATCAACTTCTGCAGAGCTCTGGGGACATCTTAGTTCTCTCCATCCTTGCCTCATCCCTGCTTTTTTAACAGAGCTGCTGCAGATGCACAAAGCCTCAAATTGCCACCCCTGTCCTTCCTACCTGCTTTGGTTCCTGAGCTCTGAAGACACTTGTGGCTTTCAAGGGATAAAGTGTAGAGTGATGTGGTTGGCTTGGAAACACCTCCTACGTGTGGCCCTGGAGCCCAAGTCTTGCGTGGTCCCTCTCTCTCCAAAGAGAGCAACACCAGTGCTTGGGAGCTGTGACCCTCAGTGCCTGTGGCCTTCTCCCTCTTTGCCATTAGACGGTCATGAGTATTTAGTCCCACGTGTAAAGTGATTGCTGTCCCTTCTGCTTGCTCAGCCTGCAAAGATGGAATTGCCATCAGGCTGCTCTGGTGAGGTGACCCTTCTGTATATCAGTACTCAAAAGGAGAATAACCTCTGCTGCCAGTGTTTAAACAAGCTGGTTTGAGGAAATTGCCACCTTTATGAAACGCTCAGGCAGGAGTCTTTTCCTGTTCTTTGTTTTCCATGTTAGCATGTAAATAAAAAGCAGTTGAGTATGAGGGCAGAGGTAGATCCTATAGTGCTGGCAGCAGTTCCCCCAGCCCTTCATGGATGTGAGAGCATTACGCTAATGAGGCACCCCATGACACAAACTCGGACAGCCATATGTGAGTCTTCAGCAGAATAAAGTTTGAAATGAGGGATCTTTGAACTTGTTTCACTTCTGTGCTTGGAATGAATTCAGTCACGTATATTAGGATTACCTAATGTTTGGTACTTATGCTTGCAACATTGCTGGTGTCCGAGGATGGATGGGCTGATGTGTGGCTTCTTAGCTGCTTTGCAGAGTGTTGTGCAAAGCCACGCTGCCCATCCATCCTGGATCCCCTGCTGCCAAAACAAGACCCCAGCAATGACTGTCCCTCCAGCGATGATGCTCTGAACCTTTACGAGCAAAATAATCAGGCTCAGTAAGATGATTCCTGAGATACTAGCCTTGGTTGTGACACTTGCTCTGGTGGTTTTGGAGCAGTGGGTTTGTGCTGGAATGGGTACAGAAAAGCATCGTTGAATGAAATTAGTGAACGCAGTGTTGCACAGATGACTTCACCCCTCCCCACACCCCCCTTGCTTCCTAGAGACTGGTTCGCTGCCTTTCCTGCTAGTTGGCAAAGGTAGCTATGTGATCTGTTTTAAAGCACTTTGCCAGCTGCAAAGGTGCCTTAAACCTTTATTTTTTTCTTAGTCAGAAGTATGATTGTTTTAAAACTTGATCCTCTGAGCAGCAATTGTAACCGATATTTGGGTGCAGGGTGGTGGGTGTCTGCTGGGTGGAGGTGGCTTGTCCTGGAGAGGAGGACTTGGGACCTCTTAAGCAGGCTTAGAATTGGCCAAATGGAGTGAAAAAAAGTTGTTTTTCTCCAAGTTGGCAACTTTACACTACTGCTTGCAGATATAAATGAACTTTGTCTTTTGAAGACTTCTGTGAGGCAAGTGCTTTGAAATGTGTATAAAGGAATGCTTGTATGGTTTATCTGTTTAGGAGAGTTATGCAGTTATATTAGCTTCGAGCTACCCTGTCACATAAGGGAGGGGAGCACAAAGCACCTATTTAGAAATTACAAAATTTGTGCTGAATATGGGTGGTACAAAACCACTTCCCCAGCATCTTTCTCTTTGGAAAATAAAATGGTTTTTACAGTGCTGTCAGATAGCGGAGCTTTGTTTGCCAGCTCTCGTGAACAAATAGCATGTTGTTGTGCCGCCTTATCACAAGGTTGTTTCTTGGTGGGAACGTTTCAGGTATTCCTGATGCAGAGAAGGAAAACCCAGAGCTTGGAAATGCCTGATCTGAAAACATTATGTGGCTCCAAGATCTGGTATCTTTCCAAAAGCAAGAACTTGGTACATGTTGGGCTTTTGTTTAGCAGACTTCATGGCAGTCGTGTAATCTGCTGGTCAGCACTTCCTAGTGCTGGTTCTTTCGGAAACATAGAGCAACAACTTTGAACTATTATGAAAACAGGATTGTTTTTTAAGTCTATAAAAGGCATCCATCTTGTTCTCTTTGGCACAGTTCTGTGGTCATTTGTAGTCAATGCTCTGAGTCCCTGAAAATCTGAAACTATCCCATGTAAACAACTTTCTTCCACAAACACTAGCTGTGGCTTTGTTCCCTGAGCTGCTTCTTACTGGAAAACTGCAGGGAACCTGGCTTCTTACTTTCCTCGCCTATAGGCAAAACATGGAAAAATCTCTTGCACTTCTAGTCCCTATTGCAGAATTAGGTGCAACATTAGGGTGCTATTTCTGTTTTAACAGAATTTGCTGAATTGCAAAAAAAAAGCCATTTGAGTTAGGTGCAGTTGCATGTAAATATTTTCAACCTCCAAATATTGCAGCAGCATTTATTTTTCCCTCTCTGCCATGCACAATTGCTCACTGTGTAGAATAGTAGATTAAATAGATTGCTGTAATTATGAAAATATGTAACGCTATTTCTAAAATGTCACTTGCAGTTGCTTGAATTTTTGGCAAACTTGTTTTTTGCTTTTTCTTTTATCATTAAGATCTGTAACAGGCAAAACTTAGTGGAAAACCTGGAGAAAAAGGGTGAATCAGAGTGACTGCCAGGGAATTAACTCTGTCTTGACTCTTCTGACTATTTAAGTATCTCTAGTGCCTTCTTGTAAATTTGGAATACAAATTACTGGCAATGGGGTCAGTTTTGTTCCTGTCCCCATGCCTCAAGTGGTACAGTTAAATATTCATGAAGCGTTTCTCTAAGCTTAAAATCCTCAGTCTAATTCTTTACCAAAAATCCACCCAATTGCATAGCTAGCAAGAAGGGTTCCTAAAATCTGAAGCTGTTTGCGCATGCATGGACACCAGCGTTTTTTCAGCTTTAACTTTCTTAATCTGTGTGTTCCACTCCATAGCTTCCTGCAGCATCCAGCCATCTTGCAAACTTTCTCACTAGAGCATCTTTGCCTAGGGGAAAGTGCATTGAATTAACCCATGGGCCAGAGTAAAAATGATGCTGCTGCCACTGCTGGCTCCTGGATACTCCTGTGGGTTTCACAGTCCTTCTTTAGCACCAGGTTATTTATGTAGACTGATTGGCTTAAATCAGATTTAAGTCAGGAGGTGGGAAATCATGGTTTAAAGAATTGATTTAAATTTTGTTCAGGAGTTTTATGCTTACCTTCAGGAAAACTGTTAATTATTAAACATTACTCTTAGTCAATAATTCCTAAACACATTTCAACCTTTTTATTTGCTTTATGAGTATGCTGACTCATATGCTTCACTTGAGACAGTTCTAAACTTTTCTTAAAAAGTAAACAATTGATTCATTTTATAGTTGTGTAGTTAATAAATTTCCAATTTTGTCCAAAGATGCCCAAAACCCACGATATGCGTTTCTCCAGCAGAGCAGAGGGTATGTAACAAACATACTTTGCCTTCTGTATTTGTCATCTTGCTGTTAAAACAGTTCCAGTATCTCTTGGGAACTGTTTCTGGTCACTCATTAGAGCTTCGTAGGGAACAGCCCTCTGCTTCTGGCACCTTATCTTGGTCAGGAGAATGAAAACATGCTGTTTTTCTTTTTAACTCCCAGTCTGGACTGATACAATCCCTGAATGGAGATGCCTGTTGGTCCAAATGCGAAAGGCACACTGCACCTGCAGCACAACCTGCTGCTCCGTCTGCCTCAGCAGTCGCCTCTTCTGGGGTTCTGCCCTATCCGTGTTCCCAGTTAAGCTTCCCGCAGACAAGGGCTGGGTGTTGCGATGCTGGTCCTTTGCTAGAGCAGGATACAGAAATCTTGTTCCTTACTTTGACAGTTTTGAAAATAGCGTTATTGCATGCACCTTGTTGGTGTCCACTCAAAGGAATACCTGTTTTACTTGGTACTGTTTGTTCAGATCAAGGAAGGCGTTTGTCTCAAGGAATGGAGCACATCAATCTGAGAGTAAAATGTCCACTTCAGTTTTCTTACAGTAAAAATCTGGGGGATGGTGAAGGACCCTGCCTCAAAGAGAAAAAAAAGAAAAAAATTTTCAGAGACAAGTATTCAAGCTAATTTCAGAAGGCGGTTGTGCAGATTTGGCTATGCCTCCTTTCACCTGTGAAATGACGGTTTCCATGACTCTCTCCATGCTGGTCCCTGCCCTGTTTCCTTCAGCATTCCCTGTTTTGAAGCTGCCAAACTTTTGTTTGATCTTGCAGCCTTAATATTTCTTTAATCTCGTATTGTGCAGGAGTGTGTATATAAATAAACCAGGGAGGCATTTTACAAGAGATTCATAAGCTTCTTGCAAAGGTCTTTTAAACTATAACCTGAGACAGTGGGTCATTGGTGGGGTGTTGGGTGGAGCAGGATCTTTATTTGTTCCTGTATTTAATCTTTGATGCAAGCTGAGAACAAATCTTTTTTCATCTTTGCAGATATCAGCTACTGACCATGTCAACGGAGTTCCAGGATGCTCACCTGGCAGAGGTGAAACCTCTGGTGGAGAAGGAGGAGGTAATTATTTTAAGGCTTTTTAGAGCTTACGTGTTTTATTTTAGGGCTGCTGTTGGAACTGCACATGTGTTCTTAGATTAGTTCTGACATCATATGGAAGAAGCAAGTAAGAGAAACTGGAGATGGAATAAGAGTGGGTTTTTCTTTTTTAAATAATGCAAAACTGAGCTTTAATTATTTGCTCTTTCTTGGTCTTTGGTTTTACTCTTCTCTAGTGCTAACCTGGCGATGACATTTTTTTCTTTCTGAATAATGACAGCTCTGGGTGTCTTTAGCTATTTTGAATGATGCCAATTGGACAATCTCATGTACATCCATCTATACCTATAGACTTCTCAATGTAAAGATACAAACTTTGCTTAGTCAGCCTCCTTTCAAGGAGGCACAGAGAGAGCCTTTACTTTTCCTTTGGGCACATCTGAGTTTGGAGGTACGACTGTGCCCCATGTAGTCCACTCTGCACTGAGCTATGAGTTACAGTCGAACTTCTAACAGGTCTGCAGCTGGCTGGGTGTGCACAAGCCACAGCCTTTCTTCTGGGGTTGCAGTGTAGAAACATCCTAGCCTTTTTTTGCTTGACCTTGTTGTACTTCTTTCCATTTCTTTTTGCACCATTTTCTTCAAAAAATCTGCCCACAGCATCTGGGTTCAGTGGCTGTCTGACTCTTTGGGAGTAGCAATATTCTGCTTCTGTATGTTCATGGCAAATAATTCACCGTAATATGTGAAGGAGCCTCTCAGCTTTTTTCTTGAATCAAAACTAAGATTTTTCTTTTGTCCCCAATAATTGTAATTCTTGGCAATGATGTATATGGATGTGTTGTTTTTTTTTCTGGTTTTCTACCCTGGAACTATTCATTGCTCTATCTGCTAGTTTCTTTTTTATTCCCTACCTCTTTTGCATAAACACTTCAGAAAATCATTTCCACTTTCAACTGCAGTGAAATGGCTAGAGAAACTTTAAACAAAGCTCCTTTGCCAAGGACATTGCATGAAAGCAGAGCTTGTTTGGATACCAGTGAATGCAGCACTCAAACTTTTTCAGAAACTAAGATCCCTTTTTAATGCCAATGTTGTTCGGTAATAGCAAAGCAAAGGAGATACGAAGCAGAAGTCCTATGGGTACTGAAATGCCTTTGCTTCAAAGTTCAGAAGTATCTTAAAAGACTGATTAACTTCCTGGGTTTCTGTAACATGTAGATCAAAAGTTGGAATCTTTTGACAATGAACCCTATATGCTTTTATTCATGATATTACTTTAAATTTTGTATACATGGAGAAACTAGCAGAGAGTTTGATTTCCTCTGTGGCCATTCTTAACATAGATGAAGGAAGTTACTTAATGTGTTTTGAGAAAGTGTAAGATTGCCCTGAAGGACACTCAGCACATGCTAAGGTTAACAGTGGAGCTGGTGTTGAGTGGGTGATGCGCTCTGAAGTTGCATCCTGGCTTGTTGTGTTTAGGTTTCTTCTACAGCTGAGTCTTCATTCCTGAACAGTGATGAGCCTTATTTCATATGCTGTCGATATGGATGCCACATACTTACTCCTTTTAACTCTAGACCCCACTGGAACAACAGTGGATGAAACTAGCTATTTTTAAAAGGCTATGAGACCAACAATACAGTAAGATTGAAACCCAGCATATTGTCTAAAGCTAAGGCTGTGTAAAATCACTTCCACAAGCTCAGTCAGCTCTTTAGCTACTTGTTTGTATGTACAAGACACTGTCTAGTGTCTTGTACAATCATGGCTCTAGAGTCCCGTCATAATTATGGGTTGGACTGCAATGCTTTGAGGTCCACCATGTGAGACGATATTGTGCAAGTCAGCAGCTGTATTGCTTCTGACATCTTCCATCCTTAATTTACCTGGGCTTCTGGGACTGAGTGACCTCCTTGCCAGGACCCTAAGCTTTGCTTTTTATGTCAATACTTTTTTCAAGCTTTGGCTTCTCTGTCATACTCTGCAGCGTCAAGAGTGTTGGCTTGGCTGCTCTTCCCCTGTTTTTACCCCTCCAGTGAAAATATGAGTTTGACTTCTGCCTTGTCTTTTAATAAAAGGAGGTGACTGTAAGACACTTCTTCCTTTGAAGCTATAAGCCTCTTAGACTATTAGAGGTGGGGACGATGTCACCTAACGCCTTTTCTGGTGGAGATCCTCGACAGGCATAGGAGCTTGTCAATAATAGCAATGGCTGGTCACAGGTTGGAATGGACATCTCCATGTCCAGCCAGCCTCCCAAACATAACAAGGCCTAATTTTGGCCAGGATAAAACCCTTCCTACCTTCCACATCATGTAACCAAATCCGGTAATGACTGCTTAACTGAGTTGCAAGTGCTCAGTGCATGCTCGAACAACAGCTTTCCATTCTAGGCAGGACTGAGGTGGGCTGTTGGCTGTCCCATGGCTACAATAAGCAATGGAGAAGAGTTCAGTGGTTTACTGCTCTGACTTGTCCAGTGATTTAACAATAACTGATGATGCACCAGCTTCTGTGCTTTATTTTGCTGGTCTGTAATCTAGTATTTACTGCTTTCATGTTCTCTGTGAAGATAACCGGGTAAAAGCTCTTGGGTGAATTTTGACGTTCAGCAAGAGAGCTTTCATTGAATGAAGGGATGGGACAGACCTCTCGGCTGCAGGACTGGTGGATTAGAACACACGTGTCCCAGCACAGATTTCTGTAGCTGCCAAAGTTACCTGCATTAATGCTTTAAAATCTCTTCACAGGCTATCACTCGCCTCCTTCCAGACTTTGATGTTCAGGCAAGTAAAGCTATTCTTGTCTCTTTTTTTTGTTTTGGTAAAAGGGGAAACTGAATTGACATTTGAGAAAACAGCAAAATGTGATCAGAAATGACTGACTGCTCGCCAGAAATACTGTTACTGTGGGAGGGGGGTCTGAATGGGGCTCTGACATAGTGATGTGAAGGGAACTGCAGGAGGTCTTTTCAGACTGAAGCTGAGAAAGTTTCATCCAAAAGAGGTGGCTGGGTTGCAAGCAGCTCTATTCTTGCAAAGAGAATGAGATTCTTCAGCAGTGGCAGTGAAAGCAAAATATTCCCCTCCCACATCGACACACACTTTCCCCAATTAATTTGCTTTCATTAGTAGTGTGCGTGCATTTCCTCAGAGGAAATATCCCTCTCGATGTATCCCGTTATGCCAATGAAAGTTTCCAAAAGATTCCTGAAGCCTGTGGAGCGGTGGAAGGTGCTAAGCAATCAATTTTGCCCCTAACGAGAGTGATGGTAGTTTCCCTATGTGTATTTACAGCCAGAATGCAAGAGTTCATAAAGTGCAGTACTAGGTCAAACGGTGGCTTTCCACTTTCCCCGTGTGTCATGCTTTTGAGAGGTGACTTTAACACTCTCAGCTCCTCTTGTGTATTATTTTATTGCCATTTGGACTTCTGACATGAGAAGTTTGTCCTCGCTGGTTCTTAAGCTGAGACTAAGGAAATGCACTGCTGTTGGAGTCAGGCTGGGTTGAACTGTGAACTGGGAGGGAGACCAGTGAGCTTGTTCCTGCCTTGACAAAAAGAGTGAGCAGTGATTCCCATCACTGAGGACAGGAAGGAGTATGTGTTGGGAAAAGAGGCATGCGGGGTGTCTTATTTTTATCAAGGGGGTGTAGGGAGGCACGTAGATTGTGCAGGAATAAGGAAAGCTATTAAATTATTCTAGTCTCTTGAATGTGCAGGCGCAGGTCCGTGGAGGAAATAACCCTTCTGTACATTGCAGCATGTTGCACTTTATTTGCACCTGGCTATATTTTTATTCAATGCTGTGTAAATTGGTTAAAAATCCAGCACAAACTCATCAGTGTTTTCCCTGAAAATGAAGGGAGATTGTTATCTCAAACATCTTTATCATCTTTCAATGTTTTATACTTCTATAGTAAAACTGTAGTTTACATTAATCCTGCATCTTCCCCCTCATCCTTTCTCATGATGAAATCTACTGCCTGAAGTCTTGATAAATGTAAGTTAGTTGTCACCATGTGGCTTCCTGCAAGACTGTGCACAGCACGGGAGAAGCTTTCTGTTTGGGACCAGATTGATCACTTGTTCTAAATAAATCTGAATCCCAGATTAAGTCTGCTAACAGGAATACTGCAGTATTTTGATTAAGAATCCAGAAGTGACCCGTATTTCATTTCTATTTTTGGAATAAATTTGCTTGGTTTGTAAACCACGTGTATATGTAGATTTTTTTTTTTTAACTTGCAAGATCAAATTCTTTAAGCCTTTTTGGTTTTTTCTATGTTTTGGATTAAATGTCACTAATCCAGACCAGTGGTTCTTGTCATTTCGCCCTGTCCTGCCAGCTCTTGTTTTTTTAATGATCTATCTTTCTTTGAGTTTAATCTTCGGTTGTTCTAGTTCAGGAAGGAAAAATGTGGAAGAACAGTCTCAATCCATTATGTTAAGAACTGCCATTGCAAAGGAGGCTTAGCTTTGGTCCTTAAAACCACAAGTACCCTACCTATGTGTCTTTAAGTTCTTTGACTTATGAAAAAGGTGGTTTGGAGATGTTAAGAGAGCCTTGATTACTTAGTTCATTAGAGAAGTTTATGTGTGGCCCTGGAGGACCCAGGTCACTCGGGACTGACACTGAAACTCATGTGTGCTCTTAGTGAGCAACCTGTCCCATGAACCACACTTGGGAGGAGGACAGACCTGGCCAGGGAAGAAGGTACTTGGCAGGACGGAGCTCCTTACTTAGTGCTTGTGTATGGATGTGGGTGTCCACCATATCACTTGCAACTTGCTCCAACCTTTTGAGGGCAAGTTAAACAGTGTTCAGTTAATAACTGTTTCTGCCACTACTGAAAAAGTAGTGACTGTCTGTGAGGTGTGTTGGTTCCAAGAATAAATTATATCTAGTTATTCAGATTTGGAAAGAAATAGATTCTTATTTCACATGCTGTTTTAGACAAGACTTGAGTTAAACATACTCTTCCGTTTTTGAAGTAAGCCACTGTATAGTGCAATATTGCCCTTCTGAAAGCACACATTGCAAGATGTGTATGTGGTTATTCTCTGGAGGAAAGCTTTCATGGAGTTACTAGGGGCTGGCTAAGACAAGAGGTGGAAGAGCTGACAGCTCTGAACTGCCTCCAGCCAGCACTATATGTCTGTGTGTACGTCTCTGTGGCACATACCTGAAAATGTAAGTGAAGGTCCCTTGCCTCCCAAGAAGGGGAGTGTTCCTGACCAAACCTGTTTCAGCACAGTTAATGATAAACTGGTGCAGGGCAGTATGCCCTGTGCTGCTTTATCTTGCTTAATGCCAAACACGTTTTAATTGTATTTCCGGTTTGATGTATTTGCCTGTTCTCTAGCTTGGTAGCATTGGAGCTGATGGAGATCTGGCTCCTCCTCACTGTATATAATTCTCTTAGCTTTGTGTTCCAGAAGTGAGCAGTCCATCAGGAGACTGTTTTCTCAATAACTAAGCAAAACTTTCCAAGCTGTGTGGCAGCTGTAGGTGGCAGAGATGAGTTTGTCCCTTGCAATTTGTGGCTCATGGCCATCTAGGTCCTTGCATGCCAGTGGATAATTTCTGCTTTCCCTCCTCCTCCTCCTGCATGCAGAAGAGAAGGAAAGAGCCGCCTTACAACAGGAGACAAGTCGGCTGGTCCTTGTGGCACGATGGGGTGGGTTTCCCACTGGCATCGGTGGATGCAGTTTGGGGCTTTGCAGCGTGTTACACAGCTTTCCTTGTCCTTTGAGGTCTCTGAAGGAAAGGGATGAGGGTGGTTGTGGTTTTGTGCTTTTGCAGAGCAGTGTGACCCAGTGCTAATCGGACTATGAAGAATCCCTGGGCAGACCTGTTGCAATAATCTGCTTCAGTTCCTGCACCAAAGTTTTTGTTACTGGCTTCCACCTTAGCAGTCACTTACATTTACATCTAAAGTCATCATACTTATTAATGTACCCAACTCACAACCCGAATTGGGGAACCTTTTTCTTAATACTTCTAACTTAAAATAGAATTCTTAACAAAAAAAAGACAAAAATAGCTGGAAAGGTGGGCACTGGGGTTTTAGGAGAACATAAGATGGATTGAAATAACTATTTTAGAGTAGAAGAAGCTAGGGGAAAAACACTAAACTTCAGGGCAAAGGGGATTTGAAACCCAACATTGCATTAAAAGCTCAAATATTTTTGATCTTCAAGATATTGAAAAAAAGTGAAAAACAGCATATGGAGGTATTAGTATATTAAATTTCTTAAGTAATATGAACTTAAATACTGTCTCCCAGCAATTTAAAAGCAATTTAAATCCTCTTTAAAAGCTCTGAAGCTTTTCCCTCAGTTCTGAGGCAAGAGAAGGGAGGCATATTTAACAGGCATAGTATTATAAATTAAAATAAAAGCATGAGATGGTAATTGAGCATTAAGTATATTTGAAAGCTTTAAAATAAAATACTGCATTCCATGAAGATTACTTAAAATATAAAACCTGACATTTTTAGCAAAATGTGGGGTGTGGGGGGGTGGTTTTCCTTTTTAGGTATCTAAAGGATTTTGGTTGCATATCCCGTACTCCAGAAAACAACCTGTTCATAAACATGTTCCTCAATCCATGTCTCCCTTAGCCAGGGTAGAGAGGTGAAGGAATAAATGAGCTCTCCTGTGTTACGGACTTACAAATTGGCTCTAACCTCATGACAAAACGTCAAAAGATGTCACTTGACCCCAAAATAAAATCTACTTTAGAATGGATCAGCTCCTTCAAACTAAGATAGCCTCTCTTAAATTGCATGTATCAAAAGTGTTTTTGTGTGTGTTTTTAGGGCACTAAGATAACACTTCACCTCTGTTAAAGTGAGAGATGTGAACAGATGGTGCCTTTGTCTTTATCCTTCTATCGGATTAGTGTACCTTGGATATTTTTCCAAGATAGTGTTTTAATACAAATCAGTTGAAGAGCCTCTTACTATAATGTTGACGTTGATTGGGATGTGCTGCCATCTGTTTTCGGTGCTCTGCATTTTGAAAACATCCATCCCTACATCACGTAGACAAATCTCTTGATCTTTAATAGGATCAATAGGAATGTGAAGTTGTTGATTTGATGTCACCGAAGAAACTGGTTTGAATTGATTGTTTTTTAGGAGAACCTTTTGGGTATTTGTCATTAAGAACTTGTGCTAATGGAAAATAGCACAACCCTCTTGAATTAAGGGAAGATAATGAGGAGAAGATAACGAGGAATTAAACCAATTGTTAAACTGACTGTGATTTATGCCACTAATTAGGAGTATAGTTGCCTGTCGTCTCTGAACTATTTTTAGTTGACACTGAGTTTGAACTAGACTCAGACTTCTCGTTCCAGAAGAATTAGCTGTGGAGGTCAGTGGGATGTGCAGGTTCAAGGGTCTGGCTTTATCTACCATGAACAGATTTTTTTTCATGCACAAAGGAAGAAGATCCCAAATCTTGAAAGGTAGACCCTCCTAAGAAAACACATTCTAGGTTTTCAGTGCTGTTACTGGAAGGATCTAGCAATAAAAATCTGATGATATGAAATGTCTCTTAGTCTCTAACTGAGGATGAAATAATTTCTATATTACACACTCAGCAGGAAGTGTGTTACACAATACCACTTATTCTCATTACTGATGTGAAGGTTGCCAAACTATCAGTTTTTATGCTTTGTACTGAAAATTACCTAAGTACAGAAGGAAGGTAGAATGTGGAAAATATTTATTGCTATTATTATTAATTGCTATCTATTGCTGCAAATCTCTTCTGCAGTATTGTGTAATGAACATACCTGCAATACCCTATTTTCTGCCAAAAATGAAATGTACAGTAACATTAGTACAACTGATGTAGGAATACTTCAGACTAAGTGTTGCTTATCTACTTGGAAAATACTAGATTTCAAACATTTAAAGTCCTCTTTTTTTTGTTGTTGTGGAGAATCATTCTTACTTGCTCTAATTTTTCGAAGTCTTTGGTGTTCTCACTGGAAACTTTAGTCCTGGCTTTTAGGAAAGAACTTGTTTCTGACTTAATTTAGAATAAGTTTGGGGTATTCTAGCATTTGAGATAACAAAACCTGAAATGAAGTTAAACTTATCAAAACCTGATGGAAACAGCAACAGGAAAGACTGTACTAATTCCCAGGTTTGAAATTTGGCACTTTGTACATTGTGTGGCAGAGACTTAGTTCATCTTTGATGTCTGAGCTCTATTGAGTAAGTACTTCTCCTGGTCAAACCTGACTCAAATCCTATTTAAGAATGACGTCCTCATGAATTAGTCTGTTTTGGTTTTTCTAGCTGGGCATTATGGGAGTCATAAGCCT
The DNA here is from genome assembly GCF_034638445.1 of Ciconia boyciana. Classification (NCBI taxonomy): domain Eukaryota; kingdom Metazoa; phylum Chordata; class Aves; order Ciconiiformes; family Ciconiidae; genus Ciconia; species Ciconia boyciana. Next base: position 8,899,951 of record NC_132935.1, read on the forward strand.
ATGCAGAATAGCAGCTTGTCTATATAACCCAGTTTCCTACTTGGACAAAGTAGAAACCAGCTACTGTCCTCTGTCTGACTTGCTGGATTTATCACCCTGTTTTGCCTAAAGATGGTGCTGGATATGGAAGATACAGCTTACCTGCTAAATAATGCAGTGAGTATGCAGAGGAATGAATCTCTAAGGAGACATAAAAGCTGAAAGTTAGTGTTTCAATGGAGTATAGTTCAGATAGCAGTGATGCTCAGCTTGCCCAGTATACAAGTGGGGGGGATCTCGATTCATTGCTGTAATTGTAACTTAAAACTGATGTAAATGTGTAATTGCAAGGAAAATGAGTGAAATGTGGAATAGTGTTGCCTAGCATCCTTATTTTCAACAAAATGTGTGGTGTATTCCATGTATCAAATTAAGGAGCTGAGATTTATATCAAATTACTACCTCAGATCTCTGAAGAGCTTTTGGGTTTCGCAAGAGGCTGTATGCTCCTGATTTCTACAGCATAATTTTTAATAGATTTGAATTTAACTTGGACTTTGCCTCTGGGTGTGACTGCATGGAGCAAGTCAAGCAAGCTCGGCAGCAGCAGACAGTGCGCTGTACTGAATGACATGGATATGTGTGTCCTGTACAGTAAATAAAGTATTCTGGTGAAATGCTAAGACTGGGTACTAACTATATACTGCCTTGACTGTTATGTAAATGTAACAGTACTGTAAATAAGTGTCATAAATAACTGTTGTTTTGTGATTCCATTTATTCATGTTGGCAAAATGACAAATTGTTTATACCCATCTGAAGTTCAAGTGCAAAAGAAACAAAACTGTTCTGTATGTTGTGGATGTTAGTACGACCCAAGTCACATCTAACTTACATAGACATCCAATAAATAAAAGATGGTACTCAGGGTGTCTTTGCTTTGGTAGTAAAGGTGTAAAGGTAGTAAAGCTTTAAGATCATTAAATAGTACAAACTCCTGTTATGTCAAATAATAGCAGTATGTTTCTTAACGTTGTTTCTCTGATAATCACCACAACAATGTTGTGAATATGCTGCTCTATAGCAAACTTTGACAGTTGGGTTTTATGCTCAGGTCTATACATAGCTTTATGGCTTGCTAACACGTGTGCCTGTCGTGTTTATTGGGGAAGGCTACTATAATCACAAGGCCCCACAGTGTGATAAGTCTTTATGGCGAAGACAGGCTACTTAATACTGCTTTCTTTGGGGAACAGTAGTTATTTGCTGAGTTAAAGTCCTTTTCCTAGAAAACAGAAGTATTTCATCTTGGCAACTTGCACTTTTGCAAATGTCAACAGTCATAGTTGTAAACTGTTCGTATTTTAGGTGTCGTTGCACCGAACCACTTTGTTTTTCCTATGCTGCCTTTTAATGAGGTTAAAAACTACTTAACTATTCCCTCAGCATCTGGTTAGAGCTGCTAAGCTTACATGCTTCTGTAGTTGTCTGTGGACTGGAGTAGGTGACAACTGAATGTAAAATGTTAGCAGAGAGCCCCCACTGTGGGGGAGAACGGGGTGGGTTAGCACGGGAAATTGCGGAGACCCCCGGGGCTGTGGGCAGACCCTGGGTTGGAGCAGGACCTGTGCTTGTGGTCAGACAGAGGTCTGCTGCGGCGGGTGTTCAGTGGAGCACTTGGACAAGCCCCCAACAGATTCCTCCTGTTCTTTGCCAGGAGCAAGATGTGGAGACTGTGCATGGCTCGGTCCATGTCACCATGTGTGGGACTCCCAGGGGGAACCGGCCGGCTATCCTCACCTACCATGACATCGGGCTGAATCGTAAGTAGACTCTTTATTTCGTAGCACAGGTATGGCCTGGTTCCTTAATGCCATTGCCATAATCAAAGGTGTGGAAGTGGTGATGGTTAGGAAACCTCTCCCAGGTCCTTGCATGTTTATGTGCATTGCAACCTGTAAGATGCCACCTAATTCCTCTCTTACAGCAAGTTTAATTCTCAGATTTTTTTTATCCTTGCAAAGTAAATAATGGGAATATTTCACTTAAAGGAGCAAGAGATCTTTGGTAGCTCATAGTGACCATGTATAAATGCTGTAAAAACATCTGTAGGGGATGGCTGAGGGTATATTGCCAGAAGGACTGAAAACAACATTGCTGGTGCTTTGTCTCGGGTTCCTGTCTGATAACCAGTCTTATGCTGCCGTGGGTTTATATGAATTACATGTCAAATCAGGATGATGAAATGAGTGCTGGCATTGTGTCCTTATTAAGAAAATAACTTTAAGTGCCTTTTATGTTATCTGTCATATCCAAGAATGTAATGACCTAATATCCATATCTGCTCTGATTTGTTCTTTTCAGCAGTACTGTTTGCTTCACACAATTTACTGCCACTTAATCAGTTATCAAAATTTACATTTAAAAACACCTGCAGATCTTTAAAGTGTGGGTATTACTGGGGGGCGGATATTACTCATAAGAAAAAAAAAAATCTGTTTTCTTCCCTGTTTTTTGTGGAACTGCCTTACTTTATTTTGGATTTTCAGTGGATCAGGGCAGAGCTTAATCTGGATCCCATCTTTGAATAAGACTTTTTTTCTTTCTAGAGTTACAAAGTCTATCTTTATGGTGAATAAACTTTCTTTGCCTTTGAAAGGGGAGGAACCTTTTCCCAAACTTGCATATTCTCCTAAAGCTGATTTTAACTAAACATGTTTTATATTCTGCAATGATTTTACTTGTATGTTGTAGTGTGAGGACATTCAGAAGCACACACAGAATATTGAACTGTTTCTAGGCATCTCAAAGGTGGTGCTACAGAATTCATGCTTTCCACTCCAGGAAGAAAATACGCTAACCCTCTCCCCACATTAATATTGCTTAAAAATCAGAAATCTAATCACCTCAAAGTTGGGAGCCTACATCATTGAGTGTCTCAAAGACGCTTTTGTCTTGAGCTGCCTGCAGCAGACAATCATGTAATGTTTATCTTGTAACATTTGGGCAAAAGCACAAGTCACGATCTCAGCCTTGGATACTTTTTTCCTCCATCTGTTTTGACACAATCCAAAGAAAAATGACCGGACAAGTAAATGGATAATTTCGTCTAAGCCAAAACCTGGGATGAATGCTCCTGACTGCATTTTATTAGTATTTTAACTTTGCATAAAGAATAATTTTTTGAGATTTTGGTGTACCAAGCAAATACTTCTGGCAGGTACAAAAATAACACTGATAAACCTTAGCTGGCCGTGAGGAAGGAGCTGTTCAGGGTTTTTGTTTCAAGGAATTAAAGCAAGTTGGCACAGGTTGCTTTGTAGCAGGGCTTTACTGGTCTTTCTTCCTTAGAAATAAAGGACTGCCACTTTTCCCAGGCTATAACATAGCTCACCTGATTGAACTGACTTTTCATTAACCTGCAGGACAGGTTAATAAATGATTTTATTATAGCTGCAAACTTACTATTTCCCCTCAGCATAATTACTCCATGTTTTCTTTTCCTTCTCAAGATAAAACTTGCTTCAATCCTCTCTTCAACTTTGAGGATATGCAGGAAATCACCCAGCACTTTGCAGTCTGCCATGTGGATGCACCGGGCCAGCAGGATGGAGCACCGTCTTTCCAAGCTGGGTGAGTGGTCAGGGAAACAGCCCATGCCTTCAGAGTTATCCTCTTTCTGGAAAAAGAGTCTTGATCTGCAGTTTTAATTAAAAAACACTTGCAGCAAAAACAGTAGTTGGCTTTTGAACTTAAATCCTGACACTGTTTCTAAGGTACTGAAGCTCTGGGAGCTCTGTTGTGTTGTGCCAGTTCACAGTAGACTTTGGGGCTTTAATTTTGTGTTTTATCTCTGATAACTACACTGCTTGTAAAGCAGTTCCTTGACAGATGTCTACATCTGTCAATTTAAATATCAAGTTACCTTGTTCTGTAATGACATCCTGAATACAAATACAAAACCCAATTGTTACTATAAACAAGACAGGCATTAGCCACTATGTAATGTCCTTCCTAAATCCATGTGTTTTATGAAATGGCAGCATGGTAGATGTAGATAAGTAGACTTGATAACCTACCCAGAAAATCCAAGTTGTTGGACAGTAACAAAGTGATGTACCCCCACAGAATATCATAGATAGCTGCATACTCCTGACTGTATCATGTATGATGCTGTAACTCTTGGAAACGTTGTGTGCCAGGAGCACTGTCTTTGCCAAAATGCTTGTCCCATTTAGTTCAAATGAGACAAGTTTGCCTTAAGATGCCCCTTGGACAGGAATCAGCTTGGTTGAGGAAGGGAGGAGCCAACATGCCGAGGGGAGGGTACAAGGCAAGAAACAGTTGTTCTGTAAAAACTAGGTATTAAGGAGCTTATATGTACCCTTATTGCATGAGCCAGTCTCTATTTCCCTTCTTAATTTTTAAGCTTGTCTGATGCTGAGGAGGTCACAATGGGCCAGGTTCTCAGGTAGTGTTAAATGCAATGGCCCACTTGTCTACCAGAGCAGCCTACAAAGCTATTTCAGTCACCCCCCTTTGTATTTGTTTGAATCACAAGCTTTTAAGGGTCTTAACCTGCATGTCCTGAACAAGCGTTAACACTGAGTTGTCAGCTGCATAGGGCAGCCATCATGATCTATGCTAGTAAAGACCACTGCTTAATACCATCATGATGACAGCACAAGAAGCTGTATTATCTCTCCCAGTCCTCCAGCTGGGAGACCAGCATGCTCAAATTAAAAGTCATAGCTGTTGCAGTGACACTAGCTTTTGTTATGACAAGGTTTAGTTTCCCAACAAGAAAATCTAATAAAATAACTTAAAGTATTTGTTCACTGTTTGGTTTTTTGTTTGGTTTTACTTTGGAGACTAAAGTAGAGAATCATTAGGTGTAGTCCTGATGGGAAGCAAAGATTTGGATACATCCTAGGCAGATGTTCTCCAGCTACTTTGGGTGGATTTTTTTCTGTGCTGCTCATTGAGATTTTGCTCAGAATTTCCTTCCCTCAAAATTTTGTTTCTGCTCTGCAGAACACCAGGAGCATTAACTGACAGCTGTTTTTATTGAACTTCCTCAGCAGCTTTGTAGCCCTTCCTGTGCCTTCATTTTCTCCATCAGTATTAATAAAAAGCTATCCTCCTTTATCCTATGGTAATCTGTGTGTCCCTGAAAACATGCATACAAATTATTTGGCAAAGACCTATATCTCATTGCTGTAGTCTGTGATTCTGCATCACGGAGAGACTTGTTTGTGGTGGACCAGAAGTACAAATGTAGTGAATGTGGTTGGAAACTCACCTCTCAAGTTCAAACTTTGTTGTAAGTTTTAAGCATTAACTTTTCTTGAAGAGATTCATTATGGTCTGTTTTGCTCTCAGCTGGACCAGACATCTATCATCCTGTAACTCACATGAAGTACCATATAGATTATGCTCATATTTCTGCTAAATTACTTGTGCTTGCTCGTGATTTAAATTCAGCTCATACTGTCAATGATCTTGTAATGAGCACATTTGATATTAAATCTACAGTGACCACCATGTCTCTAAATATCCCAGCCTACTCTACTGAAAGTGGTGCAGTAACTCCACAAACACATATTTGTCGTAGGTACGTGTATCCCTCCATGGATCAGCTGGCTGAAATGCTTCCTGGAATCCTGAAACAGTTTGGGTGAGTGCAGAATTATTTACTTATTTTCCTCATTCTTCTCTGTGGCATACCGAAAGAGCAGGGCAGAGCAGATACTCGCCTGTGCTGCCCCTGAAGCTTCGGCCTGGCTCTCTGGCATTTTGTTTGCTAGAATTATGGTTGTGGCTGGTTTTTTTATTCCTCTGTTATAGATGGATCACTTTTGCCTTTGTTTCTGAAAGTGCTTATTTTTTGGCCTTTTTTGAAATGTCTGTTTATTTTTAAACAGGAAGCAACTTTGAGTGAAATCCCACGTGCCTAATTTAGGGGCTTCCTCCAGTATTTTCTATGCATTGCCTTCACAGGGGCAGGGTGCAGACAATCTGTTCATCCCACTGTAACAACCCACGTTTTCCTGTGTGGTTAGCAGGAAAAAAAACATGGTCTCATCTGAAGACATTTACTGTTTTGTTTCTGTTGCTTGAGTGTCTTTGGGGGTCAGTCCGACCTCCTTAAGCCGCTTCTACTACCAAGTGCAGATGCCAGATTGCCCATGTTGAAGGACCTGGTGGCAGTGTTCATCTGTTGTCTACCTGCAACAGGTTTAGGTGTGTGTACTCACTTAAAGCTTAGCTTTAGCCGGAGCTGCAGCTGAGAAAGGTACCTTCTCTGCAGAGTTGGTGCTCCTGGTACACAATGAAGATTGCAGGTAGGCACCTCCAAGGGGTTTTCAGACCCAGCAGAGAAAACCTGGCATTCAGGGTTGGGCAGCCTTGGAAAACAGGCAGGCTGGACTGCTGGCGGGGGTTTTAGTCTCAGACCAGCACCCCAATTTAGACAGTGTTCAGTTGTAACCAGCTGTTACAGTACCTTGGACCAGTTTACTTCACTACCTTCTTAAGCAATGTGTTTCTTGAAACACCTAATGTAAGGCACAGGGTTGCCAATTCTGCTCTTGCAGTGAAAAAAATGCTTACATAATGTTAGTACCTTGAAAATCAGTTAAACTGGAGTGTACTTACAAAGCTTTGATTTAATATTGCTAATGAGAATGAAAACTATCCTCAGGTATTTTCCTAAAAGCATTGTATAACCTGTTTTTCTGAGCGGTTTTGTCTAGTCTTCCCTTCTATGTATTTTCTAAGACCTTGAAGGCGATGCTTTAAAACCAATTTCAGTTAATGCAAATATTTGGTTTGTCTCTGCCCTGTTTGATTATGAAGTTTAAACTTAATCACCCCAGTGGCTGGATAGCATGAGAGGTTTCCCTGCCAGCCCCCTGTTAGCGTGGAATCAGCATCCCAGTTGGATAGCTGTACTGGGGAGGGCAGGGGGAGCCTGGGGAGGAGGGGGGAGCTTTGTATTTAGGCTGCAGATTTCAGGACTGTATCTTAGAAGATTTTCTGTTGGAGACTAACCATTTCCTTCCAAGATCAGAACAATGCTATGGTTGCTCAGTATATTTACTTAAAGATAAGTGAGAATTGCTGCTGCCCTGCAACGCATGAGGACCAGTGTCCTGCAGATCTGCCAAAAACAAACCAGCTGCTATGTCAGACTCCTTACTGGGGCCGGTGGCATTGCAGAGCTGCAACCCAGCCTTCTGTAGATACACGCTGGCATGTGGAAGAGGAAGGCCAGTGATGCGGCTTTATTTACTTTTGGTGCTTACTCATTTGTCTCTTCCGTTTTATTGCTGTGCAGGCTGAAGACCGTTATAGGAATGGGAACTGGAGCTGGTGCCTACATCTTAACCAGATTTGCTGTAAGTTTTGTGGATCTTCCCTAAAGCCTCAGACCTGATTTCCCTGATGTGTTGTCGCCCCCGCAGAGCACACAGAGAATTCCTGCTCTGCCGTGCCCATTTAAATAAGCAGTTAGGCTTTTAAGTGAAATACCACAATCTGCGGGATAGCTAATCCAGAAGACCTAGATTTTCCATTTTAAGGCCTGGGCTCTACCCAGTTAATTCGCAGAAGGTTTTTTTAATGGGAGTTCTCTATTTAAACTGAGGGTGGAGGAGAAGTTAAATCTTAATGTTCTCCAGCTGCTCAGTTGAATTGCTTTAATGAAAAATTTTTTTTCCATACATACACTTGTTTTGTGCAAGATAGAACTAGACCTACCACCTTCTTCCCCAGGAGATAATTTGCTAATTCAAGTTTTATGCTGACTGTCAAGTTGCAAAGGATATGTGATAAATCTTAAATCTTTTCTTTTGCAGTTAAACCACGCGGAGATGGTGGAGGGATTAGTTCTCATTAATGTAAACCCTTGTGCTGAAGGTTGGATGGACTGGGCAGCAACTAAGGTAAACATTTTTAAGTTAGAAAAATAAATCATACCGTGAGCCTGTTGAGCACGAGGAGCTGGGCAAGCTTGTGTGTCAAGGCACAGCTGCAGACACAAAATATCCCAGGCTAATTCCTTTGGGGTTTATTCCATTTGCAAACATCCCTCCTGTAGGGCTAGTGATAAAAGTAAGTACTTCTAGGAAACAGATACCAATGGTATAATGGAGCTATTGGGTATGGACAATTCTTAAGAGCTAATAACTGCTGGGGAAAACCTAGTTTAACCTGGACACAGGGTAGTTTTGGAAACAACTTTCTTTCAAGTAAACTTCAAGTGTAGTGTAACATTCAGTTCTTTCTTGTCCATGGCTTGGTCTACCAGCGTAGTCCAAAATGTGTACTAGAGCACAGAAAAATGTTCAGAACAACATCTTCCAGGTTTCAATCATCTAGCTGAGTCTTAGATGCCAAAAAGACTCAGAAAAGGGCATTAGCTATGGTAACTATGGACAGATTGTCAATACAACCAGAATTTTAAGTGAAAATCTTCACATACAAAGAAGCTCCTGTTAACTGTATTCTTTTGTAGTTGTAGTAAAGACTACAATGTGGGAAAACAAGCACTGAGAACTGGTTTAAAAAAGTCTTCCTGGAACCAGTATATATAAATAAGTATAAATGTTACATTACATGTCACTCAGATTTAACATGTTAAAACATTTTTCAAGGTAAACTGATGGAAGGAACTTTGTATCATTCAGGGTCATGTTTAAGTGAATGGCAGTTGTTATAAACACTGAGAAGTACAAAAATTAGTGTGTCATCTTTTAACCATATACAGAGTCAAAACATCGGAAGTGTCTAGGGTGATACTAAATGTAATGACAACCTTATAATACTAGGAGAAACTTTCCAGAGCTGGGATGTAACATTCTTTCAAGGCTTAGTTACTCACTTTTTAAAAATAATTTTGTATACCAGTTTATTTTGGTAAGTTTGATCTGGAAGCATATTTAGTAACTCCTCTACATTAAGATGTACCAGTTGACCTATTTTGATTATCTCACCCAATGTCTCACTGTAATTAAATTCTTCAATATCTGTGCCTCTGCCTTCCGCCTCTCTTAAGTATTGCTGACCTTAGGAGTACAGCAAGTGCTCTGTATCCTTCTGTCCTTCCAAAGCAAGAGCGCATACTCTGGGACATGAGCTTTAGGTACCAGCTCCAAGGTATTGTCAGTATGGGTTGGTACGGAGGAGACTGGGCAGTGAGGTTAAATGACACCCATCTGGCTGGTTTGCTTGGCATTCTTGCAGGGAGTGATTCCATATATACCTATGGCACTAGTAGTGTATTCTATATATATCTGCATTAGTAAAGACATCTTATGAGAATGACTCAACCATAAACAACCCCTAATGGTGTTTCAGTTGGATTGAGGGGAAAAACTACCAGTCCAGGATATTGTACATACAAGGACAGGAGAGAAGCATCCATTGGTCTACTTATGGGTAATTGAAAGGTTTCAGTTGTTCAAGGATTGTTTTAATATCAGATACTTAGATAGTCTTGTTGTTCAGATTTCAGGTTGGACAAATGCTTTACCAGACATGGTCATTTCACACCTTTTTGGAAAGGTAAGGATGTTCAAAAGATTCCTCTGATGTATTCAGTCATCTGTATTTACCTCCTGGGGCTGGGAGGAGGGGAGAAGCCTTCACTTAAACAACGAAGTGCAAAGTTAAACTGTGAGGTAGGATTCATACTTGTTCCCAGTATTTTGGAGGTGGTATGCTGCCATGGGACTTGCTGTGTCCCGATGACTCAAGTGCATCTCAGTCATGACAACTCTAGGAGGAGCAGCTCCCTGTTTAG